>NW_011494637.1:3333043-3364867 GCF_000754665.1 Bison bison bison | reverse complement strand
ATGCTGCAGTCCATGGGGTCATGAAGAGTTGGACATGACTGAGCAAAAACAGGATGGACTGCCTGCCCCAAGATGTGCAGACAAATACCGCAGTCAGTGAGATCCAAGTGAACATTTTAGGTGCTCAAATTCTGTTGGGGCATTTAAAAACTTCACTTGTCCTGGAAAATGGACTGAGCTGCTCCCATACTGTTCTTCAAGAAAGGATATTTGTGTCCTGAATAGAAGCCCTGGCATTTTTCCAGCTCATGGCCACATTTAGCAGTAATATTAATTTCATTTTCTTACAGTTGCAGCTGTGAACAACTTAAAAAGGTCATTTTTCTATATTTGAAATATAGAACACATATTAATTTTCCAGTAGATTAACTTAATGATCAAAACTGGAAAACAAAAGAAAACACTATTTTTGGGAGTCAAGAAAGAAGAAGACAGCCATTCTCCTTACCCTGAATCTACTTATTTGACACAGTTTTCACCCTACAGACATTCTGTGGTCCTCAGTTTATATCTATATTCAGACTTTGTATTTTACTCCCTGTCTGAGATGATTCAGAATCACTTTGCAGTTTCCTACTCCAGTAAGCAGGTAGAGGGCTGCAGAACACAGGGCCTGTGATAAGGGCAGAAACACTGGGTCCACAGAACATCTGACACTTTATATTATATACACATGTCTGTGTGTGTGTGTGTGTGTGTGTGTGTGAGTTGCTCAGTTATGTCCAACTCTTTGTGATCCCATGGACTGTAGCCAGCCAGGTTCCTCTATCCACAGAATTTTCCTCCGTCCATGGAATTTAAGAATCCTGGAGTGTGTAGCCATTCCCTTCTCCAGGAGATCTCCCCTAACCAGAGATTGAACGCAGGTGTCCTGCATTGCAGTCAGTCTTTAACTTCTAAGCCACCTGGGACATATAGAGTGTATTCATAAATATGTCCCATATACCCTCCAGATGTAGGAGTGCATCCCTAAAGACATTGTAGTCTCTAGCATTTGTTCTCGCCTTTGTCTCTAAATCTCTTGAGGCCTTAGTTTCTTGATCTTCATACCACCGTCTGGGCCCCTTGAATTATTCAATATTTGAAACACGTTTGCTGACCTCTTGCACTTCAGTAATTCCTCCAATTATCCAGGATGTTCACAAAATAAATCCCATTCCCAGTCATGATTTTGAGAATGATTAAACAATTATATAACCATTTTGCTCAAATTCAGCACAGAATATCCTCATTTAACTTAAGATGAATCTAATTAGTTGGCAAACCTGTTAGTCATTTGGTGAATTCAAAGTAAGTGAAAGTCAGTCAGTCGTGTCTGACTCTTTGCCTCCCCATGGACTATAGAGTCCATGGAATTATGCAGGCCATAATACTGGAGTGGGTAGCCTTTCCCTTAACCGGGGGATCTTCCCAACCCAGGGATCGAACCCTGGTCTCCTGCATTGCAGGCAGATTTTTTTTTTTTTTTTTACCAACTGAGCCACAAGAGAAGCCCTTGGGGAATTCAACACAATGATTGAAAATATTTATTGAGTACCCAGGTTATCTGAGCTACTACAGATGAAAATAAACAGGTAAAATAGAAATGGAAAGATGGAATAAGTGTAGTGTATGTGGCCAGAGTCAGTGGTATGAATGGGATCTTGGATGATGATGTTGAAAAGTTGGGCAAAAATAACATTCACTTGGAAAGCCAGGATACTCATGTGTAGAAGCTCCTGTCCTTTGAAAACCCTCTCTTGGCCCTGCATTCTGTTCCAACTACTCTTATCTTACTTATTTTAGGTTCCTTTCGACTTGTAACATGAAGCATGATTGATAACATGAATATTTGCACTTAGTTGACTTGATTCTTTGTTAAGATCATGGACAAAGTGGAAGAAAAAAAGAAGACTTTGTATCCAAACCAAAAAGTGAGAGGGACCCCTGGGTTCACCTCTAGGTTCCCTTCTTCATGGACAGACATTCTGTGTTTGCTCTTCTTTTTGGCTTTCTAAATAGTTACTCTCCTGCTGCTGCTGCTGCTGCTAAGTCTCTTCAGTCGTGTCTGACTCTGTGTGACCCCATGGACGGGAGCCCACCAGGCTCCCCCGTCCCTGGGATTCTCCAGGCAAGAACACTGGAGTGGGTTGCCATTTCCTTCTCCAATGCAGGAAAGTGAAAAGCGAAAGTGAAGTCCTCAGTCGTGTCTGACTCTTCGCGACCCCATGGACTGTAGCCTACCAGGCTCCTCTGTCCATGGGATTTTCCAGGCAAGAGTACTGGAGTGGGGTGCCATCGCCTTCTCCAACCTTTCCCCAAAGGCTAGCTTTACATTAGGGAATTATTTTCTTCATTAACATTGCCTCATTAATTACTATACATACCACTCAACTTTTTGTAACTAAGATGTACATATTCCTTTCAGTTTACAAATAAACTCCATAGAGAAAATAAACTGAGTGCTAAAATTGCCTTCTTTGTGTTTACAGGTACGCCAGCCTTTGTATTTTAAATTCTTTCATAGTTCTTTTGTTTGTTTGTCCCTTTTGACAAAAAATTCTTATGGAAGTCTGACTGAGTTTGTACTGATTCTATTCATCATTTTTGGAAGAACTGACATCTTAACAATAAGGAGTCTTCCAAGCCACAGACATGGAATATTTTGTTTAGGGCTTTTAAAGATTTCTCTCAGCCAGGTTCTAGTTTCCAGTATTTAGGTCTTTCATATTTTTTCATCAAAATTATTACTTAATATTTTATATTTTATTCTATATATGTAATATATTTTATTTAAATTTCCATTTGAATATTGGTAGTCTATAGAAATACATTGATTTGTATGTTAATATTCTACTATTCAACTTAGTAAACTCACTTATTAGATCCAGTTCTCTCTTTGTAGATTTTATCAGATTGCCTGTGTGGATGGTCTTGTCATCTATGAATACAGATTATTCTTCTTTTTAATGCAGTAGTAGTCTTAGTCGCTCAGTCATGTCTGACTCTTTGCAACCCCAGGGACTGTAGTTCGCCAGGCTCCTCTGTCCATGGGATTCTCCAGGCAAGAATACTGGAATGGGTTGCCATTCCCTTCTCCAGGGAGGGGATCTTCCCCACCCAGGGATGACACCCTGGTTTCCTGCATTGCAGGCAGATTCTTTATCATCTGAGCCACCTCGGAAGCCCTCTTTTTAATGTGAATGCCCTCTGTTTCTTTTTCTTGCTTGATAGCAATGGCCAGAAACTCAGCATAACATGGAATAGAAGTTGCCAGAGAAACCCCCTTGTCAGTCATTCAGCACTGAGTATTGTTAGCTCAGGCTTTTTGTTGATGTCTTTTATCAGGTTGAGGAATTTCCTTTATATTATTATTTTGCTGAGAGTACCAACCAGGAGAGGATGCTGTATTTTTATCATAAACCTTTATTGTACCTATTGAGATCATTTTTTAATTTCTCTTTTTTTTGTTGTTTTTTAATATGTTGATTACATTAATTGATTTCTGAATATTAAATCAACCCTGTATTCTTTGATGAGCTATGAATTAGTCAAGACATATTTTTCATTTTATATATCATTGGGTTAATTTACAAAAATTTGTTAAGAATGTTTGTCTTTATGTCCTGAGGAGTATTTGACAGCATTATCTTGTTTTGATGTCTTTTGCTTGTTTTGGTATTAGGTATCTGGTTTTTGGTCTTAGAAGGATTTGGGAAGAATTTATTCTTTAATTTTCCTGAATAGTTCATGTGGAATACATTCTCTGATTAGGTGCACAAATATTTAGGACTGTCATGTGTTTTTGAATAATTGACCCCCTTATTGTTGTAAAATGACCTTCCACCTTCCTGGTAATCTTTACTCTGAAATACTTGTCTGCTATTAATATAGCCAGTCAGATTTCTTTTTGATTGCAGTTAGCTGGATGTGTCTTTTCAATTCTTTCCTTTTAATTAATTTTTATTTATATTTAAGTGCATTTGTTGTAGGCAGCATATCATTGGGTCTTAACTTTTCATTCAATCTGGCAATCTCCGCTTGGTAATTGGAATATTTATACCTTTATATTTTAAGTGACTATTGTATAGTTATAGTTAACTCTGTCGTTTTCTGCCTTTATACTTGCTTTTTTCATTTTCTTTCTCTCTTCTTTTGGTTTAAGCATGTTTGTGTGATTCTGTTTCATCTCCTTGTTGGTATATTGGCTGCAAGTGTTTTCTTGTTTCACTCCTCACTAGCGTTTATAGTATGGCTGAAAGCGTCGTGATTCTCACCTGGTTTTGCCTGGTTTTCTGGGTGACAGATGTCTCTTCCGACAGGTCAGAGGTGCTGCCCACTCTCATCTCGCTTGCACTGTTTCCAGTGAGAAACTGCCTGTGATCTTTACTCTGTTGCTCTGTCTGTAACATCTCCTTTGCTATTTCCTCTGTTTATATCAGTCCTTCTGGATGATTCTTTCCTTGCCGTGAGCTAGTGCTTCACGCGTGTGCGCTGACCTGAGGGATCAGCCCTTCTGGATGATTCTTTCCTCGCCGTGAGCTAGTGCTTCACGCGTGTGCACTGACCTGAGGGGAACCCCTGGCAATGTCCAGGTCTCTCTCTCTGTCCCACTTCCTGGTCTCTGAATAGCTCTGTTCTCTCTGCATCTGTCTCTCTCTTTCCTTCACACTCTCTCTGCCTCTCTTAATCTCCCGTCTCTAATATTCAGGCCATTAAACTCCAGCCAGCTTGTCCCCAGAGCTTCTGCTCTGTCCATCATCACGGAGCCCACTGGATTCCGCTTGGGTTCCCTTCCCTGGGCTGTGCTCCACAAGCATTTTGAGGCATGAGCTGTGGTGCTTACAGGGTTCACCTCATTGTTTCCTCATGTATTAGGGATATATAGCTGACCAGTAGCATCTGTGGTGAAAAAAAAATCTAATTCTATTCATTTGTAAAGTTTGCTTGTTTTATTTGCTAGATTATGGACTCTTGTGCAATTGAGAAGTAAACCATGAACACTGACCCTCAGCAGAATGTCAGCCCCATAAGAGCAAGGACAGTTCACAAAACACCTCCCTGTTTAATGTAGTCTCTGGCACGGTGTGGTGGTCCGATGCATTTAGTTAAATGGATCAATAAATACATATGAAAGAATTGATTGGTCATTCTCACTGCCAAGGCACCTATCTAGATAGTACTTACATTTTGTGATGGGCACTTGGTTATCTCAAATTGTCTTGCAAACAATAGTGTCAGTTTTATTTGTGCAAGGCTGACGCTGTTCTGTAGCCAAGACAACATACTAAAGTTTGTTAGGCATAAACTCTACCAAACTTGTGATCTACCATAAGAAACTGGGAAGGAAAAATGTTCAAAAATAATTTCTGTATGTAGAACAAGCAAAATATTGATATCTTTAATATTTTAAACAAGTTTCATAAATCAATGAGAAAAATGAATATACACTGATAGAAGTAATTGCTTAAGGATATGAATAATCATTTTCCTATAGAAGAAATAGAAAAAGCATTGAACATATGCAAACACCGCTGATGTTCACTATAATTTAGATGACTAGTCAAATTGAGAATGATATAAATTATAATACAGATTACTGATAACAGTGAATTGAAAAATGCAATATTACAGACTTTCAGGGAGAGAGCAAATTGGTGAAAACTTTCTGGAGAAGTATGAGATAACATTTATTAACATTTTGTACCAAGTAACACTATATAAAATCAACCTGAAGAAACAGTTTGATGTATTTTTAGATTTTGAAATTTGTTTATTATATCAGAAAATTGAGATAACTGTAGTGTCTATCAGCAGGTATTTTAAAAAGCAACAGCATACTCACTCATGGAATATTTTGTGGTGTGTTAAACTGTTGTAAAGTAGTATTTCATAATCTGTACTTTTGCTAAATAAAAGGCACATTGCAAAACACTGTACCCTGTAGGATTTCTTTCTGAAAACAAAAGAAATCAAATGATAATAAATAATAAAATTGCAGAGGGCAAGTCTTGTTGAAGTTGTAGGTGGTTTTATTTTCTTACTATTATCTTTCTGTAGATTCTCATTTATATGTGTACAAATGAATTACTTTTGTATTGAGAAAACAATCACATGTGAAAACAAACAAAAACTGGAACAGAATAGAGCTTGAGGCTATAATATCTTCTTTGATAGTGGTCGTCTCACCAAATGAACTAGCAGGAAAGCCATCTGGAGCTGTGATTTTGAAAACATATGCACCAAAATCTTAAAAGCTTTTTCAAACTCTCTTCAGCTTCACTTGGATATCTTACTGCCATCTAAGTTAAGTAACTGAACGATTTCCCCCAATTATAGGTTAAATAATTTTCCTGTTTCAACCACGTTGTAAATAATTGCCAATTAATGAACTCATTCACTCTGTTCAGTTCATTTCAGTTCAGTTGCTCAGTCATGTCCGACTCTTCGCGACCCCATGAACAGCAGCACGCCAGGCCTCCCTGTCCATCACCAACTCCCAGAGTCCACCCAAACCCATGTCCATCAAGTCAGTGATGCCATCCAACCGTCTCACCCTCTGTCATCCCCTTCTCCTTCTGCTCCCAATCTTTCCCAGCAACAGGGTCTTTTCAAATGAGTCAGCTCTTCTCATCAGGTGGCCAAAGTATTGGAGCTTCAGCTTCAACATCAGTCCCTCCAAAGAACACCCAGGACTGATCTCCTTTAGGATGGACTGGTTGGATCTCCTTGCAGTCCAAGAGACTCTCAAGAGTCTTTTCCAACACCACAGTTCAAAAGCATCAATTCTTCAGTGCTCAGCCTTCCTTATAGTCCAACTCTCACATCCATACATGACCACTGGAAAAACCATAGCCTTGACTAGATGGACTTTTCTTGGCAAAGTAATGTCTCTGCTTTTTAATATGCTGTCTACGTTGGTCATAACTTTCCTTCCAAGAAACAAGTGTCTTTTAATTTCATGGCTGCAATCACCATCTGCAGTGATTTTGGACTCAACATATAGCTAATGATCATTGAGTTTTTGTTGTTGTATTAGGCATTTGGGACATTTCTGACAAATGTAACTGAAGGCTTGCTCTCTGAATGCTTGGTATCTGTGTAACATCACAAATCATTTTCATGTCTTGAAAGTGTTAATCCATCAGTCATGTCTGACTCTTTGTGATCCTATGGACTGCAGCCCACCAGCCTTTCATGGAATTCTCCAGGCAAGAATACTGGAAGGGGTAGTCATTCCCTTCTCCAGGGGAATCTTCCTGACACAGAGATGAAACCTGGGTCTCCTGTATTTCAGGCAGATTCTATACTATCTGAGCTACCAGGGAACCCTCAGATGTCTTGGCTACCCTTAAAACCATATTTCAAATTGTGATTAATTTAGCAGATTAACCTCAAAATTGCCCTAATGATTAGTTTCATTATTGCATTCAATGTACTGTTTCTTGCCTTGGATAACATCTTTTTTAAGGTAGAGCTTCTAAAAGACTATTGATGAATGGGTATCCATGATACGTGTAATTAAACTATTATAGATCTTTCTACCTAATGAAGAGGAAACTTTGCAGGACACCTCCATTATCCTTCATTCTTTCCTCTTAAATTCTGCTTGGAATGGTCTTCACAGTTTCCACGTTTATAAATGGTAGATCCAGAGTACTTTTTAAAAAATTATAGAATACAAATCAATATTGATGAAATAAAATTGTTGTTTCTCGATAGAAGTGGTCACGTTATTAATAAACAGATCTCAGGAGATATACTACAACCCTTGGGTGGCATGCAGGAGGGAAAAGTACATGAGGCCCTGATGGAAGCACAGGAATTACATCATTAGCCAAACTCTTTCCCTGGTATGAAATATACAGTTCCTCTAATATTCCTTGTTATCTTTTTGCAGCTCCACAAACCTCCTTCTGGCTTATACAGGGAGGTGAAAATGTCCATAATACATCCAGAAGTCTGCTCAAGTATACGAGATCAAAGATTTCCTTTCCTGCGCCAAGAAATAAAATGAGAGGACTCTTTCTGAGTTTCCTGTTTAACCAAAGCAGCTGAGCAGTGATTATGGCCAAAGGCTGCCTTCCTCTCTTTTTATATTCAAAAGATTTAAGTCAGCATCTTTCTAATCATAGCATTGAGTACTGTAATAGACTTTTCTGAAAGAGGATAAAAAATTTCCCTTATCTTTTTTATGATAAAAATTCAGTGCAATATAGCACTAGAAATTGCTTTTCAAGCTTCCTGGAGAAGTTCACCCCCTGCAAAAGGGGAGTAATTTGACATGGTGGTAACATGTTCTCTGGGTAGAGAAAATGATTGAATCTTTCTGTGTTCTGTACTGGAGACAGGCTGGGGATCTACTAGGCTCTTTATAAAAATCTACTAGGCTTTTTCCCAGGTGGCGCTAGTGGGAAAGAACCTGCCTGCCAATGCAGGAGACATGAGACACTGGTTCGATCCCATGGGTTGGGAAGATCCCTTGGAGGAAGGCGTAAATGCAGTCCACCAAATACAGTAATGAATGCTTGATGCCAATTTAACTATTAGAAACCCATTGTTTGAGTTTGTACGATCACAGTTTTTAAACTCGTTTGAGACAAACCTCGCTAGCGTTGTCTTTGGGGTATGAAGGAAAAACTTTACTTACCACTCCGTGTTTGCCAGAAAGGTGGTTCAGATTTGGGAAGCAGATACTCTGGATTTCTTAAAAGTTGAATAAAATGAACAGTAGACGTCCTGCTTCTCCTCCTCCAGGACAATGTGTACATGCCCTGCAGTTACTGCTGCTACAAACTCTTTGTCAGCTTATTTCCTTGCTGACAGATACACTCCAAGGGTCTCCATTCATCACCACCGTGGTTAAATGTGGGTTGCCAGGACAAGATGCTTGGCAGGGGGATGATGCTGATGTTGGAGACAGATTGGGCAGAAATGGAAGCAGCTGACTGCCAGATCAGGATGCAGGCGATTAGGAGTCCTTGTGCTTTGAAAGCACAGGGAGTCAATGTACAGCAGGGCAATGAGTCGAAAGCAAGGCAGGCAACCGAGGGGTGATTAAACAGCACAAGCCATGGAGCCAAAGTCCAGACACAGTCCTCAAAATCGAAGGTTAGACAACGATGGATAAGCACCTGAGAATTTCACTGACAATCAAAGATCAAAGAGTCTGAAAGCGCCTGGGACAAAGCAGTCCAGGGAAGTAATTCTATCATCACCATGATCAGATGAATTGTGAAATTAGTGAACAAAATTGTATACCATCTCATCATAGCCTAACGTCATTTTCTTAAAGCAGAGATAAAAATGTCATTACACCAGGAATTCAGGGCAGTGTTATGTCCACTTTGATTCTGTAAAAAGATTGTGATAATTATCATCAGGAGCCTAAGGAAAGGGAAGACCAGTTTTTCATGCTAATGGTATTCCACATCATATTCATTGGACATGGTGAGGATATAAGATATTTGTAAAAGTATTGTTTGCACTTTAAGCCTAAAGCCTTTTAATACATGAGATAAATATAGAAAGGCATATCAAATTAAAATGTTTTCATTTAAACTAGGAGTCTTTTATGAGAGTCAAGGGAGAAATTTAAGAGACATAATTGGGTAATAATGCCTATTCAGGCTGAGCGTGGAGAGATAAGAGAAGCATCTTTGCAGAGATGAGGTCTGTGCTGTTTATTTTCCTTAAGAGATTTTCTTTTACTTCTCAGTGAATGATTTTCCCACTTGGTATAGCTGCCAGTTGTGAGGGGACAAATACTGGTTTATAAAGAAACATAAGCATCACGTGTTTCTGTTCGTAAAATGTTTTTCAAAGACTATATATTGGTACAATCTGTATATTAAGCTAAATAAAATGTTTCTCTTCTACTGTAAATTGGTTTCATATTAAACATGGTTTAAACTGACTGGATGTTGGAAATAATTTTGTCCTCCGTAAAATGGTCTAATAGCAGATTAAATTGTTGTTCAGTTGCTAAGTTGTGTCCAATTCTTTGCAACTCCATGGACTGTAGCATACCAGGCTCTTCTGTCCTCCACTATCTCCTGGAGTTTGCTCAAGTTCATGTCCACTGAGATTAATTGTTTGTTACTTTTAGCTTACTCTCCTAAGGAGCTTTTGTTTCAAGTGAGGCAACAAATAAGGTAGCTGGAGGGAATCCGTGGCTCCTACCACCTCTTTTCTACTTTGCTTTTTGGAGCAGGGTTTCAGGGGCACATGGCAGAATTTATCATCACTGGCATCATGGTTAGTTGCATAGATTTCTGAAGTTTTCACCCAAGTCAATCTTTATAGCAATTGCATGTGATAAGGTCCAGATGTGTTTCATAGGACCAGCCATGATTCCAAAAGCACCACTGGTTTCTCTTAGTGGATGAGAAGTATTTGCCTTTAAGGTACTCCAGTTCTGCTGTCAGGATCAGTGATGAAGATTAAAGGGAACCATGAATTTCTGAGTGAGAAGAGAAGAGGACTGATCTCTGTATACAGCAATTCAATCTTGCTTTGCTTCCTTATAAATTCCCTTAAGCTGTGTCATAGATGTTCACTGCGACTGAGATTTTAACCTCTTTATTTCTTCAGACAGCAAAGGCAGCAGCTCCACCCTTGTTGATCTTAGATTATAAACTTCTCAAGGGCATGGCTCTGTTAGTTTAATTCACCTCAAATCAAGTGTAGCACCATGATGGAGAAAACCCACTCTCTGTCCTTTCTGTGGGTGATTTTTTACCACTGCTGTTCATTACACATCCGTTTCTTTTCTTGTTCTAGCCTCAGATGGGGGTGATACCTCTTCTACTCCTTGGAATACCACACCACGAGGGTTGTTTCTCTAAGTGGCTATGTATGTAACTGATTTGCCAACATGCATGCATGTGTGCTGATGACAAAGGCTCGTCCAGTCAAAGCCATGGTTTTTCCAGTAATCATGTGTGGATGTGAGAGTTGGACTATAAAGAAAGCTGAGCACTGAAGAATTGATGCTTTTGAACTGTGGTTGAAGAAGACTCTTGAGAGTCTCTTGGACTGCAAGGAGATCAAACCAGTCCATCCTAAAGGAAATCAGTCCTGGGTGTTCATTGGAAGGACTGATGCTGAAGCTGAAACTCCAATACTTTGGCCACCTGATGCAAAGAGCTGACTCATTTGAAAAGACCCTGATGCTGGGAAAGATTGAATGCAGGAGGACAAGGGGATGGCAGAGGATGAGATGGTTGGATGGCATCACTGACTCACTGGACATGAGTTTGAGCAAGCTCCACGTGTTGGTGATGGACAAGGAAGCCTGATGATTTGCGCCCCATGGGGTCGCAAAGAGTCAGACGTGACTGAGCAACTGAACTGAACTGATGCATGCGTGCTGAGTCACTTCAGTGTCCGACTTTTTGTGCCCTATGGAATGTAGCCCACCAGATTCCTCTGTCCACGGGATTCTCCATACAAGAATACTAGAGTGGGTTCCCAGGCCTTCCTCCAAGGGGTCTTCCCAACCCAGGGATGGAACTCGCATCTCTTATGTCTCCTGCACTGGCAGGCAGGTTCTTTACCATTAGCACCACCTGGGAAGTGGTGCTAGAACTGGGAAGCCCAGTTAGAATGCTTTGTGGAAAACCTGACTTTAGTACTACAGGACTTTCCGAACCACAGGACTCTGTGAAGGGTGATTTTGTCCTGTAGCCACTTTGCTACTACTTCTATATTTATCTGGCTGTTCGCACAGCATGATAGATAAGAAGCTTTATTCACTCAGTGGCTTCCTGTAACTACCAGTGGCCAAAGAGACCTAAGAGATGAGTGCCTGAAACCTAGTCTTGTGCTCTGACACTGCCATGCCCTGATGCTTAAATATAATGTGGTATTGTTTTACACTTAGGAGTAGGGTGTTAAAAAAACCTCTTATTCAAAATTAGTGTATACGCTATTAAAATGTCAGACAAATGTGCTGAGCATTGCATACTGAAGTGATTTTATAATTACCTGAGCTCTGGGAAAAACATGATGAAGGGTAGGGGGTAACAAAATACTCTTGATCTTCCCTTGTTTTACCATCATGCTTACCTATGTGGAATTTTAAGGCTTCCTGGCGTTGAGTGAAAGTTCCCTGGTGGCTCAGACAGTAAAGAATCTGCCTGCAATGCAGGAGACCCACGTTTGATCCCTGGGTCAGAAAGATACCTTGGAGAAAGAAATGGCTTCCCACTGCAGTATTCTTGCTAGAGAATCCTATGGACAGAGGAGCCTGGCAGGCTACAGTGCATGGGGTCAGAAAGAGTCAGAAAATAATGGAGCAACTAACACGTACTCACTCACCCTTGTTATGTAAGAATGAAAATTTCTCATCCACTATTGACACTGTGCACACTCTCCATCCAAACAATGGTTCTGCAGGGGCCCAACTACAGATTCCCAAATGCAGCGTCTTCAGGATTGTGTGTGCATGGAACAAAGTCTGATCACGTTGACCCCACCAGGGTTGCACTTGTCATCTTTACCTCAAAATCATCACAGTAGTGATGCAACAGTGTGCTATTACCAAAATAAGCATGAAAGTATTGTCTGGCATGTGGACAAGTCTGTCCAGAACTCTGTCACATAGAATCATCTTTAACTTGCCTTGTTTGGAGTCTAGCTGGATAATTTGGTGATTTCTCTCCTTCCCAAAGATAGATAATTTAGTTTTCTATCTCTTATTTTTGAAGAGTTTGGCTTTATGCAAAGAGCTGCCTGTGAAACAGAGGTGTATGACATCATTAGTGTCATTTACTCCATGAGTGGAATCTCAAGCACTTTCTCACCAATCCTCATGAACTTGGGGTTCTCAAATGGCCATAAAGCACTCATTGTTTGTGAGGATTGTCTCATATGTGACAGTGATTATTTAACCATGGCTATTCCTGGGGGAATTTCTTCCATACTGTTGGTTCTGCTGGTAGAACTTACCTTGTTAGCATTCTTTGGGCTTCCCAGGGGGCTCAGTGGGTAAAGAACATGCCTGCAATGCAGGAGACATAAAAGACGCAGGCTCAGTCCCTGGGTCAGGAAGATCCCCTGGAGAAGGGCATGGCAACCCACTCCAGTATTCTTGCCTGGAGAATCCCATGGACAGAGGAGCCTGGAGGACTATGGTCCATAGGGTCTCAAAGAGTCAGACAGGACTGAAGTGACTGAGCACACACACAAGCATTCCTCAGAGGCTTGACATGTGCCCTGACATCTGGTTCTAGATTTCTTTCTTCCTTGTGGGCATGGAAAACTGACAAGAACACTGTTTTACACAGCAACATTTTTTAAACTCTGGGTACATATGGTCTGCAGATATATACATACAGATATATATATATATATATATATATATATACACACCTGAATGAAGACTGGGTTTTATTAACTAAACAGCGAGGAGACAGCATTACTGCATTTCAGGTACAGAGGAAAGACTAGACTGACCATCTGGGAAAACAAAGGCTTTTAGCATATTTAAGGAATTTTTGAAAAAGGACATGTCCGTCAAATATGAATTTCTGAAGTGGTGGTTCTGCAGAAGCAAGTTGAGAGAGAGAGAGAGAGAGAGAGACTCTGAGGAACGTCCAGTGACGTTGACCAGATTATAAGGGCTTAGGTTATGTAAAGCCTTGTAGATGTTAGTTAGATTTCTGATTATATCCTAAGTGTGGTTTTAGGCTGAATAAATTTTATATTGTGCTTATTACGTTTTGCACATTGCAGAGATCATTCTGACTGGTTTGCAGAGAATGGAGTGATTAGGAACAAGAATGTAATAGAGGCGAGTTAAATGACTATTGCATCAGTCCATCAAGGACTTGATCCTGTATTGTTAGCTGTTATTAAGCCATGTGGATAGATTCCAGGTACGTATCTAGAGATAGGCATGAAAGATTTGCCTTGAGGAGGAGGAGAGGGAGGGAGATAGAAGTTCCAGGAATGATTTCTGCTAGAAGCACCATTAAAGGAACAGATTTTCAGTTGATAAAGTGTGAGGATTTGTTTACTTTTTGCAATACTTGTTAGATCGCTGGAAAGACCTCAGCAGGTCGGTAGATTTGGAGGTGTGAGGTGGAGAGGCACTTTGAGATCTGTCAGGGCTTAAGACACCACTCCACGTGCAAGATGATGTACCACAACTGAGCTCAAATCGCAGGATCTAGAAATGAGCCAGAAGAGGGGTGTGGAAAAGAGACCTACAGTGAGCTAACACTGAAGACTGAAAAAAAAAAAAAACCAGTTACAGAGGAATGAGGAATGCCAGTGCTGTGGCATCCTGGGGGTCAAGAGAAAAGTGTTTCCAGAAAGAAAGTGCTTTCTAGTCAGCTAGGACTTCCCTTGTGGCTCAGACGGTAAAGGGTCTGCCTACAATTCAGTAGACCTGGGTTCGATCTCTGGGTAGGGAAGATCCTCTAGAGAAGGCAGGGGCTACCCACTCCAGTACTCTTGCCTGGAAAATCCCATGGATGGAGGAGCCTGGTAGGCTACAATCCATGGGGTCACAAAGAGTCAGACACGACTGAGTGACTTCACTAATGACTAACAAGGTACTGAAAAGTGTCCACACAAAGTCACCAGTGACCTTACCCAGAGTAGTTTCCAGTGGGTGAGCATCCACTTGACTGGATCGAAAAGCTACTGGACTTTGGAGAAGCAGAGACAGGATTTCCCACATGCAATCTTATTTATTATTAATAACTTGGACTATTGTGCACCAAATAACTGATACTTTTGAACTGTGGTGTTGGAAAAGACTTTTTTTTTTTTTCTCTAATTTTATTTTATTTTTAAACTTTACATAATTGTATTAGTTTTGCCAAATATCAAAAGACTTTTGAGAGTCCCTTGGACAGCAAGGAGATCCAACCAGTCCATCCTAAAGGAAATAAATCCTGAATATTCACTTGAAGGACTGATGCTGAAGCTGAAACTCCAATACTTCGGCCACCTGATATGAAGAACTGACTCATTAGAAAAGACTCTGATGCTGGGAAAGATTGAGGTCAGGAGGAGAAGGGGATGACAGAAGGTGGGATGGTTGGATGACATCACCGACTCAATGGACATGAGTCTGAGCAAGCTCTGGGAGTTGATGACGGACAGGGAAGCCTGGCGTGCTGCAGTCCACGGGTTCGCAAAGATTGGAAAAGACTGAGTGACTGAACTGAACTGAGAAGGAAGATGAACTTTTTTTTTTCCTTTATTCGTTGTGTAAGTTGTTGCTGTTGTTCAGTCATATTTGGACTCAAGAACTCAGTATTTACAGAATTCAGGACAATTATTCCTTATTCTTTTTAAGTATACTCAAAGCAATTGTATTATTGTTAGTATACCACATTTACCTTCTCAGCTACGAATCAAAGGCTTTAAGCTAATTTAGGAAACAGAACACATAGCAAATTAAATCAGCTAAATCAGTTTATCATCTGATGCATTCTTTAAGAAGAATTTTAAACTCTCAAAAGGAATTTCATGTTAAATATGAAATGTTGGAGTCCGAGTCAAATTTGGGAATCACAGCACATTTGTCAAAGGACATCATTTGATTTAATAATAGATACTGTGATTATATTTATTTAGTGCTTATTCCATGCGTGACTTTTTATCAAATGATAATATGTAGTGTATTATTTATTTTGTGTAACAATCTTATAAGGCAAAACCATTTATGTCCTATGCACTCATGAGAAAAAATAAAATGGAGCCTGCCTACTTTCACAGAGGAAGTAAGTATCAGAACAAGAATTTGGAAATGTGTCTGTCTACTCCAGGGATTATGCCCTGCCCCACCACTACATCGTCACTCAAATATTTATTCTTAACAATTTTATACCCCATAATTTTAACTTCTAGGTTTTAATACTATGGAAATAATTATAGATGTAGTCCAAAATTTATCTTTAAGCAAGTTTGGTCTCACTTCTGAAAGTAAAAGAATATTAAAAATTATCCAAGCATATAAAAATAGATAATTATTTAAATAAACAATAGAGAGCCATATTGTTTTATTTTATGGAGCCAATATAAAAAAACTTATAAAATTTTGTCAAAAATCTTTCAATAAAATGTCAAGTGAGAATATAAAGAATATAAAACTACTTATTGTATAAACTTATGCATTTTTGACACATGTGCACACAAAATTATATCAGCACACTCTAAAATGTTAACACTGATTGCCATGAGATGGTGGCAATTTTAAATTTTGTCTTTGCCTTCTTTCACTGTTTTTGTATTTTCAAATTTTCTATTGCATATTCAAAATTTCTATTATATATTATGTATTTCAAATTTTCTATTATGTATTGCTTTTAAAACACGGCCATCATTAAACTAAGAAATAAATGTGATTTTTAAAATATCTGTTGCTTAAAGTTCATGAAAGAATCATTATACAAGTTTTTCTTTAGGATAGAAATATGTCATTCATTCAAACGGGGCTTCAAGATCCCTGGGTTTTTTCAGTCTGAAACTCCTTCCTGTTTCATCCGGGTCCAGTTTGAGCCAACATGGCTCTTTGTCCTCCTCAGCTCTCCTGGACCTCTGAGCTGCACTGTCTCTAGGGGTCAATGAACTCACCTGGTCTGTGCTTGCACTTCCAGCTTCTTAATCCTTGCATCTGATTTCTTCTTCATTTTTAGCAAGTGCCATAGCAACTGAGCATTTTCAAAGCATGTCTCAGGGTACAAATCAAATCCAATAACTTTTAAGTCGGACAAAGGGAAGTGTTCTGTCAAACTCGACCACTGTGAACTTTCATAGACTCAGCACTAGTCAGCAAAGAGACTTATATTGATCATCTTCTCCATACTCCAGAGGCAATTGGTCTTTGTGAAGTAAACGCAGGAAGGAACTAGCAAAAATTTAGCTGAAGTTCCCAACCAGTATTAGATTCTCAGCAACTAATAGGTTCTTTGGGGACATCCTTTGCTCCCCTTCTCCCAAAGCATGTTTGTCTCCATTTTAAGTGCTGTGAGCTGTGAGATGTCTTTGAGTTGGTTTAATGTATCAATCCTTAGTTAATCAAACACAGAAATGACACGCACAGGAACCTGTGTAAAAGAGACTGGAGGAAGTTGACTTCGGGGAAAAATCAAAGAAAAACTGCTTGTGATGGACAACAGCAGAAAACTTCACCTTCGTTCTCCCAGAGGATCATAAATCGACTGCATCGATCTCTATTTACTATTTACCGAGGACCAAGCACCATGCCAGAAGCTGAAGGAACAAAGTGTTGGCTTCCAGGAGCCCTTAGACACTTCCTTTCCATGAGCTGGGACCTGGGAGCTATTTTTGCAAAGTTTAAACTGTCACACAGTCATCTAGAGTTGTACCTCTCAAGGTGGTACATGCTTACAGGGAAACAAAATACACAGACCCTGAGCATTTTTCGTCTGGTGATGCAGACGATGCCACTTTCTCATTTGACTCCTCTTCTGTTTTTACCATCTCCACTCCCCTAGTGCCTTAGTCCAATCCTTTCCCCTCAAAAAAGAAAGAAAAAGAAAAGAAAAAAGTCCATCTATTGAGTAACATTCTAATTATTCTCCTTCCTACAGTATGTTTTCTGTAAAAATGCCTCACCATCATGTCAGATTTTTTGCTAACACAACTGATCTTGATTATTCTTGCAAGTAAAATAAGATGATTTGCCACTGTCCAGAGCATGGAGAAATGCTGTATTTCTTTAAGCACATGCATATAATTGTGTGTGGGCATGTGTATGCACATTCATGTATGCACACTTGAATAGTGCTCATCTTCTATGTAAAGTTTTGATTATAACTTAAACTAATATATTGAATATTTACTATGTAATCTAATAATCATTAAATATGTAAGATTTTGGAGCCAATGTGTGATATTCTATCTATAACTGTACTATGATATATTTATTCGATCTAGTATCATTGGGCATTTGTTCAATTTTAAATAGTGTAAATAATGACAAATAAATGTCATTATATTAAAATATAGAAATAATATGGAAATCTTATTTTAAATCCCTGGTCATTTACCAGGATAGCATCAATGGAACAGAGAGAATAATTATTTTGGATTAACTCTGGGCTTGTCAGTGTACATCTTTTCTAAGTCAACATTTAATGATACACGTGTAACTCTTTTTCCTTGGAAGTTCTGATTCTGGAACTCAGCAGAGAAAGAATCACTTTCAAGTATAAAAAACCTGCCTTTGGAATTGGGTGGGGGAAGAATTGTACAGATTTTAGCATTTACTACAAAATCGTGTGTGTGTGTGCTCAGTGGTGTCTGACTCTTTGCAGCTCCATGGACTGTAGTCTGCCAGGCTCCTCTGTTCATGGGATTCTCCAGGCAAGAATATTGGAGTGGTTGTCATTTCCTTCCCCAGGGGATCTTCCTGACCCACGGACTGAACCTTTGTCTCCCGCCTTGGCAGGTGGATTGTTTACCACTGAGCCACGTGTGAAACCCTAAATCTTGAGATAATATTAAGGGTTCATTTGTCTACTGGAGTAGACAACGTGATAAATTCTCAAATTGCCTTTTTAAAGAGAAAGCACAGAATAAGAATTTTGAATGTGTTGTGTCCTCAAATTATTTCTTTTTAGGGAAATCAGAGAATAAGCATTTTTGGTGCGGGTGGGGTCTTTATGATTAAAACACTTACTAGGAGAAGCAGAAGCCCCAGTGTCTCTCCTTTGCTACCTATGACAGCAGTATGCTAACACTGCTAATAATCAAGATCAGATATGTTAGCAAAAATTCCAACATCCTGGTGAGGCATTGTTACAGGGAACAAAACTGGAAAAAGAAGAGTAGTTAGGACTCACTTGGTAGGGTCGCAAGCACCCATTGAAATGGCTGTCCACTGAAGGAGCAAGTATGGCGTAGATCAAGGAACACAGGAAATAAATACTGAATTCTCATTTTCTCTATCCGTTCACTTTTTTCTTCCCCAGCCCACTAAGGAAAAGATTCAAAGAATTGTGTCTTTAGGTCTGGATTCTAGTCTAGTCTCTCTTCTAGCTGAACAACAACAACAAAAAGAAAATAAATGATGCTTTGAGAGAGAATTGATGATGAAAATTTATTTCTATCTCTCTGTATGCATCAACTTGGCCTTTTATTTTCTACTTTAAAATGCAGCAACAGGAAATTCATTGGGTAGTTTCTACATGGTTAAGGACTCTGAGGCCAAGTCTAAGTTGTCTAATATAAGCTAATACTGGTCAAGTAAGTGGAATAGAATGTACTATTCCAGAGTATATTCTTACTGAGAAGTTAGTTACCACCTGCCACCTGCTTGCTGATCAAAGTGGGCACTGTGTTCTGTGCCAAGTGGAGCATATTGAACAGGAGGGAGAAAAAGGACAGGTGTGCTGAGATGGAGCCATTGACACATGAGTCCTTGGGAATGGAAAGCAAGCAAGTGCCCTGTGTGAATGGCTAAAAATAGTTACTTCTTTAGCTAGTTGTAGGAAAGAAAGGATAATATGCTTATTTTTGTGGGTTTCTAGATATTGGAAAATGTATATATTGCATTGAACTTATTTCACTAAGATTTTTGCTTTAAAATTTAGCTTTAACATTAGGAAAAATTTGTTCCACTTCAGATCTTGCAAATCTCTCTTGCTTTTGTAATTTATTTTAAGCATGTAATTTTGGGGGATTTTTTTGGGGGGGATTTTTCATAAGAGTAAAACATTAAAGAAATGTCTCAAAACTTTTTCTGTTCTCCTGGAAGAAAAATAAAAACAAACAATGAAGGCAAAGATTAGCTTTTTATCCCATTTGTTCATGGAAAACAGAGACCATAAATGTGATAACTTTACAAATACCTGTGGCTTTTCTCAGTGATATATTTGTTCTCCACAATGTATGGACTTCTAGATAATGGACTTCAAAAAATAATACACTTTTCTAAGTATGTTGTGTATACCCTTGACAGAAAATAATCCTTTGCTTTATTTTCTTACTGCATATCATTTCACATGTATGTCTGCACATTAGCATATATATAAATATAGGTCTATATTCTAGCTCATAAAGATGAAATCATTACCTGGGATTGTGTTTACAACTCCATTGTCAATGAAGGCATCTGTTGCTAAATGGTAGTGCCTTTAATTATAGTCATTACTGCCTGTCAATAAGAATTCAGGTACTTAAATTTAACAAGGAAATAAATTACAGACTTTAGTAAATTTCCTAGTAGGGGGCTAAACTCAGTAAACACTTTGACAAGAATGGCAGCTCTGGAAGATATACATGTTGCCAGTAGCCTGTGTGCTGTGGCTGTGAACAGTGATCTTGGTCAGCCGTTGGGAGCAGAGTCTCCACAGCCACAAACTTGTCCCAGTCTGACCCCCTCAATACTGCCCAGCGAGTTACTCCACCCCTGGCTGGCCATGAGGTGGCACTGACCTTCTCTCCTCCTAGGACCCCAACCCTGATCTTCTCCAGGCTGCCGTCTGGAAAGCCATCACACCTCATTCTTCACAAAGAAAGCGGAGGCAAGTGTTCTCAAACTCCTCTTACTTAAGTCTACCATCCTCGGTGTATTTATTTGCGCTCAATCTCTGCCTTCACTTCTGTCACAGAGCAAAGAGGATGTTTATATTCCTGTGAAGCAGTGTTTCTCATTTACTCGAGGAATCTTTTTAGACTAGTTTTCCTAATTTTAACATCACTTACACACTGTCTATCTGACCATAAACTGCACAGACTCTATACTTTAGGCATAAAAGAGAAAGATATTATGCTCCCTAGAAACCATCTTCTGGCCAGTTGGTGGTAACACTCACTGAACCTATTGGCAATGCATGTTCAAAGACAACCATCTGCCTGTGCTGTTAGGAGGGTGTACGTGTGTGTCTAAAGTGGGAAGCTTAGGTAATAGAACAGCCAAATAAAGTCATCTCGAATTGAAGAGAGAATTCATTGACCCACATTTCCAATACTGCAAGTGAGAACAACTTTGACGAAAGGTGTGACCTGAGCTTCTGCTCCATTTCTGTCTGATTGCCTTGAGTCACTGCTCCTCTCTTAAATTCCTCTGACCTTGGTTGCCCCATCCTAGGATTGATTCCTTCTTGGCTACAACAGGGCTGTCTACAGTCCTATGGGCTACCCACTTCTGTGTTCACTTTCAAGGGGTGTACCTCTCCCATAATCATCCAAACTTGACCCCTTAGCTTTGGGCTGATTATGTGGGTCTTTAATCAACAGATGTTATTAAAAAATGCCATGTGTGTAGGCCTGGGCTCCCTGAAACAATAACCATGGAAGTGGTCAATGGGCTTCTCTTGTGTAGCTTAGACCATGAAATTCTATCTTGAATCAGGGGAGTAAGGTCAACCCCAACCAAACTCCCTTGTTTCTCTATAATGGGTCAGGGGAAATCTTAATTTTGGAGAGATAATTAACGTCTGTTTCACCACTCCGTAATGTCAGTTGGCTCAGGGTTTTACTATTGCAGTCATTTCTTCTGTCAGATAATCATCAATTCTTCCTCTTAAGCATATCAATTGAATAATAATGCAAATAAATCTTTCTGATAAAATTTTATCCTTTGGCCACAGTCCCATTCCCTCTCTTCCAGATGATAAAATTCAGTGAGAGTATTATTTCTGCTCACTGCCATCATATCCATAATATATTTTCTCATTAATCCATTGTAGTTGAGTATCTTTTTAAGTACAAAAATTATTATTGTCCGTGCCGTTCATGTTATCTATTGTGAATTTATATTTAAATCAGATAGAGTTATCAAACTTTGTTCTTCTTTTACAAAATTGGTGATTCTAATTTCTTTTCCATCTGTATAAATTTTAGAATCTTTGGTAACTTCTATAAAAAGTTACTAATATATGTTTGAAATTGAGTTCAATCTGTAATACATTTTTAAAGAATTGATGCTGTTATGATACTGAGGCTTTTAATCAATTAATGTGATATATTTCTTCATTTATTTAAATCTTCTTTGATTTCTTTCATCAGTCTTTTGTAGATTTCAGTTTTTCAGAAACAGATCTTTCAAACAATTTGAAAGATTTATACAAAAGGATTTAATGATGTTTGGTCTATTTTAAATGACAATTTAAATTTTTAATTTAAAATTTTTTGTTGCTACTGTAATTTTTGAAAGTTTAGCTTACTATCTGTGTAATCCTAAACTCACTCCTTAGTTCCAGTGGTTTCTTTGTGAATACTGACAATCATTTTGGCTGCAAATAAAGCATTTTTATTTCCCTCTTTCCAATCAACATGACTTTTGTTTCTTCTTTTTGCCTCACCTCACCAGCTAGCACTTCCAATACTTTGTTGAATAGGATTTATAAGTGGGCGACCATGGTTGTTTCACAGCTTAGGGGCAAAGCATTCAGTCTTTCACCACTATGCATAATGCTATCTGTAGGATTTGTATAGATCACTCTTATGAGATTGAGAAGGTCTCTTTCTAGATCTAGTTTGCTGAGGATTTTAATCATTAATATAAGAGAATAGAAGAACATGGCCAAGAGGGCATGAGAGGTGCTCCAACGGTGAGAGGCAGGGGAAGAAGATGTAACAAAGGCATCTCAGCAGAAGCAGCAACTGAAGTAAATGTTGTTAGTGAATCTCAAATAAGTGTGTTCAAAGAGACTGAGTGGGATGAAAAGTGACCCTGAGTTTTGTAACAAGGAGGTGAGTTTTAACCTTGGCAAGAGTGTTTTTAGTGGAGTGGTGGGAAGGATAGGAGGATTCGAGTGCTATAAGAGGAGTGGAAGGTGTAAAGTAGGCAACTACAGGCTCTTTTCATCTTTTTCTCTTTTTTGCTGTGAAGAGGATAGAGCTGTGGGGAGATTTCTTGAGATAGAAGTGAACATAGGAACAGATTTCTCATGTTAATATACTCTGGTAGGCTTTTTTCTGAGAAAGAATATGAAATTGATGAGAAGAGAAGAAATAGTAAAAACGATAGATGCAAATTCATGAGTAAGACTACAGCGAATAGGGGTTCAAAGCAAAGTTAGGAGGACTTGGTCTTTAAAAAGAGCAGGGACGATTCTTCTGGTTCAATATATGTGACAAAGTATTGTTATTTTTAACACAAGACAGAAAGAACTCACAAAGGGAGAACAGATAACGAAACAGGAAGAGTTATGAAAGCAAAGGCACATAATCTACAAAAGAAAAAATATAAATAGTAATCATTTTTATAAGCTTCAATCATAGTAATAACATGACAATAGTAATGGTGAATGACAAATTACAGCAGCCGCAGTGATGGGAGTTGGTGCAGTAAACACACACCTCCTTTAACTCTCACTGGTCTCCGCTACAACACCTTCGCAGCATGCACATGCCGGCATGGGGAATTTTGAACAGTATATACAGTCATGTGGATCAGAGGAGATATTTGCCTTTTCATATTCTCTTTGCATGTGCCTCAGTCGCTGGGCTGTCCCAGGCAGAGGCAAGGGCAAGGGCAAGGAAGAGCTTCCAGGAAAAGATGCCAAGAACTAGCTAAAGGGTACAGTTCCAGCCAGATCCCCGACTGACCACTGGATAGCACACAGCAGGACGGCACTGCAGAAACTTTGAAAACATAGTTGGTACTTTCACTGCAGCCCACGAAGGTGTCAATTTTCTCCATAGAATAAGAAAGAAAGAAGACCTAGAAGCTTATAATGTAAAATATCCAAGATACAAACCTGAAGTCTCTACTCAGTTTGGAAAAGATAGTCAAGTGAACACTGAAAGAAATAAAAAGTCAAGTGCTTTGTGTAATAACACATATATAACAATGGGTAAAGGATGTGCCTACAATGCAGGAAACACAGGAAATACGGATTTGAGCCCTGTATTTCACAAAGATCCCCTGGAGGAGGAAATGGCAACCTACTCCAGTATTCTTGCCTGGAAAATTCCACGGACAGAGCAGCCTGGTGGGATACAGTCCATGGGGTCGCAGAAAGTCAGGCATGACCGAGAGACTAACACATTATGTCTTTATATTATGCATTTTTATATTGTATTTCAAACAATATATATGTGGTTTTCCTGGGCTGGCTACTTGGATGTTGGGCAGTTATTACATGATCCTCATGATAACTGTACCGTGAGAGTCATCATCATTTTTTCCACTCTGCAGATGAGTATGGGGGCAGATTTTTAAATAACATGCCCACAGCTCCATAGCTGACGAGCATATTCTGGATTTTAACTTGGACCATCTGGTGCTTAATTCCTTCTTTTCAATCACTGTACTGTGTTGCCTTTCGAAGAGGCCATGAAAAGCTAAGACTGAAAATGCTGGAAAGAGAAGAAAACAAAATCAAATGTGGAATGCTTGCCACTTACATATGAATGGATTTTACTGACATTTTTAGTGCCCCCAAAGATTAGTTTTTTGGTAGTGATTCACAGCAAACAAGGGAATGGGAGGAGCCAGGGTTCACACTATGTACTTGTCCCCTGCCTTCGGGGGCTGCTAGTCTACATGGGGATGTACAGATCAGTTTTAAAGGCAATAGAAATAAATAAACTCTTTAGATACATGGCCCCTGTTGTGGTCTGAATTGTGTGCCTTAAGAATTTATACACTGAAATCCTCACCCCCAGTGACTCAGAACACGACCTTATTTGGAGAGTGTCTTTAGACAGGTAATTACAATAAAAGAAAGTAATTTGGGTGGACTCTAATGCAATAGCTCCCTGGTGGCTCAGGGGTAAAGAATCTGCCTGCCAATGCAGGAGATGCGGCTTCGATCCCTGGGTCAGAGAGATCTCCTGGAGAAGGAAATGGTAACCTACTCCAGTATTCCTGCCTGGAAAATCTCATGGACAGAGGAGACTGATGGGCTATGTACAGTCCATGCGATCACAGAGTCAGACAATGACTGAGCGACTACACCATCACCACTGCTAATTCAATGTGGCTGATATCTTTATACAAAGGGGAAATTTGGGTACAGATATGCACCCGGGGAGGACGCCCTGTTGAAACTGGAGCATCTAGACAAGGGGCCACCAGAAGCTTGGAGAGAACCTGGAGCCGATCCTTCCCTCAACCCCTGAGCACCTCGATCCTACGTTTTCAGCCCAGAATCACGAGACGCCCTTGGGGTGGTTTAAGCCACCCCGCCTGCAGCGCTTCCTGTAGCAGGCTGAGCAAGCCAGCACCCCCTTGGTGACAGATAAGAACCCGGGAAAGAATTAGTGGTGTTGGTCTTGGAGAGAAATGTGTTAGAAACCATAAGGTAGACATATGTTGCCTTATTTCTCCTCCAATAAGTGCCGCAGGTCTTACACTTAAACATAAGGAGACCTGAAAGGCGCAGAGCAGGAAAGTGAGCTGGGGACCTCAGGATCCAAGAAATGATGCAGTGGTGAGTTCTGTTTCCTTTTCCCTCATAGCCCTAAACCGTGGAGCTAAGAACGCAGAAATAGCACATGCATACACACAAAAAGCCCAAGAAACATCAACTCTTTTCAGCCCAGCAGTGGTGGAAGGGATGCTCAGAGTGGTCCTGGCAGCCACAGGAACCTCTCTGCACTGACTCAACGTCAAAGTCCCCGTGGTGATATTTCACCAAGGTTTACAAGGTGCCGCTGTTGGTGAAAACTAGGTAAAGTGCATGTGGGTCTCTCTGTCTCATTTCTTTAAACTGTGTGTAATTCTAAGGTTATCTCTAATTGAACAAAAAAGTTTGATTCCCTCATAGCTCCATTGGTAAAGAATCTGCGTGCAATGCAGGAGACTCTGGTTTGATTCCAGGGTTGGTAAAATCTGCTGGAGAAGGGATAGGCTACCCACTCCAGTATTCTTGGGCTTCCCTTGTGGATCAGCTGGTAAAGAATTCACCTGCAATGCAGGAGACCTGGGTTTAATCCCTGGGTTGGGAAGATCCCCTGGAGAAGGGAAAGCCTGCCCACTCCAATATTCTGGCCTGGAGAATTCCATGGACTGTATAGTTCACGGGGTTGCAAAGAGTTAGACACGACTGAATGACTTTCAGAGAAGGCAATGGCACCCCACTCCAGTACTCTTGCCTGGAAAATCCCATGGATGGAGGAGCCTGGTAGGCTGCAGTCCATGGGGTCGCTAAGAGTCGGACACAACTGAGCGACTTCACTTTCACTTTTCACTTTCATGCATTGGAGAAGGAAATGGCAACCCACTCCAATGTTCTTGCCTGGAGAATCCCAGGGACGGGGGAGCCTGGTGGGCTGCCGTCTATGGGGCTGCACAGAGTCGGACACGACTGCAGTGACTTAGCAGCGACTTAGCAGCAGCAGAATGACTTTCATGAGACAGAGAACTCGGTAGAGGAGAACAGTCAAAAACCATGTGAGAATTCATAAATGCACATTTAATCCTTGGCACTTAGAGTCTCTTGTTCATCTTAGGAAAATGTGGCCTTTGTACCAGCCCTCTCTGTATAGGACATGAAGATGGACTCTGGGACCAAACTGTGTGAATCCAAGTCCCAACTTCAGGGTTTACCAGGTGAGTGACCTTGGGCAGGCTTCCCCAACCCTGACCACATTCTGAGGTCAGTCCTTTTCTCTACAAAATAGCAATTAAAGAAAGTCCAATGCTTGCTTCTTTCTTGGTAAGAATTAAATTAGTTAATCTACTTGAATACCTTATGTCTCTGTTCTTCACTTTATGTGTAAATGATCTGTGAACTGGTTTTGGTATTTTATTTTTCTTTCAATCAACTTTCTGAAAGCAAAGGCTTTCTTTCCCGGTGCTATTACAAATACATCTTAGGAGCAAAAAAAAAAAGTTTCATTAATATTAAAACATGTTCTTAATTTCAAATGGCTGTATTTTAAAAAAATGAGTTATTTTCTATTTGTTCATTATATATAATTCTGAAAGAGTCTCTTTGTTGTTGTTCAGTCACTAAGTTATGTCCAACTCTTTGCGACCCCACGGACTGCAGCAAGACAGGCCTCCCAGTCCTTCACTGTCTCCTGGAGTTTGCTCAAATTCACGTCCTTTGAGTGGGTGATGCCATCCAACCATGCCATCCTCTGCCGCCCTCTTCTCCTTTTGCTTTCAATCTTTCCCAGCATCCAGGTCTTTTCAAATGAGTCAGCTCTTTGCATCAGGTGGCCAAGGTACTGAAGCTTAAGCTCCAATATTAGTCCTTCCAGTGAATGTTCAGAATCTCTTCTCTTAGTCGAATAAAATTGATATGAAAAGTTGGAACATGTGTACACCCGTGGCGGATTCATGTTGATGTATGGCAAAACCAATACAATATTGTAAAGTACTTAGCCTCTAATTAAAATAAATAAATTTAAATTAAAAAAGAGAAAAGTTATTCATCTAGTTTTGAATTATTTTTATCATTGTATAAGCTTCAAAGAAATACACAACACATTTCAAACTAAGCTACTAATATTTCTAATAAAATATTTTTATTTCATAAATGGCCAATATGTAACTATAGTTAGTACAATTTACTTCATTCTTTCTAAAATAAGTGACACTAGATTCATTCGTACTTACTGAGAGTAGATTTAGTGAGCATTACAGAAAAAAGAAAAATTGATAAGATTTCAAAACAGATATGTCAATTATATTTAAAATGCATTTTCTCCTGTAGCTTTGTGATTAGCTAAGCATTTTATACCAGAGAGATTTAGTTTTCTGATGACAAGGTGAACTTCAAATTTGTCTCACAAACTATGTATGTTTTCTCAATTTGCATTTGCTTGTGAAAGTGTTTGATTCATTTTGATAATGTTACTGAAAGATTTCTCATATAAAATGCAGCCTACCAACTTCAATTTAAGCATGTACAAAGTATGACCGTGTTTAGCCATTTTATTCTACTCATAACAGGCAAATAATTTGAGGCAGTGTTCTGAGACGTTGTGGCATATAAGTTAAATTTAAGGCAATGAAGGAAACGTTCTCTGAGCATCCACTATATACATGAAAGGGTACTAGGGGCCACAGCTACAAACAGAGGGAAAAGATACAAATTTCCAGTCTCATAGGGTAATCCACACTGAACTATAATCAGGCAATTTTACCATATTTTTATATGCTAATCTGAGGGAGTGAAAGCTACTGTGAGATGAAATAAGAAGAGTATATAACCAGGAACTTGCAATTGTGACAGAGAAAACAGGTTGGGCGAGGTGATGTCTAAAATGAGTGCTGTCAGATATGGGCTATAAAAGTTACCCTAGCAGGTCTTTGGGAGAAAGTGAAGAGAGGAACATGCCAAGCAGAAGACATAGCCACCATCAGGCTCAGATGTGGGGAAAAAAACAAACAAACAAAAAAAACAAGACATTTTCAGCTTAAGGATCTGAAAGTGACTCAAGAAAGTTGGGGAAAGAATATGTGAGTGAGTGGTGGGAGAGGAGTCGGCAGGTAACGGAGGTCAGTGGGAAGCTTTGGACTATTTTGGAAAGGGGTTGACTGAACAATTGGTACTTTGGCTTAGAAACACTACTCAGTGCAACGAATATGGCCAGAACTCAGTGGTAGAAACCAAACACAATTCAAGAGGCCTGAACTATGCATAGCAGCACTAGAAATGGTGAAAAGTTGAGGAATTAGACAAAGCTAGACATCCCATAGACAGAGGAGCCTGGCGGGCTGCAGTCAATGGGGTCGCAAAGAGTTGGACAAGACTAAGCAACTAATATTTTCAGGAAAGAAGGTGAGTACAAGTGCATGGTGTTTCTCTGGTGGATGACAGTTCAGTTCAGTTCAGTCGCTCAGTTGTGTCTGACTCTTTGCGACCCCATGAATCGCAGCACGCCAGGCCTCCTTGTCCATCACCAACTCCCGGAGTTCACTCAGACTCACATCCATCGAGTCAGTGATGCCATCCAGCCATTCATCCTCTGTCGTCCCCTTCTCCTCCTGCCCCCAACTCCTCCAAGCATTAGTCTTTTCCAATGAGTCAACTCTTCGCATGAGGTGGCCAAAGTACTGGAGTTTCAGCTTTAGCATCATTCCTTCCAAAGAAATCCCTGGGCTGATCTCCTTCAGAATGGACTGGTTGGATCTCCTTGCAGTCCAAGGGACTCTCAAGAGTCTTCTCCAACACCACAGTTCAAAAGCATCAATTCTTCGGCGCTCAGCCTTCTTCACAGTCCAACTCTCATATCCATACATGACCACAGGAAAAACCATAGCCTTGACTAGATGGACCTTTGTTGGCAAAGTAATGTCTCTCCTTTTGAATATGCTATCTAGGTTGGTCATAACTTTTGTCCCAAGGACTAAGTGTCTTTTAATTTCATGGCTGCAGTCACCATCAGCAGTGATGGATGACAGAGCAACTGTAAAAGAAGGCACGCATTCCTGATCAGAGCAGTCTTCTGGATTCTGACTGTGTTTCACCTCCTAGAGGCTAGCGTTGACAGTCAGGATTGGCTGTCCACTGGGAGAAAACACTTTCCACTTCTCCCCATGCTCAGACATGGCCATACGGCTGGTTCTTAGCAGTGGAGGCTAAGTGGAAGTGACGTGACATATTCCCAGGCTAAGGAATAAAGAAACAATTATGTCTTCTCCATTTTTCTTCTATTACTGGATGGATAACATGTCTAGGATGACTATAAACACAGATAATACATATGATAGATTCCCTTCCACTTAATTATTCTTAATTATCATCTTTCACCCAACTTAACTCTTTAATTTTAACAAAGAGTGAAGAAAGGGGTACCTTGAAGTGAAATGCTGCATAATAAAAATAATCTTAGTGGTCAGATCTGGTGTTTCAGATGGTAAAGAATCCACCTGTAATACAGGAGACCTGGGTTCAGTTCCTGAGTCAGGAAGATACCCTGGAGGAGAAAATGGCAAACCACTCCAGGGTTCTTGCCTGAAGAATTCCATGGACAGAGAAGTCTGGCAGGCTACATTTCATGGGGTCGCAAAGAGTAGCACACAACAGAGCAAGTAACATTTTCACAGTTTTTTGCACGCTGGTGGTCAGAAGGGAGACCATGAGGAAACCAATATGGGTTGGAAAGAGGACCTTTTACATGCTGTGGCAAAACATTTGATAATATGTCCCTTATAAAAACTTGAAAAACAACCCATATGCTTACTGAAGTATAATTTAGGGGAATGGTTGGCAAGAGTCAAAATATGGTATAGTTTAATTTTACTTTCTGCTTTTATCAAGACATCCAAAGAAAGAGGTGAGCTTAAGCAAAAACTACTTGAGAGAAAAAGTAAAATAAAGCTAATCCAGAATATCCGGACCTTGAAGGGCTCAGGAATTCAGCTGCTTCCTGATTCCAATGGAGATCATTGGGAAGAGACAAAACTGAAAGAAAAAGAAAATGGGAACAACAAATGTTCATTAAGATTTATAAATTATTCATAGAGATGAGTCCCTGAGACTCTTCCTTTCCTTTATGCCTAATTTTCAGATCATCTCATGAAAACTGATGTTAAATTGAGAGAGAACGTTTTGGGAACAATGGGGGAAAAGTCAGGCTCAAAAGTGATATCTAGTTGGAGAAAAAATACTGTGATTACTGGCCCATGTTGCTGACTGGAGGCAAGTAAATCAGGCACCTAGTAAATTACAGTGTTAAGAAGTGTAAAGCAGTGCTTAGGTCCCCTATCTACAACAGGAGGAGGACAGCGGAGGCTTTGCAGTACCGAGGAAGTCTGAAATCAGCAGTGCCCATCAGACTTGACCTGGAGAAGGAAGGGCAGAAAGAATCTCAGGGATGGGCTGGAAGAACTGAGGAAAACACATGAGAAACTCAGAAAGGGGATGGCTGAAGAATTGATTTCAGAGTGATTAACCATCCTGATTTGTTGTGCTTTCTAATTCCCAGGGAAACTAGAATGGCTTGTCACCCTACAATTGTTCTAGAAAGGAATTTTTCCAGGTGAATCATATGGTAGAAGAAAGGAACAAAGTAGTTGAGGATATAAATAGTTTGGTTGTAATGATGGATGATGATTCCAAGCCAACTGGGAAGGGAAGGATGGTAAGCATGGGAAGGTAGAAGGACTAAGGCGCTGGAGGCCAGGATGAGGTCTGGGTTTAGCCACAGTGAAAGCAAAACGCAAATACAATGGAAGAAGAGTTTACCACCTAGGCCAGGATGCATTAGCCCATATATGGTATACAGGCTAAAATATTTTAACCCAATAAGATAAGTCAGCAAAAACAAGACCAGGAGCTGACTGTGGCTCAGATCATGAACTCCTTATTACCAAATTCAGACTTAATTTGAAGAAAGTAGGGAAAACCACTAGACTATTCAGCTCTGACGTAAACCAAATCTCTAATGATTATACAGTGGAAGTGATAAATAGATTTAAGGGAATAGACCTGATAGATAGAGTGCCTGATGAACTATGGACAGAGGTTCTGACACTGTATAGGAGACAGGGAGCAAGACCATCATCAAGAAAAAGAAATGCAAAAAAGCAAAATGGCTATCTGAGGAGGCCTTACAAATAGCTGTGAAAAGAAGAGAAGCAAAAAGCAAAGGCAAAAAGGAAAGATACACCCATTTGAAGACAGAGTTCCAAAGAATAGCAAGGAAAGATAAGAAAGTCTTCCTCGGTGATCAGTGCAAATAAATAGAGGAAAACAATAGAATGGGAAAGATTAGAGATCTCTTCAAGCAAACTAGAGATACTAAGGGAACATTTCACACAAAGATGGGCTCGATAAAGGACAGAAATTGTATGGACCTAACAGAAGCAGAAGATATTAAGAAGAGGTGACAAGAATACGAAGTAGAATTGTACAAAAAAGATCTTCATGGTTCAGATAATCATGATGGTGTGATCACTCACCTAGAGCCAGACATCCTGGGATGTGAAGTCAAGTGGGCCTTAGGAAG
>NW_011494637.1:3316253-3332649 GCF_000754665.1 Bison bison bison | reverse complement strand
CATTGAAAAAGCAAGAGAGTTCCAGAAAAACATCTATTTCTGCTTTATTGACTATGCCAAATCCTTTGACTGTGTGGATCACAATAAACTGTGGGAAATTTTTAAAGAGATGGGAATACCAGACCACCTGACCTGCTTCTTGAGAAATCTGTATGCACGTCAGGAAGCAACAGCTAAAACTGGACATGGAACAACAGACTGGTTCCAAATAAGAAAAGGAGTACGTCAAGGCTGTATATTGTCACCCTGCTTATTTAACTTATATGCAGGTGACATCATGAGAAATGATGGACTGGATGAAGCACAAACTGGAATGAAGATTGCTGGGAGAAATATCAATAACCTCATGAAGATGACACCAGCCTTATGGCAGAAAGTGAAGAGGAACTAAATAGCCTCTTGATGAAAGTGAAAGAGGAGAGTGAAAAAACTGGCTTAAAGCTCAACATTCAAAAAACGAAGATCATGGCATCTGGTCCCACCACTTCATGGCAAATAGATGGAAAACAGTGGAAACAGTGTCAGACTTTATTTTTTGAGGCTCCAAAATCACTACAGATGGTGACTGCAGCCATGAAATTAAAAGACGCTTACTCCTTGGAAAGAAAGTTATGACCAACCTAGATAGCATATTCAAAAGCAGAGATATTACTTTGCCAACAAAGGTGCATCTAGTCAAGGCTATGGTTCTTCCAGTGGTCATGTATGGATGTGAGAGTTGGACTATAAAGAAAGCTGAGCGCTGAAGAATTGATGCTTTTGAACTGTGGTGTTGGAGAAGACTCTTGAGAGTCCCTTGGACTGCAAGGAGATCCAACCAGTCCATCCTAAAGGAGGGTCCTGGGTGTTCAGTGGAAGGACTGATGCGGAAGCTGAAAATCCAATCCTTTGCCACCTGATGTGAAGAGCTGACTCATTGGAAAAGACCCTGATGATAGAAGAGATTGGAGGCAAGAGGAGAAGGGGGCAACAGAGGATGAGATTGTTGGATGGCATCACCAACTTGATGGACATGAGTTTGGGTAAACTCCAGGAGGTGGTGTTGGACAGGGAGGCCTGGTGTGCTGCAGTGCATGCGGTCACAAAGAGTTAGACACGACTGAGTGACTGAACTGAACTGAACCTGATAAGAGAATTTTTTTAGCAAGACAAGTGAATTCAGTTATGAAAATACTTTAATAAGCCATGTTGTATGTGACAGTGGCCATTCTTGTTATGTGTTTATTTGTGTATCAATCTTACTGTGTTACATACATTTTTCCTAGGTTTTTGAGTCATAAAGGACAATATACTTCATTTTTATACCACTTAAGTGGTGAGTCAAAATTTATATCTACAAGTAAAGAGTATTCCAAACAATCATTCACTGAAGTGAAAATAGTATTCACTAATTTTATGGCAAATGTTCAAGAGAAAAGAGCATACAGAAAGCCACATACACAAGCACAACTTTTTTTACACACTTTTTATTGATGCAAAGAACTTTAAAGCATCGTATAAGAAGGGCATTGAGCAAAGACACGAGGTTCTAATAAATTGCTTGTTAGTTTAACTCCAGGGCTTAATTTACATCGAGACCTTAATACAGTGAAAGCATTGATGGGAGAGTATATGAAAAAATATGAAGTTCATTCTGATTAATATCCTGACTCCAGTTTCACCATCACTCTCCATTGATAACTAAACTAGATGGCATCAACTAGGTTTAATATACAGGAGATGCTCTTTCCTTAATTATTTGGGTGGGTTGGTTTGAGTTAGCACTGAGCATCTCCAAAAAATAGAATAGAAAGCAGAAATGGTTTTTATTTGATTTGACTGTATTTTTTGTCTGTATAATTAATGTTGGTATATTTGGAAGAAGGCATGAGGATACAGAGGGTGAATTTTAATTCAACCCAAGGTGTATAAAGTGAGTGATTACAAATAATGTGCAAAGAACCAGTCTTGGAGTGAGGGGATGGCCTTGAAGCTAAGTTACATGATTTAGGCCATTTCACATTTGCGTAAGACAAAAATAATCAGGTCCTATTGACAAGAAACAGTCTAGGCTGTTTACAAATGAACACTTGTCCACTCTCAGATTCATGGTTATCTGTGTGGTGATGCAATTGTAAAACTTTTGTGCAAACCATACTGCAAGCATCAAGTTTGAATTAAGGGATTTTCTCGGTCGTTTGAATCTCAGTAAACAAACGAGCAAAAAAGACCCTAGTTAACAAGATACTTGTCTTGAGTTACTCTTTAATAAATTGGATAAAAATGATTTTGAGCACTAAACTAAGGACAGGCTTTACCTTGTGTAACAGTCCTCACTGTAAAGAGAACAATTGGAAAGATAAAGCACAACAGGATGACCAATGGTTGCTATACATTATGGGTGCACCCTTGTAATGACTGTGAACTGGCCCATAAGGAACACTCAAGGTACCATTTAACTGGTTCTTTGTCCCTTTTATTCATTGTTTAGAGGCACTAAAGTTCATCAAAGTAAATCTGTGGCTGGCAGTTACCAGGAGAAAATAACAGTGTTATGTATCAGAGTCCTGATTAAATGAATCAACTAGCTTTAGACCCTGCAGAATCTGGGGGAATAGAGCACAAGCCTCGTAAAGCGTAACAGGTGAACAATCATGTTACTGCGGGCTTCATTACCTTCCATCATTTGCCTGTATTTTCACAGAGGGCATAGGTTATTAGATGACTCTCAAGGGACTAGAACTTACTAGGAAGGGGAATCTAGTACATTGCATCTCTTATATTATTTGGCTTTGATTAACCCAATTTGAGTTCTCACAATTATTAGAAATGCTACAGAGGAATTTTAAGAGGATACAATATAGGAAGTTATGGACAACATATTGGAATTCTTCTGAATTCCTCACAGAGATTTTGGGAAAATTTCTCCCTTCAAACTAATGGGAAAATGTTCTATTGTCATCGTGGTGGTGGTAGTTGTGGTTGTTGGAAGGACCCCATTATTAATCAGGTAGCAAAATTTCTTTGGCCCCATATACCCGAAAACACCCACTCTTGGATATACCCTCATTTGCCTCTATACAGAAAACACTTGCCCTCCTGATTTATAAAGGTGTGAGGATCGACTTAAACAGACCTTCACTGGCTACATCTCAAAACTTGTAACCTGACACTGGGGGATCTCTAAAGACAAATGACAAGATCCTACCCTAAAAAGATCAAGAGTACAGCAGATTTTGTGCAATGTCTGTCTAAAATAACATGGAATTCCAACTGGTGCTTTATGCATGCTAGTGTTGTGCTTCCATGCTTAGTCACTCAGTCATGTCTGATTCTTTGTGATCCCATGGACTGTAGCCCTCCAGGCTCCTCTGTCCTTGGGATTTTCCAGGCAAAAATACTGGAGCAGGTTGCCATTTCCTTCTCCAGGGGATCTCCTGACCTGGGGATCGAACTTCCATCTCCTGTGTCTCCTGCATGGCAGGCGAATTCTTTATCCACTGAGCCATTGGGGTTTGGTGGCATTAGCTTTTCCAGTCCATTCATCCTTATTTTTCACTCCTTATTTCAGCACCTGAGATGACAGCATCGCCAAGGGCAGCTCATGAATATACAAGCACACACATACAAGGCAGAGTTATGCCGCCCTGAAGAGGAGGGTCAAGAAGGCTGAGAAAAATGCACCCATGAAGCCAAGGTACAGAGGGCCTGTGGAGAAGCAACGCTTGGTCAAGGCGTGAGAATTTATTATTTCTCACGGCCACCTCTACCACTGCCAGATACGCAGTTTATCATAGCTGTAATTGATTTGTGCATGGGTTTAGGAGAAAAGGTGGCCACCATGTAAGAACAGATGAGGTTTAAGCAGTGGAAAAGAAATTGCAAGAAAGAGGTAAAAAAAAAAAATTAGAAATGAAAGCAATACAGTTAGAAAGGTGAAGAATGTCTTTAATGGATTCATCAGGTGACTCAAACCAGCTAAGCAAAAAAATCACTGAATATGGAAATAGGTTAAAAGAAATTAAATAAGTTGAAACAGCATGAATCAAGGAATAAAAGTAGAAATAAAACAACGGAGAAAATCTAAGGACAATGGCACAAATGGGCTTCCCAGGTGGCTCAGTGGGTAAAGAATTTGCCTCTACTGAAGGCGATGCAGGAGAAGTGGGTTCGATCCCTGGGTCAGGAAGATCCCCTAGAGAAGGAAATGGCAACCTCCTTCAGTGTTCTTGCCTGGAGAATCCCAGGGACAGAGGAGCCTGGTGGGCTAAAGCCCGTGGGGTCGCAAAGAGTCAGACACGACTGAAGAGACCGAGAATGCACACACAGAGAACAAATATTGAACTGACATATATGTGATCGGCATCCTAGAGAAAGAAGAGAAAGTGAATAAAACACAGGAGAATTTTGAAGAGATAACAGTAGTAGTCTTCCAATAATAATGAACAATAAAAAATAATAATGAGATCTAGAAATCACTGATATCTGAATAGGATAAATGTCAACAAAAATAAACATATGATGTTCAAACCACTGAAAACTAATATGAAAGAAAAAACACTGAAGGCAGTCAGAGTCTGGAAATAAAACATTATAGAAAGTCCTCTGTATGTGTGGGTTCCACATCCATAGATTGAACCAACTGTGGATTGAAGTATGGAGCCCATAGTTATGAAGGGCCAGCTGTAGCTTACCACTCTATACAAGGGACTTGTGTATGCATGGATTTTGGTGCCCATGGGGGATCCTGGAGCCAATTCCTTGTGAATCCCAAGAGAACACACGCACAAAAGAGCAAAGATAAAGACTTCGCTGTGTCTCGTTCAAAACTGCAAATTATATGACAATTATTGTTAAAGAGGTAAAATGAAAAGAAAAAAACACCCCACAACCCCCAATTCTACACAGAACATTTTTTTCAAAAATAAATATGAAATTAAAATTTTTCAAATTTTTTTTTCAAAAATGAATTTGAAGGAAAGCCATTTTTCCATGAACTAGCTCGAGGAGCCCATTTTCAGATAAACTGAACCTGAGGAAATCTTTTACAGACGTCACTTTTAAGCTCTCAATTAATGTTTGCAATAATCCTATAAGAGACATCTTACTAGTGTCCTGATTTACAGATCAATCATTGGAGGCACAAAGACGCCAAGTAGTCTAGGGTCTGGAAGCAGCTTGGAAGCAGGGATTGTCACGTGTTCTGAAATGATGTGAACCCGGTTCAGGCCATTGGCCAGGGCCTGTCCAGAGAAAGCCAACTCACAAAGCCTGGGAAAAAAGATTCCTACCTACTGACAGGGGCTTGAGTGCTATTAATGCACAATCTAGACACTGTTATTCCAGTTATATTTCTGCACACAATTACATAGGGCAATATGAACCTCTGAGAGTCCGGTTTCTTGTTTTCAGCTGGGATGGGGAAATGGAAGGTTTAGAGATTCTGAAATGGAAAGATGTTGAGACCAGACGAACAATTTAAGATCAAAACTCCCTGCCACGGTCATCATGACCTCATGGTCACGTACAGCACATTATGCTTAAGTATTGAGGGCTGTCATCACATCAGCAGGAACGAAGGCGTGGAGGAGAACTTTGGAGGGCTTAGCTAGCGTGACATCTCGGTTTCCTCCCCGTCCTAAATAAAAGCACCATCTAAGAAACTCTTATGCTCTGAAGCGTCGAGAAAAGTTTTACCAACAAGGATTCCTCCCCCAAAATCCCTTTACCTAGGAATTTAAGAGCAACATGGAAAACACAGAACAATATCCCTGGTTTTCACTCTGCAGCCATCTACCCCGCCCCCTGTCAATGCACATGCGTGTGTGCACGCACACACCGCGTCTCATTCAGAGGACAGTGTAATACCACCGTATGGAAGAATAAGGAATATATTTCCAGGCAACCTCAGCCGATCCAGCCCTTAAGATAAATCTTGGCTTGCAACCGGACAACTTACACACATAAAAAATTGGCTTTGGAGCACGCACAGATAGTATTTTACGATCGTTTGATATTTAATATTGCTGTTGTTCCATGAAGACTGAATTAGACTCACTCATGCTGACATTTAACACACATAGAATTGCCATTACTAGAAAATTATGTAGATAACACGGTGCCTATCTGCCCCACACACATTTTTATGCACACTATGAAAGTCCCTTACTTTGCCAATTCTGTTGCTCTGAGCCTGGTTACTCTGGCATCATTCACGCCATGTTACTGCCTGTGAAGGTCAGCCTCCTTGCTGTCTGGTGGCATTACCGTGACTCCCAGCTTCATTTCTGTACAGAATCATCCCGGGGTCCCTGTCATTAGACACATTTCCCGTGGAGCTTCTAGTCGGGCACATCGGGGTTTGTGTCACCATGACAGGTCACTGAGACTTGCCAGTACTTCCCTGACACTAGCCTTGCATTTGCTTTTTATGTTTGTTTTAGCCTTAATGAAGCTTGCGCTGGAAGACAGGCTGGCATAGCAATGAAGCATGAGTCATTACAGTCCTCGGCATCCAGAAAGAAATGCCGGCACTGCAGCTCAGTCTTCATGGCTTTTTATATCTGAGTGCCAGGTGGATTTTAAATTTCTTTAAAATACTTCCACTAATCGAGGGTGCATTCCAGAATCCCTCTTTCCTCAAAATCACCATTATTTTTCTCTTCCTTCCCTGCTATGCAGACTGAAAAAAGCTATCATTTCAAAAGTATTCATACTGAATTTGTATTTTGCTTTCCCAGGAAATCATGAAAAATGTAATTGTGCATAAACAGAGACATTTTGACCTACAGTGATACAGTTAGGAGACTCATTATTAATCTTTATTCTTTAAGGGAACATAGAAATTAAAGCACATGGAGTTGTAAGAGTTTATATATTTCAGATGTATGCTTATTGACACAGGTGTTCTTTTAAAGAATTTCTTGGGGGGGAAAAACAGTTTCTATGGCAACCACATCACATTTAAGACCAAAAAGAATTGACTTTAACTTGAACTGAATAGCTTCAACTTGTATTTAGATAATCCAAATAAATTTCAACAAATATAATCTGTGCTAACACTCTACTATTAGTCCATTCTTATCTTTCTTTTTTTTTTTTTTTGTAACACATCTAAGTATGCCTGTCTGAGTTAACGAAGGTTCATAGTGTGGAATTCTAGATTGACGTTCTAATTTTTCTTTTTCCCCTTTCAAGGACTATATGAAGTGACAGTCAACCAAGCGTGCACAGGGATATACATTTTCTTATACCTGGCAATAATGGTATAAAACTATACGTTTTACCAATTTCAGCAGTGGAAATATTAACTCTGGCTTAGTTTACATATTCTTCAATACTAGAGAAGTTCAATAACTTTTCTTTATTATAGCATGCCTAGGAGATATTGTAGGTTTGATTCCAAATAATAAAGTGAATATTGCAACAAAAGGAGTCACTTTTTTTGTTTCCCAATGCATATAAAAGTTACGTTTTACACTATGCTACTCCCTGTGAAATGTCCAATAACACTGTGTCTTAAAAATAATACTTTATTTATAAAAATGTTAATCATCATCTGATAGCACAAGTTTGCACAAAACTTTAATTTGTAAAAAGCACACTATCTCTGAAGTGCAAAAAAGTAAATCACAGTAAAATGAGGTTTGCCTACATTATCAAGTACTGATATTTTATTTCATTATTGTTATATTCCATTTTTTAAAGGAAAAGCTTAAAATATGTCTTTAAAAAATTTTTAGCTTATATTTGAGCGTAGTCAATTTACAATGCTCTGTTAGTGTCAAGTGTATGGCAGAATATATGTATACACATGTATATACAGGCATCCACTCATTTTCAGATTCTTTTCTCATAGAGGTTATGACAGAATATTGAGTAAAGTTCCCTGTGCTATACAGTAAGTCCTTGCTGATTATTTTATATATAGCAGTATGTATATGTTAATTCTTAATTAATTAAAAAAATTTTTTTTACCATATTCTTCCTTTGTTATATACCCAGAAAATATTTTTCTGCAGGTCTTTCTCCTTCAACTTTTCTCTTAAATAATATAGGATTGCGTCTTTTTAATGAGAGCATCTATGTTTGCAAGGCTTTGGGTCTTTTGGATGACTTCTTTCTTTCCTGTCTTGGTTCAGTTTGCTCTAACAGAATACCAAGACTCGATGGCTTAAAAACAACAGAATTTCTCACAGTCTTGGAGGCTAGATGTCCCAGATTACAGGACCAGCATGCTGGGGTTCTGATGAAGACCCTCTTCTGGGTTTCAGACTTCTCAGTGTCACATGTTAGAAGGGAAAGGAGCTTCCTGGGGTCTCTTATAAAGGCACTGATCTCATTACAAGGACGCTTTGAACTTCATGAATGAATATATCTCTTCATTTTTATACCTTCAGTTCTCTTACTCTCTTTACTTAATAGAAATCCTACACTTTTAGCGACACGAAATATAAACTCTCTTTTGATATCTTGAAGAAAAAACTCTACATTCATTATTTTTCACAATAAACTCTGCTCTTCTAGTGCATGTGTTACATTATATATATATATATATAAATAAATATTACCATTAATGTTAGGCTCTATGAAAAATCTTGTGAAATTTTTATCTGTAAACCATACTATATTTGTAGATTAGTTTTGAAGAATTTGGACTTCTCTGGTGGCTCAGATGGTAAAGCGTCTGTCTACAATGTGGGAGAACTGGGTTCCATCCCTGGGTCGGGAAGATCCACTGGAGAAGGAAATGGCAATCCCACTCCAGTACTATTGCCTGGAAAGTCCCATGGATGGAGGAGCCTGGTAGGCTACAGTCCATGGGGTCGCTAACAGTCGGACACAACTGAGTGTTGTGACTTCACTTTCCTTTCCTTTCCTTTGAAGAATTAATGTCTTTGCCATATTGATTCTATACCAGGGACACAATCCCTCTAGTAATTCAGACACCAGTTACATCTTTATAAATGTCTTCTGATTTGTAACATTATTTCCTAAGTACTTTATGTATTTTTTTTACATACTCACTCATATTTTGTAATTAGTGCTCATTGATTATAAAATATTTATATATTGATCTTACACAAGCCATTTTTTAACTGTAGCTTTTCAGTTGATTCTTCTGAATATTGTAGGTAGATTATCATTGTCCGGAAATTCTTACCAGTTTTTCCTTCTTATTGTAGTCTTTATAGTTATTTTCTCCCTATTATTTGTCCTTTATGCCTATCATCTTTGTTTGCATGTTCTTTCTCTTTCTTTTAAAGGTATACATGATAACTTCACTGTGATTTTTTTTTGCATTAATAAATTGCCTCATTAATTATTCTAGGCAATGAGGCAATTTATTAATGCAGAAAAAAATTGCAAGTGAAGTTATCATGCCTTATTACTTATTCTAGATGAGCTTCCCTGGTGGCTCAGATGGTAAAGCGTCTGCCTGCAATGCGGGAGACCCGGGTTCGATTCCTGGGTTGGGAAGATCTCCTGGAGAAGGAAATGGCAACCCACTCCAGGATTCTTACCTGGAGAATCCCAGGGACGGAGGAGCCTGGTGGGCTACAGTCCATGGCGTCGCAAAGAGTCAGACACGACTGAGCGACTTCACTTCATTTCATTTATTCTAAGTGCCACTGCAAATTGCTGTGGCCTGACTTGCTATCTCACTTACGTTTTCAAATGTGGCATTAACATTTTTCTAATGTATATCTTATTTTATTTACTATTTTTAGTGACAGTGAGCATTGACTTCCCAGTGCTGCAGTATCGGGCATTTTTATGTTTTATTTATTAATTAATTGGAGGATGACCGCTTTACAGTCCTGGGCTGGTTCTGCTGTAAATCAGCAAAATCAACCCAGGTGCACGTCTGCCCCTTCCGTCCTGAAACTGCCTCCCTTCTTTCATTTACTTTTTGAGAGAATTCAAAACAGATTTTGTCAAAATGGATTTTCTCTCAATTAAGACTTTTTAAAACCTTTTTTTTTTTTTCTTTTTAAATCTACTGATAGTCTGAGTCTTCTTATGTTGCAAAGTAATCTCATGGGACTTCTCCTGGTTCTCATGCTGGCTAATCCTTGAGCAGGGGGCATCACTGAGATGATGCTTCTGCATCATCCCTTCTGCAGATTGTGTGTTGGGGATCTCACCTTACAGTGTACTTGCTGCTGTTAGATTTTCTTCTCTGGATCTTATGTGGGGGAATGAGTTAAGTGATGAGCGAAGAAGCTGGATTTTGGTGGGATACCTGTGGAAAGCACCTTCTCTCCATTTGGGTAGACCGTTATGCCAAGGTCCAGCTTCCTTACATACTTTGACTTTGCCCTGTTATTTATTTCCTAGCCTTACCTCACAACAGTAGCACCTGTATTAAACCAATTGCCCAAACCAAACCTGGGAATTACTTCTGACATTTACCTTTTCTTCGCTACTAAAAATCCTGTTGATGCAACTTCAAGGATATCCCACCGTCCCCTCCTCCACACAAAAAAAATACCCATTTCACTTCTTATTCAGTCAGTGCAAAAACCCCAGTTAAAGTCTTCACAGAGTGTGGAGTCACTCCAACTGATGCTTCAACTTTAACTCCTGTCCCCTCCACTTTCTTATTTCTAAAGAACTCAGGTCATTTTTAAGCATCTCTATTGATTGATGGCAGTCCTTTCTTGGAAATATTCCCAGGTCTGCATCTGGTACCTTCTTTAAAATACAAAGTCTGTAGTATGGCCAGATGATCTGTATGGTGCTATGTGCCTGTCTGCTCAGTAGCTTCAGTTGTATCCAACTCTGCGACCTCATGGACCATAGCCTGTCAGGCTCCTCTCTCCAAGGGATTCTCCACGCAAGAATACTGGAGTAGGTTGCCATGCCCTCCTCCAGGGGATCTTCCCAACCCGGGGACTGAATCCAAGTCTCTTATGTCTCCTGCATCACAGGTGGATTCATTACCCACTGAGCCACCTGGTGCTCTGCTGCTGCTAAGTCGCTTCAGTTGTGTCCGACTCTGTGTGACCCCATAGTCGGCACCCCACCAGGCTCCCCCGTCCCTGGGATTCTCCAGGCAAGAACACTGGAGTGGGTTGCCATTTCCTTCTCCAATGTATGAAATTGAAAAGTGAAAGTGAAGTTGCTCAGTCATGTCCGACTCCTAGTGACCCCATGGACTGCAGCCCACCAGGCTCCTCCATCCGTGGGATTTGCCAGGCAAGAGTACTGGAGTGGGGTGCCATTGCCTTCTCTGACCTGGTGCTCTAAGACCACTTAAATATATCTGATTATGAATGCTGTTTATCTGACAGAGTCTTTTTATATGGCTCTCCTCATAGCCCTGGCTACCCTTCAACCCTGGCTGATCCAGATAAGGGCTATAAGTGGGATCTTGTTATGGCATTTTAAAAAAATGTATTTTCAACATCATATTAGTTTTTCAGGAAGAATTTGAGTTGGAGTTCAGTGTCATTCTTCAGTGTTATTTAGCAAAAACAATTGCTCAAAGATAATGGCATGTGAATTCTGTTTTCCAAGTTTCTGGTAATCATGATATTGGGCTTAGCATGGCAAGAGATTGAAGGTCTGTTATGGACCTTCAAATTTATATGCTAAAGCCTTAAGTCCCAATATGAATGTTTGGAGATGGTCTTTTAGGGTATAATTAAGGTTAAATGGGGTCATAAGAGAGAGGTCTTAAACTTATAAGATTGCTGACCTTTTAAGAAGAAGGAGAAAAAGAGATCTGTTTCTCTCTTTAGGCACATACACCAGGAAAAGACCATATGAGCAGATTGAGAAGGCAGCCATCTGCAAGCCAAACGGAGAATCCTCTAATGCAGCCTTCTAAGTATCCAACAGAACTAAGAGTTTAAGCAAAATCTGGAAACTTGTGAAAGACCCAAACAAGACCAATACCTGTGACCTAATTTGCATATAGATAACATGGGCATAGAACTGATTACATGCTGGACTATATAACCTGTCTTTCATACTAAGAGTGGAAATTATTCAAAGTATGCTGTATGAACACAATGAAGTTAATCTAGAAATCAGTAAAGGGTAGGTAAGCGGAAAGTTTCCCAATGGTAGAGAACTAATTATTTTTAAACAACTCATGCTGCTGCTGCTGCTAAGTCACTTCAGTCATGTCCGACTCTGTGCGACCCCATAGACAGCAGCCCACCAGGCTCCTCCATCCCTGGGATTCTCCAGGCAAGAACACTGGAGTGGGTTGCCATTTCCTTCTCCCATGCATGTACGCATGCTAAGTTGCTTCTGTCTTCTCTGACTCTGTGCAACCCTATGGACAGGAGCCCACCAGGCTCCTCTGTCCACAGGATTCTCTAGGCAAAAATACTGGAGTGGGTTGCCATTTTCTTCTCCAACAACTCATGAGTTTTAAAAAAAAAAGTGACAAAGGAAATGAGAAAATATTCTGAGCTGTAAGATAATTAAATATGACATATTTAAATATAACATATACACATCCAGCTGTAAATCTATACTTTGTAAAAATTTCTCTGTGTATATACTACATTTTGGGGCTTCCTTGGTGGCTCAGTGGTAAAGAATCCACCTGCAATGCAGGAGATGCAGAAGATTCAATTTCAATCCCTGGGTCAGGAAGATCCCCTAGAAGAGGGCATGGCAACCCACTCCAGTATTCTTGCCTGGAGAATCCCATGGACAGAGGAGCCTGGTAGGATACAGTCGATAGGGTCTCACAGAGTCAGACAAGACTAAAGGACTTTGCATGCATGCACTACACTTTAATCAATAGACTCACAAAAAGCAACCATGACTGGACTAGAAGTAAGACAAGCTAAGATATTATTTTATTAGTCCAGGATGGCAATGATGATGTTTCAGAACAAGGTGGTGGCTCTGAAAGTGGTGACATATAGAAAAAAATCTGAATACATACTCTTGAAACAAAGGTCTTGTGTCAAAAAGATACAATGGGCTCCTGTGAAATAGTCAAACAAATACTGTGTTAAACGGTTACATAATATTTGGTTAGTGAAGAATTTAAGACAAGAGAAACTTCAGAGAGATATAATAAAACTAGGCAACTGGACAGCTTGGTGGCAAAATAAGTTTAATATATACACCAGAGGATAGAATATATTTCAAGATCTGTTTCAATATAAATCCACTATCTGTTTTGTGATGATTGTAGTCACCAGGAAAATAAATATCAGAGATACCCTTGCACTTTTTTCATTTACAACATCTCATTTAGAAAATAATTGAGTATTTACATAGTTCTTTATATTCTATACATACATCATCTAAGACTCTAAAACTATATCGAAGAGTGAAGGGCAATAATAACCAAGACATTCCAGAAGAAGAATGAGATAGGATTTTGCCGGGGACCAGCCCTGGTTGGATCCAGGGATTCCCTCGGGAGGACGGCGTTGGTGAAAGGATAGATAAAAGGAGAAAGAGATAAGGAAAGAATTTTGCAGTTGAGAATATAGAGGAGAGAAAAGAGGCTGATATTCTTTGGTTTACGCAGATAGCCAATAAAGCCCCAGCATGGGACTTGCTCTGTTCACGTAGGCCGCAGGTGCCCTCTCGAATCGCGGAAGGTGCCCCACCTTAGGCACCTTCTCGAGTGGGTCTTAGAAGCCCAGGCAGGAAAGTGAACACAGAGGGCCCCTGCACTCCAGGGAATCAGCCTGAAAAGGAAAAGGAAAGAGAAAGAACGACATGGGGAGACCAAGCCTGATGAGCAAGGCCCGCACTTTATTTTCCAAAGTAGTTTTTATACCTTAAGTTGTGCATAGAGGATAATGAGGGAAGGGTAGAGTCATGCAAGGTCAGCAGTCCTTGATCCTTATCGAAGCCAGGCTTTCTTTCTGCAAACTTATCATATGCAAAAGTTTTAGGTGATTTACATCATCTTCTGGCCAGGAGGCTTGTTAACATTTTATGACCCTGTCTTCAGAAAACTTATTTTTCTCTAAAGGTGATTATTCTAAAGTCAGGCGCCACCCTCTGAAAGCATTAAAGTTGCATTCCTATAGGTCAAAAGTGTGGTGGGCTATAACAAGAAAAGAATTAACTCAAGGGTCCAAGGTTACAAACATTAAAGCTACTACATTTCTATACACCAAATATATTAATCAATAGACTCCCAGGGACACAGTAGGTAAGGGATATGGAAACTTGGCAGCAAGCATTAGCTCAACAAAGAAATCCTCTACTAGTTCTGTTCTAACAATTTTAACTCTCTGAGAAGCTCTGCATTGTTAGAATGTCTTAAGCTTCCTGTGCCTCTCGTGGTTGGGAGGCTGTGAATCTGAACAAACCTGTCAGGCAAGCTAGAAAGTCATCAGAGGGCTTTTAATCGAAACTCTCCTATTATGCCCAGGAGAATTATTAACTAGAGCTCTAAATTGATTTTCTTCAGAGAAAGGTAGTCGGGGATAGCACCCCGTTAATGTCAGAGGAGTTGGTGAAGGTCATGAAATAGTAAAACAGACAGATTCTGGTTTTGGGGTAGATGCTCAAGCAGGTCCCAGGGGGTGGGGGCGGGGGGAGGGCGGCCCTCTAGCTCTGACTCGCCTTGCCCATCAGAGCTCTTCCGCATGACCTTGTCATGAGTGGGGTCTCCCGTGCTGAGTCCCGGCAGGATTTATCTTGTATGTTGGGTATATTATATATATTAAGTATATCTATGCAGTGATTGTCCAGCTATGTTATGCTTTTTGAGTGGTATAGATTTAGGGACTGATAAATAGAACAGTAGAAAATAGTAAAGAAGTCCAGAAACAGATCCATGCTTCCGTGAAAACCAGAAATAGATTAGAACTGTCATGTCCCCTCCAGGGGGGAAATCATCAGTGCATAGTTTAGGGAAGGCAGTGTATCCACGTGAGAAACAGGAAACGGATATCTATCCATGTGAAAAACAGGAAAGAGATCTCTATCTCAATTGATGATAAACAGCAATTGCTCCATATGAATAGGGAGCTTCAGATGCAAAGCTTGCTTTAGTTACTAGGGTTCCATTGACATCAACATGCTGCTTTTTCAATTTGCACTATGGATATATAAAGATATTAACATTGGAAAAAGCTGGGAAAAGATAGTAAGTGAATTTTCTGCATTTTTGTAACTGCTTTATAAACCTACAATTCTTTCAAAATAAAAGTTTTTTTTAAATAGCACAAATAATATATGGTCAATAGACAATTGGATTACATGAGTCCTGAATTTAAATGTGAAGAGCAAAATGTAATTTTTTTTTGAAAACAACATAGGAGAGTACCCTTACAGTGGGATGGACTTTCTTAAAATAAGACTTACTAAATGCAAACCATAAATACATATATCAATAACTACCACTATATTAAAATAGTAATTTATGCACATTACAATTTTTACCTTATTGCCACAGTTGCCACAATAAATTTAAGGAAAACAAAATCAACAGGTCAATACTAGCTGATTATCAGATAGTAACTAAGATTTGGAAATCAGATTTAATCTTGTTTGCTTAATTCCAATTTCCTTGCTTTCAGTGTCATAATCTGTTCCTTTCCTTCCCTATAATGATTATGCTTAACAATGTAAGCAGTCTGCAAACTTGGAAAACATACATGGATAACATTATGTACATCCACAATGTACACATATTCTATCTTTAAAGTGTGAAAAAATGAAAATAATGCAGTTAATAATAAAATTATATGTATTTTATTATGTAAATGGAAGGCATATGCAATAGATCATACATAGTTGGAACCTTGTATCCACTCAAATTTATATTCCAGAGAGGAAAACAGTTAAGTTCTAAGCCTTTTTCTGTATTATTGGCATTTTGTAGTAAATCATCAATAAGGATACTCATATAATAAAGTTATTGTGCATATCATAGTTACAAATACAGATGGATACATGTGTTGGATGGGTGACATATACCACAAGAGGTGTGGCTGTTAATAGGCTGATTTTCTAAGGTTGTAAACAATGTTTACATGTAAACCTAGACAGCATATTCGGAGAAGGCGATGGCACCCCACTCCAGTACTCTTGCCTGGAAAATCCCATGGATGGAGGAGCCTGGTGGGCTGCAGTCCATGGGGTCGTGAAGAGTCGGGCACGACTGAGCAACTTCACTTTCACTTTTCACTTTCATGCATTGCAGAAGGAAATGGCAACCCACTCCAGTGTTCTTGCCTGGAGAATCCCAGGGGCAGGGGAGGCTGGTGGGCTGCCATTTATGGGGTCACACAGAGTCGGACACGACTGAAGTGACTCAGCAACAACAAGACAGCATATTACAAAGCAGAGACATTACTTTGCCAACAAAGATCTGTCTAGTCAAAGTTATGGTTTTTCCAGTAGTCATGTATGGATGTGAGAGTTGGACTATAAAGAAAACTGAGCACCAAAGAATTGATGCTTTTGAACTGTG
>NW_011494637.1:3305795-3316153 GCF_000754665.1 Bison bison bison | reverse complement strand
CAGTCCATCTTAAAGGAAATCAGTCCTGAATATTCATTGGAAGGACTGATGCTGAAGCTGAAACTCCAATCCTTTCACCACCTGATGTAAAGAACTGACTCATTTGAAAAGACCCTGATGCTGGGAAAGATCAAAGGCAGGAGGAGAAGGGGACGACAGAGGATGAGATGGCTGGATGGCATCACTGACTGAATGGACATGAGTTTGAGTAAGCTCCGGGAGTCAGTGATGGACAGGGTTGCCTGGTGTGCTGCAGTCCATGGGGTCGCAAAGCCTCTGAAACCATGTATGGTTAATGTCTGAACACAGTAAAGTACATTCTTCCTCAATGTATATGGAAATTGTTTCTGGATAAATTCACGGATATTAAAGACCAACAGAAAATGTTTTATGTCTCAAAAGAGCATTAGATTTAGGCTCAGATAGTCGTCCTCCTGCAGGGGTCTTAGTGGGATACTTGTCAAGTAGGTAGGATACTGAACAGCTCCTCAGTGTGCAGGGCTGTCCTATGAACCTCAGCGTATCTATGTCACATGCATCCAACCCACGGAAACTCAGTGCGTTGCCACTCTTTGTGAAACACAAAGCAACTCCCATATTTCCAAATAACTTTTGAGGATACTGTTAAGAACCAATGTCTAACTTACACCCACTTCAGATTATTTTAATTTAGCCTGCTGCTGCTGCTGCTGCCGCTAAGTCTCTTCAGTCGTGTCCGACTCTGTGTGACCCCATGGACGGGAGCCCACCAGGCTCCCCGGTCCCTGGGATTCTCCAGGAAAGAACACTGGAGTGGGTTCCCATTTCCTTCTCCAATGCATGAAAGTGAAACTCGAAAGTGAAGTCGCTCAGTCATTTCTGCCTCTTCGCGACCCCATGGTCTGCAACCTATTAGGCTCCTCCATCCATGGGATTTTCCAGGCAAGAGTACTGGAGTGGGGTGTCATTGCCTTCTCCGAATTTAGCCTGGCGACCTTATATTCAACGGAAACAATAGAATAATAGTTCCTTGCATTAATTTGCTCTTTCAGTTTCAAAGTATTTTCTACCTAACTCTTCTCAAAAACTGCAAAAGTTGTCACTTCTCCTTTTCAGACACATTTAACTTAAAAGATTTTAGTGATTTGTTCCAAGTCAAGCAGCCAGCAGGTAAAAGTGTGGGTCTCTATTTGGCTGTGTAAGTTCAGCCCTCTAAGCCCTTGATATGGAGTAGATCTTTGCCACATTGGGACACGTGCCATTTCCTTGGCTGACTTCAGTGAAGGAAAGGTTAGCAGTTTGCTCTGGGTGTTCGCCGCCACCTTCCATGGCTTCTGCCCCAGGCTTCCCAGGGCAGCTACTGTTTTCCCTAGCCTGTGCTTCACAGTGCAGCCAGCCTGTCTCGGAGATGTGCACCCAGCATTTCTTGGAGCCCACGTGATATATTAAGAGACTGTTCACTGTTGAAGGCAACCATCTGTTACAAAGTGCTGACACGTTTGTACCGATAGCAGCACTGGGGAGAAATCTGGCAGAGCTGCAGTGGGGTGGTGAGGACAGAAGGCAGCTGACGTCCCGAGTCCCAGAAGGACGGGATGGGTGTCTCCATGGGAACTGAGAACCACCAAGAAAACTCTCACGCAAGCCATCCAGTTGTGACACGTGAACTATCAGCCAAAGAACACAGTATAAACAAATTTCTCCATCCCTTTCCCAAGCAGTGCATAGGAATGCAAGGTCATCCTGGGGAAACGCACGCCAGCATTTGCAAACTCATTCGTCCCTGTTGGAATAAACAGCCCTGATCTAAAAAGACTGTGTATATATCCAATTCTGTCATTAGAGATCTACCTTCTTTAAGGCATAAGATAAGAACCAACTTGTTCTCTACTTCTTGACAACATGATGGTGCAGCAGGTGAAAATTTATGTTAGGGATTCCCTGGACAGGCTTTCGTAGGAGAGAACACTAAAGCAGGCACATAAGGGGGTGTGGTCAGCAAAATAATGACCCCTCAAAAATGTCCACATCTGAGTCCCTGGAACCTGGGAACTCAGCCGTGTTCTATGCTAAAGTGAGGTAGGACGGCAGATGAAATTTAATTTGCTAGTAAGTTAACTGTGAAATGGTGAGATGACCCTGTATTATCCTGCTAGATACAATGTTGTAATCTCATAGATCCTTGTAAGTGAAGGAGGGAGGCAGAATTGTGTCAGGATGATGCAAATAGGAGAATCAACCAACTGCTGGAGGCTTTGAAGGTGGAAGAGGACCACCAGCCATGGGATGCTGAGAGCCTCTGGAAGCTGGAAAAGGCTGGACAGTGGATTCCCTCCTAGCACATCCAGAAAGGCATGGTGTCCTACTGAGACCTTGGCTTTTGCCCAGGGAGAGCCATTTCAGACTTCTGACCTCCAGAATTGTATGATAATAACACTGAGTTTTTACCAGTCTCTAGGAATAATTTTTTTACAGCAGCAATAGGAAGCTCACACAGGATGATATAGCTGCTGATGCCTTTTATTTATTTATTTTTCTGCATGATGGCAGACTGAGAGCGGCAGGCTGATAAATTTAGCAGCAGTGACTTTGTGGTGAGGGAGAAAAATATTTCATGGCTGCGTGTGTGTCGCATCATATGTTGAATTCTACCACAATTTGAGCTTTCCCCTTTTAGGGGCAATAGAGACTATAAGCAAACAAGTTCTTCTTTGGGAATAATTCCAGAGCTCTGGTAAGAGGAAAATCACAAACAATGTCCGGGCAAATTAATTTTGGCTACAGGAAGAACGATTTTGCATCACACATCATGCTATGCATTTGTCAAAGGAATAGTTATTTTTGAGAAGAGGGGATTGGAAGAATAATGCTTTAAAGAGGCACATAAGGTTAACTGAAGACAGCTGAGGCCAGTTAATGAACTTTGCTTTATTCATACTTTTACTAGACACTTTAGGAGCTATTTTGAGTGTGGAGATGATAAAAAGAAACCAAACTTACTTTGTGTTCTCTGAAAGTTAATTGTCCAATGAAGGAGGCAATCCTATGGATGATTAAAACACAGCCTGTCAATTGCCTCCCTGGGCATAAGTAGGATTCAGGGAAACACAGAGCTGGGGTTGGAGTGTAACTGGAAGAGGGTAATCAACAACATTTCACAACATGACCATCGCGCCTGTGTGTCCTCATCGTATCCAAGAACACCTGGTTCTTGCAACCAATGTCACATCACACTGTTTCAGTTATTTGCCAGTCCTTGAGGAAAAGGGCTTCCTTTCTTTCATGTTTGAATTCCGAGAAACTCCTGCAGGCTATCGCCATTCCGATGATGCTATTAACTCACTCATTTGCTGGATGACTGAATGAATGACTGAACGAATGAGGGCGTGAAGGATTGAATCAGGTGACATTTGTCCTGATGGGCCATGAGCTACACGTGAGTGATGGGTGGGATAGGGCAAAGTATCTCCTAAATAAAACAAACAGCTTTCAATTGTTTGGACCCAGATTCCAAAGACATTCCTCAACAATGCACTGTCCTTACACATAAACAGGACCTAAATCTAGGTGCTCTCAGACCTGGAGGTAACAGATCAGCACTGCAGTTCAAGGAGGTGAACACTTTCTCCCAATAGACAGCACAATGGCTCATTCAAATGACTTAGAAAGTGAGCTTTGAAATCAAGGCTTCAGGCAGCAGAGTACGGAAAAGGATCTCTTACTTTGTCCCCGGACTTGGAAAAGCCCTGCTGGCTTCACTCTCCTGCTGTCTCCCTTTGCCCATGCCTTAGTCTACCTTCCTGGATTGCCCGCTTTGTTCCCCTTGGTTCTGGCTAAGACCACAGTCTCTCCAAGGTCCAGAATCAAAAGAGCCATATTTAAATATTTGCCTGCTTCTACACAGCCAAGAGACTCTAAAACAGTTAGAACCAGACTGATCGCAGACCATTCTTATCTCTTCCAGAAATCACGTCTGTAGTGTGTCGTATGTTTGTTCAGTTTGTTTTTGTTCATTTGTTTGTTTTCTGCTCTTTCCCAGGCACAAGAGAAGTTAAGAGGATCAGAGGTTTGGGTGGGCAGAGTGGTGGGGGTGTTTATTCTCCAGGTCTCATCAGAAAAAAAAAAAAAAAAATTGGGAGTCAGTTGAGTCCTGTGGAAAAATGTCATGACCAAACATGTGAACAGTTATCCCATCAATAACTGGAAATTGAAGAAATGTTTGTTTAAATATTCAAGTAACAAAGTTGTTTAAATTGCATTTTGCTCATAACATACTGGGGGCACTAATGAGCTTTTATGATCATAGCTAATTTCACATGGTTTAACAAAGTTAACTTAAAAATTTGAATTAACAACTAGCATTTATATATCTGTATATGGTTCTGAAAATGTGATTTTCGCTTATATCTTACTAGAGAAGAGAGTAAATGTCTACAGCTTATGAATTTTATTAGGAACTTGAAACTGATACTTGTAGGATTTGCATATATCCAAACAATGCTACTCTTACCTCTTGGACTTTATTATTTATAATATTAGCCGCTGGTTTACAAACGAGAAGGATCATCAGTCCTAGAGTTATAAAAGAACAGTTTTATATCTGGGTATTTTCATATAAATACTTGAGTGCATTTAGGGATTACATCCGGAGAAGGCAATGGCACCCCACTCCAGTACTCTTGCCTGGAAAATCCCATGGATGGAGGAGCCTGGAAGCCTGCAGTCCATGGAGTCGCTGAGGGTCAGACACGACTGAGAGACTTCACTTTCACTTTTCACTTTCATGCACTGGAGAAGGAAATGGCAACCCACTCCAGTGTTCTTGCCTGGAGAATCCCAGGGATGTGGGAGCCTGGTGGGCTGCCGTCTATGGGGTCGCACAGAGTCGGACATGACTAAAGCGACTTAGCAGCAGCAGCAGCAGCAGCAGGGATTACATCAGAATCTCTCTGTTGATAATTAAATATAATTTTCTAGAACCAACATTGTTGTCTGTCTGTTGTTTAGTTGCTCAGTCCTCTCTGACTGACTGTGACTCCGTAGACTGTAGCCCATCAGACTCCTCTCTCCATGGGATTCTTCAGGCAAGAACACTGGAGTGGGTTGCCATTTCCTTCTCCAGGGGATCTTTCCGACCCAGGGATTGAACTCACATCTCCTGCATTGGCAGGCATATCCTTTAGCACTTAGCCACGTGGGAAGCCCCTGAAACAACATTAAGACATAAGATCTCAATATTTATACCATACTGTGTAAGTGCTTTTGGATCCAAGTAGCTAGTGTTGTGACAAAGATTTGGAGGCAGTATTGATTTCTCAAATTGTTTATATCCATTACTGTGGATGCTTGTATAGAAACATATAAAGTAATGTATATATTTTAATAGGTTAATATTTTAATTTTTTAAATATTTATTTGTCTGTGTTGGGTCTCAGTTGTAGCACATGGGGCCTTTCACCACGGCAGAGCACAGATTCTCTAGCTGTGGGGTGAGAGCTCAACAGTTGTGGCAAGGACTTGGTTGCTCCTCAACATGTGGACCCTAGTTCCCTGACCAGGGACTGAACCCACATTCACTGCATGGCAAGGTGGATTCTCGATCACTGGGCCACCAAGGAGTCTCTGATAGGTTAATACTTTTTAAACGGCAATGCCAACGTTTCATGAGAGAGGGGTTATGTTACTTGTATCTCAAATTTACATGTGAAAACAGTGAAAATGGTTAAACAATAAATTGCTGTCGTGTGGGTACTAAGTTGCTTCAGTTGTCTGACTCTTTGTGACCTCATGGACTGTAGCTGCCAGGCTCCTCTGTCCATGGGATTCTCCAGGCAAGAACAGTGGAGGGGGTTGCCATTTCCTCCTCCAGGAATTACTTGTTAAATAGAAGAGAATAGACTCAAACTTCAGATTTCAACTAAGCTGCTTATCATATATGCATACAATCCCACATCAGTACAGACTAAATTAAACAAGGGAACATTACTCAGAATATTTTAATACATGTCCAGATAACCAAGAGGAAATATAAAAGTGTTATGGAAATAAACACTATAAGTATCCCCATAAGACTCATGAAATTTGCTATGCAAATTTTGAAACATATCAAAGTTATATATTTTGAACAATGTAAAAATTTGAAATTTTTCATTGAGATTGCATGTCAGAAATCAAATTATCTCATAGAAAGTCTTGACACTGTTGGCTTCATATTTTCCACGCTACACTCTCTCCCTCTGTCTCTCTCTTTCTCTGTGTGAGTGGGAGGTTGGAGTCAATGACATAATTTTCTCAGCGCTAAAGTATTTTGATAATATGGTTTTAAAGCGGCTTTTATTTTTTCTTTCAGGCATTTAACCAACGACCGAAGGAATGAAAGACATTTATCAGGGAAACTCCAATATTTAACATTCTTGAGAAACTAGGCTTAGAAGAACTATCCAGTTCCAGTTTCTAAAGACAAATACTCCTTTCAAAATTTTTTTGTTGTTTTTACTACAACACTTGAATATGTGTGGATGTGACCTTCAGTTTCTTAAGAAGTTCTATCAGGTCACTTATGCCTAAAGTTTAATAGCACACAGCAATAGGAGATGGATAATGACAAGGTCCTGAAGCAACGAAACTAAGCATCGTGATCCAAGCGTGTCTACAGGATGATTGACAACATGACATTTGAGCAACTCCTGAGTGTCTCAGATGAAGGAGGGTCACCCCAGGAAGCATGAGCTGGAAGCTGGCACAGTGACATATGGAATCAAGTCTTCAGACGGAGTTGTAGCAGCAGGCATGTATCAGTGTGCCAGGCAGCAACTTGAGAGGGAATGATTGATTTTGGGCAAGAGAGGTGGCCATCTAAGAAGCAGAACCTTAAGAAATGACAGTCTCACAGCTGAGGCCACCACTGTGCTCCACAGAATGTATGCCTGCTCTTTAAACAGCTGTGTGCATGCTGTCGGTGGCGACATTTGGGAAAGCTCTCAGTGAAGGACGAGTTCTTTGAGATGTCAGCTTCTGGGTAGTCATCGATACAATAAACATGCAATGTCACAGCAACAAATTTGGTGAGAATAATTTGTTTATGGGGGACTTTAACTTGTCCTTCTAGAATTTTAGCTCCTGATGCTCTGCGGTGGGATAATAAAATGAGAAAAGGAAAATGAAACAGAAGATGAGGCTAAGCAAAGTCCATATGCAAGGATGGAGCTGCTACTGATGATGTAACGATAGAAAATGTCTGAAATCCTGTCCCTAAGGAAAATGAGGCAGTGGCATCTTTCCAGCCCATGGAGTAGACAGTCAAGAGCAGCAATGAACATTGCAAGTGCTGTTATTTAATGCATAAATAGTGAGATGCAGAACCAGGGAAGAGGAATGCCTTTTACAGTGTGGGAGAAGGTAAGTCTTAAGAGGCTTTCTGCAAGAGAAGAAGTAAAAGTTGTCTTGACTAACACAAAATAGTTGATCATTTGGGGAAAAAAAATGAGGAGCATTGGTTAAGGAAAAGTCCTGAAGATGTCCTTGGTGGTCCAGTGGTGAAGACTGTGCTTCTAATGCAGGGGGCACGGTTTGATCCCTGGTTGGGGAAATAAGATTCCACATACCACACCGTGCTGCCCAAAAAAGCAAAAGTCTTGGAAGAGAGAAACACTTTTAAAGTTTTCAGCTAGCATGAGAATCATGATATTATTATTATTCTTTTCAGACATTTTAATCTTAGCACTCCATTACACAAAATTTATTGAGAGCACCAAGAAGTTTCTGTTAATGTGGGTTAAATTTGTCAATACTTACTGTGCTAGAAATTAAAGGAAAAATTAAAATATATTTATTAATCTATTTAAAATGAACATAATTAAATCATTGTCATTTAACATATCTTATTTTTGCAAATAAAAAAATGCAGTTAGAGGAGTGGCATTCATCTACCATTCTGTTCAGTTCAGTTCAGTTGCTCAGTCGTATCCAACTCTTTGTGACCCCATGAACTGCAGCACGCCAGGCCTCCCTGTTCATCACCAACTCCGGAGTTCACCCAAACTCATGCCCAAGGAATCAGTGATGCCATCCAACCATCTCATCCTCTGTCGTCCCCTTCTCCTCCTGCCTTCAATCTTTCCCAGCATCAGGGTCTTTTCAAATGAGTGAGCTCTGAAAGGTTGTTGTTGAATCACGCGAATACACCAGGATTCTTGGCCCCCGGAGGAGAAGAATTCAATCCGGGGCCAGAGACAAGGCTTGATCGCTCAGAGCTTTTGTGTAATAAAGTTTTATTGAAGTATAAAGGAGATAGAGAAAGCTTCTGACTTAGGCATCAGAAGGGGGCAGAAAGAGTACCCCCCTGCTAGTCTTTAGCTGGATGTTATATAGTCACTAGCAGTCTGTTAATGAAAGAAAGGAATGTCTTAAAATTCAGAATGGCACCAGGCCCCTCACCCATAAGAAGCATTTTGGGATAATCTTGGCACCAAATGGTTTATCCTGGGCCATAAAATGATTAACTTGAATCTTGAAGAAGGGCAGACCACCATACAAATAGTTTCATTTACATAGATTAGGGGAACAATATCCATACTGGTTTGTCAAGTAGGTTCTGGGCCAAGAGGTGGAACCGACTTGGAGACAGAGTTTGGGGTAAAGGCATAGTACATTAGCATAGCTTAAGACAAACATTTCCATAAGAAAAAGGCATTGGTTATCTCTAGGCTCGAGAATAGCTAACTTCAGGCGAAGCGGGGTGTCATTATGGCAACACAGTATTTTAAGAGAAACCTCCCTTTAAATTTGTGTAGAGAAGGAAAAAATATTACTAGTTTGTTTCCTCCTGCCGCTTAAAAGAGATAAAAATGTCTGACACTTGCAGGCTATTTCCTCCATTTGGAGACCCCTGGCCTTCCTGCCTGTTACCCTCTCAGCTCTTTGCATCAGGTGCCCAAAGTATTGGAGTTTCAGCTTCAACATCAGTCCTTCGATTGAACACTCAGGACTGATCTCCTTTAGAATGGACTGGTTGGATCTCCTTGCAGTCCAAGGGACTCTCAAGAGTCTTCTCCAACACCACGTTTCAAAAGCATCAATTCTCTGGTGCTCAGCTTTCTTTATAGTCCAACTCTCACATCCATACATGACTACTGGAAAAACCATAGCCTTGACTAGTCGGACCTTTGTTGACAAAGTGATGTCTCTGCTTTTTAATATGCTGTCTAGGTTGGTCATAACTTTCTATCTAAGGAGTAAGCATCTTTTAATTTCATGGCTGCAGTCACCATCTGTAATGATTTTAGAGCCCCCAAAATTGAAACCTATTAATATCTGACATTATTGAAGACAGATGGACTTACAGTTGCTTCTATACTCAATCCATTGTAATATGCAGTTTTAGTTGAAGTTTAAACTTTCTTCTTATATAGATATGCAACTCAAAAAGAAAGAGGTATTTTAGTAAGATTTCTCAATAACAATGGACATTCTTCTTTGATATTTTACCAAAATTCAACAAATGGCAGTTTCTCAAAGTTTAGTTGCAATTTTAATAGATTCTCAAACTATATCAATACACTTTCAGTTTATTGTTCTATATTATACTGGCCTGTCTTCCACTGTCAATGGCTCTTTCACCAATTGTTTTTTGGCTTAATTGAGTTATGCAGATCTTTCAAATATTGATGCACCTTATCCTGTGATTTTTAAAAAAATGACATTTGGTAACATCACCACAAATTTATCAGAAAACTAAAAAACAAACGCTTGGAAGTTCTTAAGCTCATGTTGCTGATACTTGGTTTCCAAAAATCTAAATTTCAGTTGAAGGCACAAAGACTATTTTATGTTTTAAAATATATCAACACAATATTGTAAAGCAAATAGACTCCAATTAAAAATAAATAAATTAAAAGAAAATAAATATATAGGGTATAAAATATATTTTAAAATTTCCTTATTTTTTCCTGATAAGGACATCCAAACATTTTTGTCTTTATATATTTCCAATAATCAATAGTGAAAATCACTCTATCATGTCTGACTCTGCAACCCCAGACTGTAGCCTCCCAGGCTCCTCTGTCCAAGGAATTCTCCAGGCAAGAATACTGGGGTGAGTTGCCCTTCCCTTCTCCAGGGGATATTCCCAACACAGAGATCGAATCCAGGTCTCCCACATTGCAGGCAGGTTCTTTACCCTCTGAGCCACCTGGGAAGCCGCAGTAGTCAATACAGTATTTTTCACCCCCATCATCTTGTGCATCAGCAGCAGTGAAGCCAGGACTTGTTAGACTCTTCTTTCCAGACAGGGAGGGTATCTCGGTCCATGCGCGGTGGACAGCTGGCAGGGTGCACCTGACCTGCCTCCCTTTCCATCATGCCTTTCCTTATTTCTGTCC
>NW_011494637.1:3270336-3305695 GCF_000754665.1 Bison bison bison | reverse complement strand
TATGTTTCATCCATAAGTGATAACATAGCGGATTTGCCTTTCCTTATTTCTGTCCCCCACCCTGTGCTGTGGTCTCTCACCTGGAGCCCCTAGCTCTAGTGAAGGTATTTTCCACGCAGATAGTTGTCCAAATTGATGTGTTGGTAGGGGGGTGTGCACTAGGATCTCCTATCTTGCCATCTTGCTAAAGTCATCCTCAAATTTTATTGTCAGCAATAACTGCTGTCAGTTATTTTCCTGAAAGCAAAAGCTTTGAAGCTAATTTCAAGAAACCGTTAATCAATCAAATATCATATATTGCCTATATGTGAAATCTTAAAAAGAAAAAGATAGAAATGAATTTACTTATAAAACAGAAACACTCTCAGAGTTAGGTGATGAATTTATGGTTACCAAGGGGTAGGAGGTGGAGATAGATGGGGAGTTTAGGACAGACGTGCACACACTGCCATCTTTAAAATAGGTAGCCAGTAGGACCTACCGAATAATATGGGGAACTTACCTCAATATTCTGTAATAACCTAAGTGAGAAAAGAATTTGAAAAAAAACGGATACTTGTATGGGTATAATTAAATCAGTTTGCTGTATGTATGTAGCACATCACTGTTAATCAACTATATGTGACGCTCAGTCCCTCAGTTGTTGTGGACTCTTTGTGACCCCATGGACTCTAGTCTGCCAGGCTCCTCTGTCCGCTGGATTTCCCAAGCAAGAATATTGGAGTGGGGTGCCATCCCAGTTGGATCTTCCCAACTGAGGGATTGACCCTGCATCTCCTGCATTGGCAGATGAATTCTTTAACACTGAGTCACTAGGAATGCCCATCCAATGAGCTATCTGTTCAGTTCAGATCAGTCACTCAGTCGTATCCTACTCTTTGCGACCCCGTGGACTGCAGCACGCCAGGCCTCCCTGTCCATCACGAACTCCTGGAGTTTACTCAAACTCAAGTCCATTGAGTCGGTGATGCCATCCAACCATGTCATCCTCTGCCGTCATTAGTATAGCTAATGAGCTATACTTTAGTATACAATTTTTAAAAAAATTAATGCAAAAAAAAGAAATTGTCAGTCTAATACCCATGTCTGAATATCCATAATTAGTCTGTGAGTCATTATTTTAAGTAAAATGGTATTTTATGAAAAAGCAGCTAGTTGAGTTTTCAGCTCAAACTATTTCTATATTTCTCCTTGAGACAGCAATCTGAAATGATTTATGCATACTTCCATTTCATTAGGGCTCCCCTCAAGGCTCAGTGGTAAAGAACCCACCTACCAATGCAGGAGATGCAGAAAACGAGGGTTTGATCCCTTGTTCTGGAAGATCCCCTGTTGGAGGAAATGGCAAGCCACTCCATTTTCTTGCCTGGAAAATTCCAAGAACAGAGGAGCCTGGTGGGCAGCCTTCCATGGGGTTGCAAGGAATTGGGTGTGACCGAGCATACATACACATCAGTCATTTAATTAAACTATATTAAAAGATGTGAACTCAAGGATTCCAATTTTAAGAACTTCATACATTTTTACCTTTTTATCGAGAGTAATATTTAGATTTTACTCACTCCCTCACTGTGGGTGTTTAACTGTGGAGAATCTACTGACTTGTTCAGTCCAGTATGGTGCCACTGTCTTGATTCCAAGGGGCCAGCAGATTGACCTACAGTTGCTTTTGCAGCATCGTAGCATTATTATAAAAGTAGATTTAACTCATGTTCCCCTGTGCATGGCTGCTCAAATTCCACAGGATCTGTAAAGGAAGGTAATGAAATATCACTCCCCAGACTATGTGGTGGGGAAAGGCACATTATCTGGGTCAGATGGACACATGCTCAGACATGTGCCACTCTTTGTGACACCATGGACTGCAGCACGCCAGGCCTCCCTATCCATCACCAACTCCTGGAGCTTGCCAAACTCATGTCCATTGAGTCAGTGATGCCATCCAACCATCTCATCCTCTGTCGTCCCCTTCTCCTCCTGCCTTCAATCTTTCTCAGCATCAGGGTCTTTTCCAATGAGTCAGCTCTTCGCATCAGGTGGCCAAATTATTGGAGTTTCAGCTTCAGCATCAGTCCTTCCAATGAATATTCAGGACTGATTTCCTTTAGGAAATCATTCTCTCAGTGCAGCTCATCTAATCACAGGGGCCCTGAAATTCACAGAGCTTTCTCTGGCAGAAGAGGAGAGTGGAGGTTAGAGAGCTTAGAATTAAAGAAGTCTTTGACCCACTGTTGCTGGCTTGAGGATGGAGGGGGTCATGTGCCCAAGAACACAGATAGCAACTAGAAGCTGAGAATGATGCCAGCAAGGGAATGAGACTTTAGTCCTAAAGCTGGTTGAAACTCAATTCTACCAACGACATAAACAGTCCCGAAGAGGATTTCCACCAGGACCTCCAGGAAGAGACGTCACTCTGCAGACACCTTACTTGTGATGGCCATGTGAGACCCAAAGAGAATTCAGCCATGTGTCTGGACTTCTGACCCAGGGAAATTGTGAGACAATAAAGGTGTACTGTTTTAAGCCTATAAATTAGTGGTAATTTGTTCCACATGGATATAACATTCAGAAATAGAAATGAATGCACCATGAAATATCTTAGGGACTCTGGTGGGCCCACAGGGTATACTTTGAGAATTACCTGGTGCTCTATGAATGCCTAGAGGGATGAGGTGGAAGGAAGAGGGAGGCTCAAGAAGAAAGGAATATATATAATTAGGATTCACATTTTTGTACTGCAGAAACCAACACAGTAAGGCAATTATCCTCCAATAAAAAATTTTAAAAAAGGAATAATTTTGTAGACATCAACTGGAACCTACGCTGTTTATACATCTTATATATTCATACATTGTATTTTTACTCCACACACACTTCTTACAAGCTAAATTTGGGCTTTCTTGGATCCACTGAATGAAATCTTGGCATTCTGAGATCACAAACCTGTCATCCACAGTCAGACCAGGCCTGTGGGTGTGTTTCCTTGTGGCCTACATGCGTTAGACCACACAGTCCTTTCAATTAGGGGCAATATTTAAACATCAATAAACATAGAAATCCAGATTTGTTGCCTCTTTGCAAATCTGCAGTGGGTGGTACAGTGAGCCCCTGTGGCTCCGTGGCAGCATCCAGATGAAGCTGGTTTGAAGTTGTGCCTTTACTTCAGGAATGTTCTCTCCCACTAATCCCAGGCCCCTCCTGTCCGGGGGTGTTCTTAACTCCCCCATCAAAGTCACCTTCTGGGTGCCCGAGCCAGCAGCTCAGCATCAGCAGTGTAAGACAGATTGAGCTGAGTTCCAGCAGCTTCCTCTTGGGCTTCTCTCCCCTTTTCTCATTCCTTCTGTATCTCCGGGGCAAGGCTGGTTGGCTGTAGACCAGGCTCCAGCCGGCTGGACAGCTGCTTCACTTAACGAGGGCTGATTTGCCTGGAGAGGAAAGGAGAGAAAGCAAGAGGAGCGACCCAGATGGGACAGGAGGAAGCTCACCTCTGCTGCGGGTTCTCCTGGCAGCTTCATGCCGATAATGAAGCAGGGATGGTTTGGGGAATGATGCCTGTAAGATTCACAATGGAGATGCTATAGTATACTTCACTCCTTGGAACAGAACCCACTTTCAAGGTATAAAACCATTGTAAGATGCGTGGCCATCTCCAGGCATCAGGAATGACCATCGAGGGCAGGGCTATCAGCAGCGGCTGAACTCAGTGACCGTCTCGTTTACAGGGAGCCTGGAGCTGTCAGCTTTCACCAGGCACATTTCCTTGTGGTCAGTTAAGATTCTGATGCTATTTCCAAGGAGAAATTCATAAACTCATCTTCAGCTAAGGCTGGCAAACCAGACCTTTTTTTTTTTTTCTTTAAAACGTGTCTTATTTCAAACAGAAAGGCACACAAGTAATAATTATAGTGTTGCTGTTGTTCAGTTACTAAATCATGTCGGACTCTTTGCGACCCCTGGACTGCAGCACTCCAGGCTTCCCTGTCCATCGCCAGCTCCTCAAGTTTGCTCAAACTCATGTCCATTGAGTTGGTGATGCCACCCAACCATTTCATCCTGTCGTCCCCTTCTCCTCCTGCCCCCAATCTTTCCCAGCATCAGGGTCTTTTCCAATGAGTCAGTTCTTCATATCATGTGGCCAAAGTATTGGAGTTCCAGCTTTAGCATCAGTCCTTCCATTGAATATTCAGGACTGATTTCCTTCAAGATGGACTGGTTTGATCTTCTTGCAGTCCAAGGGACTCTCAAGAGCCTTCTCCAACACCATAGTTCAAAAGCATCAATTCTCTGTCACTCAGCTTTCTTTATAGTCTGACTCTCACATCCATATATGACTACTGGAGAAACCATAGCTTTGACTAGACGGACCTTTGTTGGCAAGGTAATGTCTCTGCTTTTTAATATGCTTTCTAGGTTGGTCATAGCTTTTCTTCCAAGGAGCAAGCGTCTTTTCATTTCATTGCTGCAGTTACCATCTGCATTGTTTCCCTAAGTATTTACCATGAAATGATAGGACCAGACGTCCTGATCTTCATTTTTGAATTTTGAGTTTTAAGCCAGTTTTTTTTTTGCTGTCTTTCACCCTCATCAAGAGGTTCAATTATCCATACACTGACACCCACAAACTGTGATCAACTTCATTGCAATTTTGGCCAGCTTTGAAAATTTTCTTTCTGAAATGTGCTCTTTTGATTTGAGTTCATGGTTATAATTGTATTCATTATGTTGCAGAAACAGGATCTCCAGTGGATCAAAACACAATTGTTTTTTTTTACTCCTTACTGAGACTGCAAGCCCATTGTGTGGGAAATGTTTTTCTCTTACTCATGAATGAGATTTAGGCCAGGGGGGTGGGGGTGGGAATCACTTTCAGTTCACCTTTTGAGCGATAGAAAGTTTTTCCAGTCTTTTTTATTCTTCCATAAATGGTCTCGGTTCCATAACTTTCCATACTTAAGATATCTAATTTTAGTAAGAAATACAAAAACATTCCCAGTTAAATAGAAATTAATCTGTTGGTGTGGGCTTTCCTGAATGCACTAACTGTGCTGGTAAGGAAGGGAAGGTATGACCTACCTTCCCCACCCAATTCACTTCTCTTTTCTGATTCTTGGTGAATGGGCAGGTGAATTTACTTTCACTGGTACTGTCCTGAGAAAACCAGGAACTTGGTTATCATTCCAGGGTGCCTCTGTGTACGTACGGCACATGATCAACTACTGAATTTCTTTTCCCACCTTCCTCCCCAGGTGATGATGCGCTCACCCTCAAGGTCCTTCACCCAGACATCTCTGACTTGCATCTCTGGCTGTTTTCTTCCCCATCATCGGGGATTGTGCTTCCATGCCCAGCATCTCACCTGGTCAAGGCCTAAGGTTCATGGAAGGGAAGTTCTCTCTGACTCAGTTCTCACCTTGTGAACAGGAAGAGAGAATGGGGCTAATAAATGTATTGCCCCATTATGGTCAGGGGCATCCTATGCACTCATGCAGGCCTGTCCTCGGAGCACATGGGCCCCTACCCTCTGCTCCTTCACACACCTCAGATAGGGTCAGACACCAGTGGACACAGCTGCCTTTTCACTGGTGTCCCTGTCTTCCCTCATCATACTTCTTTGCAGAATATACTGCTTGCTGAGGAGGCTGGAGAGGAAAAAGAACATGTAATTTCACAGGAGCTAAAGAAAATGGTCAGGGATAAGGCCCACATGACAGTCAGTAGATGCCTGCTTCTGAGTTGATCTGATCTATAAATCAGCACCGCTCAGGTAAGATTTAAACTGCAGTGCCACCTGACTACACTATTCAGTCAACATCTCTTAGTTCACAATAATATACCATGAATGATATTTTCTGCAATGCTGTGCAAAAATCCATATATTAAGTATGTTTTCAAAAGAAAGTCAATTCAAAAGATAATACAAGAAACACAATAAAAACCGAAATGATAAAAGGAAGACTTCATAAAAATACTATTTGAAATTTCTTGGCATAAACTGATGGAGATGCTAGAAATTGAAAACCTAAGTTTGATTATCATGAGAAAATCAACAGTATAAAAGGCGAATTACAAACTGGGAAGAATGTAACATGACAGGAAGATGATTAATGCTTTTATTATTTGAAAACACCCAAGAAAAAGACAGTATCCCCATTAACACTGGCAAAAGATATAAACAAGTAATTCATAAATCAGTGTACTGAAGTCTAAACTTGTTAATTGTCTAATAAATGCAAATATAAACAGAGTGGGAAGCCATTTTCCATCTTTCAAACTGGTAGCAATAAGTGGTAATACAAAGTGTTGGCACAAGTTCAAGATATGTCAGGAAAAACTAACAGAAGAGAAAAAAAAGGTGCTACATCTGAATTGGACAAAGTATATGAAAACGCTTAAATTATGCATACCCTTTGATCCATCAACCTCTTGTCTAGAAATTTAAATCAAGGCAATAACAAAAGATTTGTGCCAAGATTAGCTACAGGAATGAGAGGGATTGCTTCTAATAGTGACAACTTTGAAAACAAAATTAAATGTAAATACCAGTTCAGTAGCTGGGTAAATTTATACTTCCTTATCCTTCATCCAATAAACCACATGTATAAAGTTGAATAAAAATACCTTCTTTCATAATTTATGTTCATTCAATATCTGCTTTGTGTCAAGGCTTTCCTAAGCACTGAACAGTCAAGCAAAGTCTTTCATCTCAGAGTTTACCTTCTAGTGAGTTCAAGATAATTTCAGGTCATAAATGCTTTGATAAAAGTAAAGTAGGTTAATGGGATAGAGTAAGAGAGATTAGGAAACAGTTTATACAAGCCTGATGTATCACAAACTGGAATCCAGATTGCCAGAAAAAATATCAACAACCTCAGATATGCAGACGATACCACTCTAATGGCAGAAAGCAAAGAGGAACTGAAGAGCCTCTTGATGAGGGAGAAAGGAGAGAGCAGAAATCTGGCTTAAAACACAACATTCAAAAAAATTAAGACCATGGAATCTGGTCCTATCACTTCATGGAAAATAAGGGGAAAAATTGGAAGTAGTGATAGATTTTATTGTCTTGGGTTCCTAAATCACTGTGGATGGTGACTATAGCCGTGAAATTAAAAGACACTTGCTCCTTGGAAGAAACGCTGTGACAAACCTAAAAGCAGAGACTTCGCTTTGCCGACAAAGGTCTGTCCAGTCACGGCTGTGGTTCCCCAGGGGTCACGCTCGGACGTGAGAGCTGAGCCGTGAAGGGGGCTGAGCGCTCACTGTGGTGCAGCCGCTGCATCGTGTCCTTTCCTGCAATAAACCCGGGTCACAGACTGTCATCCGAGGTCCCCCTGAATCTTCTCCAGTAGACAAAGTCGAACACTACCTAACTGAAGCCATCAGTGTTTTGTCTATCTCATTAGAAGATACATATGATTATTTAAAGCAAAAATTGTAACACTTTTTTTTTTTGTTGTTCAGTTTACAGTGTGTATAGGTATATAGGAAATGTGACAGTAAGTGCTAAGGCTGGGAGTGTTACATAAAAATGCACTGGACAGAAGTTTCCATTTGACCTTCAGTATCTGAACAACAGTTCTAAGTCTATTGTGATAAAGATGTATATTGTAATCCCTAGAAAATCTACTAAACATAATTCACGGAGAAGGCAATGGCACCCCACTCCAGTACTCTTGTCTGGAAAATCCATGGATGGAGGAGCCTGGTGGGCTGCAGTCCATGGGGTTGCGAAGAGTTGGGCAAGACTGAGCAACTTCACTTTCACGTTCATGCATTAGAGAAGGAAATGGCAACCCACTCCAGTGTTCTTGCCTGGAGAATTCCAGGGATGGGGGAGACTGATGGGCTGCCGTCTATGGGGTCACACAGAGTCGGACACGACTGAAGCGACTTAACAGCAGCAGCAGCAAACATAATTCAAAGAAATATAGCTAAGAAGTCAATAGAAGCAATAAAATTAAATCATAGAAAAACTTATTTGACAAAAAAGAATGAAGGGAAGGAGGGAAAATAATGAAGCAAAAGAGGAAAATAGTAACAATCTGTAAAATGTAAATACAGGCATATCAATAGCAATATTAAGTACAAATAGACTGAGCGATCTAGTCAAGACAGAGATTATCAGGTTGGGTTTTCTTTTTAAAGTCTATTCTATTCTGCAAGAGAAACAAAACACACAAGCACGAATAGTTTCAAAACATAATGTTAGAAAAATGTACCTAGAAAACAAGAAATGTGAGAAAGGAGGAGACCACATAATAATAAAGGACAAAGTAAACTTGAAGACGGATATCGCTAGGAGAAAAGAAAGAGAGAGGGCACAAAATGATAAATAATCACCAATAGGCATGTGTATAACTATTACAGCAAAACCTGACAGAATTTAAGGGAAAAGTGGACAAATACACAGGCGTAGCTGGAGATATTAACAAATACAGCTGGAGATAATTAATGCACTATTCCTTGTAACTTACTGGATAGTTAAAGAGAAACAGTTCAGAATACAGTAGATGTGAGGGCCACCTTATCCATTTCTATTAGGGCTCAGTCAACAACAGCACAACCCATTATTTTGTGTGACCCTGTGAGACCTTATCGCTATACATGAATGTTACCGCCATTTCTCTTGACCTGACCTGCATTTTCTGCTTCATTGTCTTGTTTTCTTTTGGCTAGTGTCTTTTTTGGGGCAGTTTTCTGTGAGCAATATACTCTAAATTTTTGTGTGTCCTAAAGTTAGTTTTATTCTTCCCATTCTTGCCAGCTTTATATGTGATCTTGTGCTTGTCTTTCTCTTTGCTTCCAGTGTTGCAAAGTAAAAGTCTGATTTTTTTTCTTATCTTGTAGGAAACTAGACTTTCAGTCAAAAACTTTAAGACTTTCCCTGTAGCCTCAACATTAAGGATCTTTCCCCTCCTTGGTCTGAGCTGTAGCTCTTGCTTTCAATTTTCCTTGTGGTTTGGTGCTTCGTTTCACCCTGCAGTTTCAGCCCATCCTTCCTGCAACGCCTTCCCTTCTCATCATCATTTGTCTAAGTAATTGTTATAGACAGTCGATTAATTGTTACTGAGACTGCTTTGTCTATAGTCTCCCTCTGAAGCTCCTATTCTGAACATTTTATGCATCCTGCTGCCAAGTCGCTTCAGTCGTGTCTGACTCTGCATGACCCCACGGACTGCAGCCCACCAGGCTTCTCTGTCCCTGGGATTCTCCAGGCAAGAACGCTGGAGTGGGTTGCCATTTCCTTCTCCAATGCATGACAGTGGAAAGTGAAAGTGAAGTCGCTCAGTCGTGTCTGACTCTTAGCGACCCCATGGACCGCAGCCTACCAGGCTCCTCCATCCATGGGATTTTCCAGGCAACAGTACTGGAATGGGGTGCCATTGCCTTCTCCCTTTATTCATCCTAATCTACCATCAACTGTTCTTATATTTCCCTCAGGATGTCTGTTTTCTTCTAGTTTTTCCCCACACTTTGAAAGTAAATAATGAAAATATTGAAATGAAATTTAATATGTAGTTTTACTTACATAATTGATGAAATGTACTGAAATAATAAATGAAATCAGCTAGTGCTTCCTACAAGTAATGCTATAAGCTTTGCCAATTAATTATACAATTCTGTTGAACTAAAGAAAAGCATGTATTTTCTGCATAAGATATTGAAATGGCCTCAATTTACCTATTATAATAAGTATTCTAATCAAGTTCCTCATCCAGAATATAGAAAAATGTAATTCGTTAAAAGGAAATTACAGTCTCTTTATTCAAATGTTTGTTTATAGTCACTGGTTATGAAGTCTTTCTATGGAAACACCTTGAATAAAGATACATAGACACACACATGGAGCCTACATTGTTGCCTCTTTTCCTGTAGAGAAATTTCTGGGGAAATGCCGGGTTGACATGAATGTTGAAAGAATTATAGCAGGTGTAATACATGGCCATTTAAATGAATGGTATTGATCTCCACTTATTGTAAGCTGAAAAGCCCAAGAATCATTGACATTCTCACTATTGGCTTTTTCTCTCAAAATCTGTTCTAGAAGATAGCAATTTGTTATGACAACCTGCTCTATTCATCAGGACTGGGAATAATCAGGCGTTTGTCAATAAGCATTCTGAGGAGTGTGCTCAGCGCAGGCGGTGCACTGTGGCTGAGAAACAGTCTGTGGAGCCAACTGCCGGTGCAGCACGTACAATACGACATTTATACCTTTTGTAGAGAAAGCACAAAATGCAAGAAGAAACTGTGTTTTCTTACTGGATGGATGTATATCCATTTTTTCCCCATACATTAAACACTAGATTATGCTTTAGGAAGCATGAAATGTACATGGCCATAAAGTGCATGCACATAAATTCAAACACGTGTTCAGTCATGTCTGACTTTTTGTGACCCTGTGGATTATAGCCAGCCAGTCTGCTGTGCCCATGGAATTTTCCAGGCAGCATTACTGGAGCAGGTTGCCATTTCCTATTGGATTGGGAAGATCCTCTGGAGGAGGGCATGGCAACCCACTTCAGCATTCTTGCCTGGAGAATCCCATGGACAGAGGAGCCTGGCAGGCTACAGTCCATAGGGTCACAAAGAGTCAGATACGACTGAAGCTATTTAGCACAGACACACGCTCCAAGGGATATTTCTGACCCAGGGATTGAACGTGTGTCTCTTGCATCTCCTGAATTGGCAGGCAGATTCTTTACCACTGCACCCCCTGGGAAGCCCCATAAGTTCAAGCAATTTTACCTGAATTACAACAAGTTGCTGACTTTTGTCCAAATACAAGTTAGATGAGTCCATAGAGTCTAAACTGAAGTAAACAAGCTCAGTGGATTAATCACAGAAAGAGGGGTGTCTCTCCCAGGGAATTTGCTCTAGGTCTGTGTCAATCTCTAAGACAGTTAGTTGGCCGCATGTGACAACTTGATACTCTAGGCTGCTTCAGTTAGGACCTACTGACAAGCTTCCCCAAGGCAGCAAGTGCTTCTCCATCACTGCCCCATAGGATGAACCACCTAGAGAGGAAACAGTGGCTAGTAGTTAGTAGAAATATCCAGCTGGGGGGAATGCAGGACACTTCTCACCTGCCAGGGCAAGTCAGGTTCCTTTAAGCATCTCATCTCCCAGCTGACAAGGGGACTCCGTGCCAGTGAACAGCAGTTGCCTACTTCTTTGTTTCTCTTCAGAATTGTCCCATCTCTCAAGTGTACCAACAACCATACCCCATGGCCTTAAACACCATAACAAATAATAATTACTTTCAATCTGGTTTTATTAAGAACTTGACACTGCACTAACCACTCTGGGTATGTTATCCTCCTTAGCCCTTAAGTAAATCTATGAGCTGGTGTACTGCCCTGAGAAGATTCCTGTTACATAGAGGGAAACTTTCACATTACAGAATGCAGCACTCAGGACTGAAACCCACTTTTTTTTTCTGATCTGGAAGCTTCTTTCCATGCTACTGTCCCGCTAAGTACTGAGAAAGCTTCCGGTTGAATGCATTGCACTTCATAGCAAATAATTTTCTGTGAAACCAAGACCTGAAATGTACCAAAAGTCATACCAAAATGCAATTTTTCCATGCTCAAATAGTTAGGAGAGGCTGCCTATCTTTAAATGTATAATTTCCTTATAGATGTAATACGAACAACACATTAAAATGTTGAGGCTGCATGAAACCAACCTTTTCAAATTTAATCTACACTTTTTTACACATTTAAATCTGGATCACTTTTTTTTTTTTTAGATCAGAGGCCAGTGAAGTTTTTCCTTAGAGGACCCAGAAAATGAATGTTTTAGGTTTTGCTGGGGAAAAACATTGAGACTATGGTGTAGATGCTTAGTTAACATTTAGAATATAGCCATTTGAAATGTTAAAAGGCATGTTTCACTCTTGACTCTTAAAAAAAAGAGGTGACTGGCCAAACTGGGCCCGCAGGCTGCAGTTCTCCAGCCTTTGGTGTGGAGACTGTCCATTGACAGTGTCGGGGTTTGGGGGGACATGCGCAGTGTCGTGGTTCACTCACTAATTTATGTCCAGCTCTTGGCAACCGCATGGAATGCAGCACGCCAGGCTTTCCTGTCCTTCACCATCTCCCACACTTTGTTCAAACTCATGTCCGTTGAATCAATTATACCATCCAACCGTCTTATCCTCTGCTGCCCCTTGCTTTTCCTGCCTTCAATCTTTCCCAGCATCAGAGTCTAATCTAATGAGTCAGCTCTTCCCATCAGGTGGCCAAAGTATAGGAGCTTCAGCTCCAGCATCAGTCCTTCCAGTGAATACGCAGGTTGATTTCCTTTAGGACTGTAGTCCAAGGGACTCCCAAGAGTGGTCTCCAGCACCACAGTTAGAAAGAATTACAAAGTCGTGAAACTTTAGGATTTGATTCAAAAATTGCTCAAGAGTTAGGGAAATGCTTGCACAGATAATTGATTCTAATTTTTGTGATTGTTCATTACACTTATACTCGAAAAAATGACATACACATTTCTACTCTCTTGAAATTACATATTATTTTTCATAATATAAAAGAATTGCATACAAAAGAATAAAAAGGACACAAACCCATAACTCAGAAGCAAATATTCTTTACAGTGTGTTATATTTCTTTCAAAGTTTTCTAGTGCATATTTTAAATTCTATTTCAGATTTTTTTGACAGTACATGATCTATGTACCTGAGGGTTTCAATGTTTGTAATAACTGTGGAAGAGTGATCTAAGTACAGTTTAGAAGGTACTGCATTGTAGATCCACTAAGATGGGTCTGGTCTGCAGTGTACCAGTGACTGACTTCACATTTTAATGGATTTATTTTACGTTTTATGTTTTTTCTCTAAATGTATGTTAATCATGTAAGATGTGGTCCAGACAAACTAATGAACAGACACGAGTGTTCAGAGTGAAATCTCTTTTTAAGAAGTATGTCAGTGTTGGTTAAATTAAATTCACTTAGTGCGAGATGTCACAGCTTGGGCTCTGTGTGGACTGACATATGCTGTCAACAGGAAGAATTCCCAGCAAAGCAGCTGGTCACCCAGTTACGATCATGCTTATATTCTAAGGGAGTAGCCATGTCTGGTTTTTCCCTGAGTGGAACCTGAATTAAACCAGTAGTAGAGTTCACTGTCATGGCTACCTGTTGCTAAGATCTTGGTTTCAACACAGGTTGCATTTTGTTAAATGCATTTTGGTTTATCAGAGCCAAGTAGTTCACGGTGAGATTCCTCACACTCACAGAAGTGCCTTCTGAAGGTTTTGACTAATATGTTAAGAAAATTGCTAATACTTATTGGATTTCTCAGATTCAACATCTCTTTGCATAGTCACTTCAGAGCCTGTTGATTACAATAAAGATTGCACTTCTTGGCTGCTTGACAGGACAGGGTCAGTTGGTGACTTTTATATCCGTTGGTCTAAAAACGGACTATTTAAAAGCTCTCTACATAAATTTCCCCGAGTGTTCAAAAATGAGGGAACAGTGCCAAGGGAAGAGAGACCGAATACTGCCAAGAAGCTAAAACAGATGAGGCTGCCAGCAATATATTAAGCACAAATAACAAAGAAATATGGTGCACCCTGCTCTGTCCTGCCAGCCTCAAACCAGCTCCCAAATTTCTGTCAAATTCTAATGTTGGCAAAGTGGACGAAGGGCAGAGAACAGATTGAAATGACCCTACGCGCCAGTCACGTTCCAGTGAAGCAAAGGGAGAGTTAAGCAGGTCTGACAGAAACTAGTTTAGAAGAAGAATTCCAGTTAAAACAAGGAAGGGGAGAGAGAGAGGGGAGAGAAGAATATTCAGAGACGCACAGAGGCTGCTGGTGTGAGGTGCTCGTTTGTTCTGTTACATTGCCTAGCGCCGATGGCTTGCATTCAGCATCTAAGCAGGAGAGTGCGTCTTCTGAGGCAAGGTTAGTTCTTTTAGCTCCAAGAAGCATAGGGCTGTCTCCATTAAAAGCAATATGCCTCTATGTCTGTTTCTCTGTTGTTGCCCTTAAATAAATTCTTCAGTACTCTTTTTCTAGGTTCCATATATATGTGTTAGAATATGGGATTTATCTTTCTCTTCCCGACTCACTTCACTGTATAATGGGTTCTAGGTTCATCCACCTCATGAGAACTGACTCATGCTGAGGTTTGACAGAAAATAGCAACATTCTGTAAAGCAAATTATCTTTCAGTAAAAAATAAATAAATTAAAAAAAAAGGAATAAGCCTCCGAGGTGACCGGATGGAGAACAGGGAGTGGGGCCATTGGCTGCTGCCCGTGCTGCTGCTGCCCGTGGTGACAGGGTGCGTTACCAGCTCAATCAGACAGGGCTTGAGTGCTCGCCAGCGTATGCGTCTTAACAAAATAGCGTGTCCAAGCTTTAGTTCATTTTCGGCTTTCATGCAGAGCTCACATTAAAGGAAAATGACACCGGTTCCTGTCAGAGCAGTGACTGAAGAGCTGGAAGGAAAAGTGGCCTTCTGTACTTTTTAAAAGATGGGCTAATGGCTTAAGAATGCAGCAATCTGAAATTTCTCCGTGTTTCCTTTGAACAGTTACAAAAGTCCTGAAACGTCAGCTCCCATTTGATGTCCAGTCCTAGGGGAGGCAGGCCACAGTGGCCTTGGGGAGGCATGCCACAGTGGCCCTGTGGCCCTCAGTGCATCTGTGCGTGTTTTGTGGTGAGGTTCTTAGCACCCAGGTCTTGGCTTCTGCACCCAGACTCAGTGTACCTAGTATTTTGATAATTTGGTCAAGATCGACTAAGAAGACTGACCATTGCCAAGAAAAAAATTTTATAGGTTGATTGAAGTTAGTTAAGATTTCATGCACCATCCACTATTTTACCCGTGTAATTTGCAACTTCATTTAAGTTGTTTTGCTTTCAATATCCTTGACTGTGATGGACTGAATGTTTGTGCTTCCTCCAAATTCATATGTTAAAATATATTCCTCAGTGTGATGGGATTGGCAGGTGGGGCCTTTGGGAGGTGCTAAGGGAGGGCCTGGAGAACAAAATGGCAACCCACTCCAGTATTCTTGCCTGGAAAATCCTATGGACAGAGGAACCTGGCAGGCTACAGTCCATGGGGTCACAAAGAGTTGAAAATGACTGAAGTGAGTTAGCACGCACATACGCTTCCATATATGGTATGTAGATATACACAGTAATACATAGATATTGATGCATCTATAGAAGATGACTTGGCTAATCATTTTCCATTTATATGAGAAAGTTTATTAACATTAATATGCTGCAGAGCTATAATTTTTATTGACTGCATCATATACCATTTTATATCTGCACTGAAAATGCTGTATCCACTTCTGTAATGTTGACCTTTAAGCTTCTATTCTATAAGTAGGATAAACAATATTGTGATAAAATAATTGATGGTATATTTAAAATAGCATTTTGATATTTTAAACATTTCTTTTCAGGTAAGTAACGTATTCTGAAGGAGATCAGTCCTGGGATTTCTTTGGAAGGAATGATGCTAAAGCTGAAACTCCAGTACTTTGGCCACCTCACACGAAGAGTTGACTCATTGGAAAAGACTCTGATGCTGGGAGGGATTGGGGGCAGGAGGAGAAGGGGATGACAGAGGATGACAGAGATGGTTGGATGGCATCACTGACTCGATGGACGTGAGTCTGGGTGAACTCCGGAAGTTGGTGATGGACAGGGAGGCCTGGCGTGCTGCGATTCATGGGGTCGCAAAGAGCTGGACACGACTGAGCAACTGAACTGAACTGAAGGGAGGGCCTTAGGTGCTAAGAGTGGAGGCCTCATGAATGGAATTAGTGCCCTTATAAAAGAGACCCTGTACAGCTTCCTCACCCCAGAGGCCACGTGAGCCCACACAGAGAGAACACCTAGCTATGAACTGGAAAGCAGATATGACAGTGTATCTACAGGTGCCCTGGCCTCAGACTTCCAGGCCCCAGATTTTTGAAAAATAAATTTCTGTGGCTTATAAGCTACCCAGTCTATGGTGTTCTGTTATAGCAGCCCCAAATGGACTAAGACATTGATTTAATATTTTTGAACTTGTCTGTTACTGTCGTTATGTTAAAGTTCTTGAATATTTAATGCAAATAAACATTTGAGAACATGGAAAAAATACAAAGACATGGAGTAAAACACAAAGATCCTGTGAAATAAAGCCAGACAATGACTGATGGACGAGAAGACACCTGCTACCACCTCGTCGGGAAGGTCAGGGCCATTCCACGTGAACGCCTTCAGCTTCCCAGGGTCCATGAAATGCAACCCAAGCCTCACATCCACCCACAATTTCCCTTTCTCCTGGCCACCTGTCATTTTCCGATGACTCCTTGGTTCCTTTTCACCTCCTCCCTTTGGGATGCTGCTTCAAGAAGCATGCTCACTCATGTGTCTTTGGCATGAGACAGCATAACTCTTTTCACTACCAAACCATCCCATGTGGCTTAGGAACCTCTTTGTTAGCAATTATAAGCATTCTCTTTCATCCCCACTTCATCTGCTCTCTCTTGCATATGTCACAGCTGACAATATCTCTTTGAAAAGCAATTATTGGAGTACAGTTGATTCACAATGCTGTGTTAGTTTCAGGAGTCCAGCCAAGTGATTCAGTTGAACATATACATATATCCACTCTTTCTAAAGATTCTTTCCCATACAGTCCTTTAAAGGGTATGAAGTAAAGTTCCCTGTGCTATATGGCAGGTTCTTATTAGTTATGCATTTTATATATGGTGACGTGTGTATGTCAGTTCCAGCCTCTCAGTTTATCCCCCCGCACCTATCCTCTGGCAACCGTAACTTTATAAAGCAGAGTCACAGGTATAGGCCGTCCCTGCACAGCTGCCTGCCCCCTGTCCCCCTTAGGCCTTCCACTCTCATCAGTCTCCCTCCTCCACCTCTCCTCCTTCTCGTCTTTTCCCTTCACTTCATTTCTCCTCATGGAGAGACGTTGCCTCCAGCCCCTCTCATTTCATGCTGTTCACTACTGATGCTACGGCTCCTGTAGTGATCAGTTCAGTTCAGTTCAGCCGCTCAGTCATGTCCAGCTCTTTGCGACTCCATGAATCGCATCACGCCAGGCCTCCCTGTCCATCACCAACTCCCGGAGTTCACTCAAACTCATGTCCATCGAGTCGGTAATGCCATCCAGCCATCTCATCCTCTGTCGTCCCCTTCTCCTCCTGCCCCCAATCCCTCCCAGCATCAGAGTCTTTTCCAATGAGTCAACTCTTTGCATGAGGTGGCCAAAGTACTGGAGTTTCAGCTTCAGCATCATTCCTTCCAAAGAAATCCCAGGGCTGATCTCCTTCAGAATGGACTGGTTGGATCTCCTTGCAGTCCAAGGGACTCTCAAGAGTCTTCTCCAACACCACAGTTCACAAGCATCAATTCTTCGGCACTCAGCCTTCTTCACAGCCCAACTCTCACATCCATACATGACCACTGGAAAAACCATAGCCTTGACTAGATGAACCTTTGTTGGCAAAGTAATGTCTCTGCTTTTGAATATGCTATCTAGGTTGGTCATAAGTATCACATTGTAGACAGCTCCTAAGCTATAAACTGTGAAGACTGAGCAACTGAACTGAACTGAACTGAAGCTATAAAGGGTGAGACCAACAACGGTCATAGTTAGACTACTGTAAACCAATTTTCCTGCCCATGACAACTATGTAAGGCCTTTGCTCATTACTTGTACTGCTAAGGATATGGCAACAGTGAAACATGCAGCAGGACTGATACAGCTGTCGAGTGCAAGCATTGCTTACAGCTTAAAATTCTACCTCTAAGTTATATAAGTATGAGTTGCATCAATATGGTAACAGGTTTCAATGTTGAAAACACACATGCAATTTAAAATGATACAAATGAGGCAATAACCTAATATTAACCAAATAACCTAAAATACCCTAAAATTAACCCAATAACCTAATATTAACCAAAATATGTAGCATAAGATTATTCTTAATTCTCAAAGTTTAGATGATGTTCCAGGAAGATTATAGTTAAATAACATCTTAAATACAGGAAAGATAATTGCAGTACTGCTCACTTTTTATTTTGAAGATGTAACATGTGGTAGCACAGTATCATTATTGGAGAATTTATGTACAATACCTACAATAAATTTTTAGTGGCTTTCATTTGCAAAGGTTGCTTGCAAGTTAATTAATAAATAAAAATCACAAGAAAACTTGAAAAAAAGAAGTCCATAGAAAAATAAATATAGATAGCCAGTGAATGTAGAAAGGATCTCGATCACAAGGATAAGTGAGGGTGTGTCATCTGAAAACAATGAGATTATTAGTAAGGGAGCGTGGAAAACTGCTTGAGAACAGTGATGTGGAAAGTAGCTTATACACTGTGATGATGCACCAAAGAAATCTGACTCTGCAATTACTCTTTTAGATATATATCCTCAGGAAAATATAAATGATGTGTGCAGAGATGCCTATACTATGGATGCTTTCAGTTCAGTTCATCAGTTCAGTTCAGTTGCTCAGTCGTGTCCAACTCTTTGCAACCCCATGAACCGCAGCACGCCAGGCCTTCCTGTCCATCACCAACTCCTGGAGTTCACTCGGACTCACGTCCATAGAGTCAGTGATGCCATCCAGCTATCTCATCCTCTGTCGTCCCCTTCTCCTCTTGCCCCCAATCCCTCCCAGCATCAGAGTCTTTTCCAATGAATCAACTCTTCGCATGAGGTGGCCAAAGTACTGGAGTTTCAGCTTTAGCATCATTCCTTCCAAAGAAATACCAGGGCTGATCTCCTCCAGAAGGGACTGGTTGGATCTCCTTGCAGTCCAAGAGACTCTCAAGAGTCTTCTCCAACACCACAGTTCAAAACCATCAATTCTTTGGCGCTCAGCTTTCTTCACAGTCCAACTCTCACATCCATACATGACCACAGAAAAAACCATAGCCTTGACTAGATGGACCTTTGTTGGCAAAGTAGTGTCTCTGCTTTTGAATATGCTATCTAGGTCAGTCATAACTTTCCTTCCAAGGAGTAACGTTTTTTAATTTCGTGGCTGCAGTCACCATCTGCAGTGATTTTGGAGCCCCCAAAAATAAAGTCTGACACTGCTTCCACTGTTTCCCCATCTATTTCCCATGAAGTGATGGGACTGGATGCCATGATCTTCGTTTTCTGAATGTTGAGCTTTAAGCCAACCTTTTCACTCTCCACTTTCACTTTCATCAAGAGGCTTTTTAGTTTCTCTTCACTTTCTGCCATAAGGGTGGTGTCATCTGCATATCTGAGGTTATTGATATTTTTCCCGGAAATCTTAATTCCAGCTTGTGTTTCTTCCAGTCCAGCATTTCTCATGATGTACTCTGCATATAAGTTAAATAAGTAGGGTGACAATATACAGCCTTGACGTACTCCTTTTCCTATTTGAAACCAGTCTGTTCCATGTCCAGTTCTAACTGCTGCTTCCTGACTGCAGCATTATTTGAAATGAAGATATCCTTGGCATTCAATCATGATATTTTTTGAAATATTAGGAAGTTACTGAAAATGTTCTAGAAAAATATGGTATGGAAATATGTTAATAATGTACACATATGTGAAAACAATGTTTCCAAGATCTCTGCAATAAGCTTTAATTATGTATAAAATTAGAAAGTTATTTAATATTCCATCGATTATATTACTCTATTAAAATCTAGCACGTCTTCAGTATACCGTTTTAGCTAATAATTGGATATTGCATTCAAAGTGCATTCCTATCACAGTGTCAGACTTTATTTTTTTGGGCTCCAAAATCACTGCAGATGGTGACTGCAGCCACGAAATTAAAAGACGCTTACTCCTTGGAAGGAAAGTTATGACTGACCTAGATAGCATATTCAAAAGCAGAGACACTACTTTGCCAACAAATGTCCATCTAGTCAAGGTTATGGTTTTTCCTGTGGTCATGTATGGATGTGAGAGTTGGACTGTGAAGAAGGCTGAGCACCAAAGAATTGATGGTTTTGAACTGTGGTGTTGGAGAAGACTCTTGAGAGTCCCTTGGACTGCAAGGAGACCCAACCAGTCCATTCTAAAGGAGATCAGCCCTGGTATTTCTTTGGAAGGAATGATGCTAAAGCTGAAGCTCCAGTACTTTGGTCACCTCATGCTAAGAGTTGACTCATTGGAAAAGACTCTGATGCTGGGAGGGATTGGGGGCAAGAGGAGAAGGGGACGACAGAGGATGAGATGGCTGGATGGCATCACTGACTCTATGGACGTGAGTCTGAGTGAACTCCGGGAGTTGGTGATGGACAGGGAGGCCTGGCGTGCTGAGGTTCACGGGGTTGCAAAGAGTCGTACACGACTGAGCAACTGGTCTGATCTGATCCGATCACAGTTAATGATTCTTGGATACTATTAAACACTATTTAATGTTGATTATTTTTCTCAGTCACATTTCTTAAAGTAATTATTTAAAAATTTGCCTACTTTTGATACTCTCAGCTCTTATTTTATTGGCAATTATTGCAATACTCCCGAATTCACTGAAAAAATTCCCACCACAATGATCATTTCATTCATTTGTACCTACTTGACGGTATTTTTTTTTCCTATGTTATATAGTATTACTGTGGCAGGAGATGTATTGTTCTAAGGGAGCATGTGTTATGTTTTGTACAATGTACTTAACACATCTGAAATATAAGCACAATTAACTATTTTAGTAAGTAAAATGCTAATTAATGTTTGAGTGGGTGAAAATAGACATGCTGGGAAAGATTGAGGGCAGGAGAAGAAGGGGGCAACAAAGGATGAGATGGTTAGATAGCATCACTGACTCAATGAACATAAGTTTGAACAAACTCCAGGAGATAGTGAAAGAAAGTGAAGCCTGGTGTGCTGCAGTCCATGGCTGGCAAAGAGTTGGACACGATTTAGTGACTGAACAACAACAACAGCAACAGCATATGTAAGAAACAGGATGTATAAAAAGATCAATAAACATATTTAAATATGAATATAAACATAATTAATGAATTGATAGTAATAGCCTTAAAACTAAAATTTCTATCATATAAGAATGTGTTGTAGGTAAATGCAAGAATGAAAGTGAAAGTCATTCAGTTGTGTCTGACTCTTTGTGACCCCATGGACTGTATAGCCTGGAATTCTCCAGGCTAGAATACTGGAGTGGGTAGCCTTTCCCTTCTCCAGGGGATCTTCCCAACCCAGGGATCCAGCCCAGGTCTCCTGCACTGCAGGTAGTTCTTTACCAGCTGAGCCACAAGGGAAGCTCAAGAATAATGGAGTGGTTAGCCTATTCCTTCACCAGCGGATTTTCCCAACCCAGAAATGGAACTGGGGTCTCCTGCATTCATAATGCTGTTAAATCCAATTTGATATAATCCATAGGTGATTAAAAAGTGCTGGTATAAAGTTTGTCATAGGATTAGGGCCAAGGTGAACACAGGTCTTTACCATGACTGATAGATTTATTCACTTGTTGTGTTTCGGGCTCTCTTCACACACACACACACACTTCTTGTGAAAACTCTGTCTGGTAAACTGAGGTTGAGATTAAGGGACTGAAACAAACACTTAATGGCAGTGGAGGAGCTGCTACGGAAGCCTGTTAGTTACACTCCTTCTCTGTCGAGTGTGATTCTGAAATGCAGCCTTTTTAGAATTGTGCTGAGAACACACAAGCCCCTCGAGAAATCTTTGTTAAAAGTACAGACAGAAAATTGCTAGTTTTAATTTGCCCCTATTTCCTTGGTTGGGATTGTTGGAAAATTGCATTTGTTTGAGATACTGGGGAGTCCTTAAGGAATTAACGTGTTAGTGAGTAAACTCTCCAAGGCTGAACGCTATATGCTTCATTTCTCATCTCTTCATCTGGCCCTAGGACACTAAAACATTAATTATTAACACCCCCAATTTATATATTTTTGGTTCCCAAAGATAGGATAATAAGTCTTCTTTGTGAATCATGATTTGGGTTATAAATACAGTTCTTATACTTTGTTCCAAAGATACAGAAAAATCACTGAAAGAGGGTAATTTCTTCTATAAATAATTCTAGATATTTGAGCGAAAATAAACTGAAGATTGTATATATGTTATGAAGAGCTGAATTACATGAAAAGCAGTTGGCAAACTATTGATGCTTCCATTCTTATTATTCAGAAAAAACTAAACATTTGAAAAATAAAAAACTCAAGGAATATCAACCATGCTCAATTTAGATTTTTCTAAAGTAAATCGTTTGCTCAGATTGGCTGAGAGATAATTTGAGGAATGAAAAATGGGGATAGATATTCAGAAAATATAACATGCAGAATATTAAAAATGTTCTTCTTCCTCCTTGGCTGAAAATCTAAAGTGTTGGTGATTAATAGTTTGATTCAGAAAGAACTTTGGTTCTGAGACCTGTTGCTTCAGAAACATCACCATGTGCATGCACTGCACACATGATTTGCTGTTTCAAGGCGTCCATACAGAACACTGAAAAGAAGCATGCAGTCTGCAACAGTGTAAGTTGATTGGTTTGTGGACAGATGTAAGAGAACATCACTGCTCATCACATCCTCGTCTTAATTGGTTTTCTCCCGGAATACATAGACAGTAGTCCCTTAATCTGTTCCACACAGGGTATTTACAGTCAAAACCTCTGAAATTATTGCCTAATTGTTAGTATTTTTTAAACAGTGGTTTTATTCTGGAATTGGCTTATGATAAAACACTTGTTTGTCCTTTGCATAGAGATAAATGAAGGGCCGAGAAGGTCATTTTTATTATTTGCAAGCATTAACCGCTTTTTGAAGTAAGAGTTCGCTAATTTGAACAATCAAATACTGTGATGGGCAAGAGCATTTAATGAGAATATTCCTCTCTTTGGAGTCTCACTCTTGTTGTCGTGTTACCTAGAGCAGAAAGGTCAAATAATGGATTTGAGTTAAGTATTACAAATCTCAGTGATCTATAAAGGGGTTATCTTCAAAATACAACCAGTCAGACATCAGTGAGATTTATTCTGGTTGCTTTGAGAAAACAACGAGCAAAATCTCTGTTTAATATAGCTTTGATATTTTGGTTCTATAACTAGAAAATTAATAAACAATATTTGCCAAAGGACTTTGAGCTGTGATATTTTCTGATTATGGCTTACATGGTAAGAAAAATTTAGGTTAGAGAAAAACAAGCTAATGCATTTAAAAATAGTGTTTGGAAAGCAGCCCTACCTAAAATAGCCCCTCCTCACTTCTCATTGAAAGGTAGATGAAGGTGCAAAACAAAATGGGAACTAAGAAGAACACTGCAAACTTGGAGCAAGCATACTGTACTCAGAATCTAGAAGGAAATTCTTGTAACCAGAGTCAAGCTGGGCTAGCTTGCTGCCTGCCTCAGAGCAGTAGCACATTCAAAAGGAAATCAGTAGACACACAATAGTTGCACACCCAATAAATGCATTAAACAACAACTTAAGGGTTTACTAGGCTTCTCTGTCAGCTCAGTAGGAAAGAATCTTCCTGCCAGTGCAAGAGGTGCAAGAGATGGGGATTTGATCCCTGGGTTGGGAAGATTCCCTGGAGAAGGAAAGGAGAATCCACTCCAGTATTCTTGCCTGGAGAATCCCATGGACAGAGGGGCCTGGCAGACTACAGTCCATGGGGTCACAAATAGCTGGACACGATTAGCAACTAAACAACAAGAAATATTTACTCCTGCTCTATGAAAAGGTAGAAGAAGATCCAAAAAACACTGCAATTCAGGACTTACAACGAAATGGCCTAAACATCGTATTTCTTCACCTGAATCTCTCTGAACCCTGACAAAAGCTGTTCAAGACTTTCATCTCAGAAAAACCTGCAGTCTAGTCTGCTCAGCCCGGGCAAACCCATGCTCTCATTGTGGCCTTCAACACCGTCTCTCTGACTGCCATTAGATATAAGGTTGATGCAGGGCTTTTGAAATGTAAACCAGTCTAGCCTTTCTTTGTTGTTTAAAGTTTGTCCCCTACCCTATCAGCCATGTTCAAACAAGGACTACAGATTAAAGAAATAAACACGAGCATGGTTTCTAAGAAGACAGGTGAAGAGAGATTTCTATCCTTACGCAATTCTATTGAACATAACTGGGTTGAAAAAATTTCAGTGACTTAACCTATACTTAATCTCATGAAACAGAAAACTCAAACTCAACTTTAAAAAGAAATAATAAAAGCTTCAAAAATACAAGCAAACAAAATATTATGTGATTTAGAAAGTAAGCCACTGAAAACTAGCTTTATTTCTTTTAGAATTTTATTCATGGGAAATAATGAAGCATATCTTTCAGTATACTCTTCACAATCTCAATAAATCATTTGCAATTGCCAAATGTTGTATTATGTCCTTACATATTAATTTTGCACTCCATTACAAATTTTCCTGTTTGCTGGTCATTCAGTATAGCAATGTCATTTTATGGCACCTGACCAGAACATTAATGTTTGTTTTTCTTAAGCATGATTAGTTTTGGAGACCTTTATAACTTAGGTCTTCATTGATGATCCAATAATATATAGAGATAATTTTCTAAAAAGACATGTGCTTCTACCATTCCTCAGTAAGTTCTTCCTGATTTATTAGATTCCTGTATTTCAGTATCTAGGATTTGTAGATGGATCCCAAATTAAAATGCTTTGAAGTACAAGTTTTCTTCCATAAGTTGTTTTTTATTTTTCCCATTATTTAATGTATATATATATATAAGATTATGCATGTGTGTACATATGTATGTGTATAAATTTTTTTTAATTTTGTAAATTGTTAACTATATATAAAAATGAAGAGATTAAATAATTAACTTATATATACACAATATTTCAATTCAAAACTTATCATTTTGTTCTTTTTTTAAAACTACCCTTTAAATTTCCCTTTGCCAAAATATTCTAAAGAAATTTATTAATTATGTAATTGCATTTTTGAGTATGATAGCATGTATCTCTAATAAATATGATTTTCAAAAAGCTCAAAATTTTTCTCATATTTAACTAATTTAAATTGTCTTTTTGCAGACTTTACCATGTATCATCAGTTCAGTTCAGTTCAGTCGCTCAGTCGTGTCCAACTCTTTGCGACCCCATGAATCGCAGCACGCCAGGCCTCCCTGTCCATCACAAACTCCTGGAGTTCACTCAGACTCACGTCCATCGAGTCAGTGATGCCATCCAGCCATCTCATCCTCTGTCGTCCCCTTCTCCTCCTGCCCCCAATCCCTCCCAGCATCAGAGTCTTTTCCAATGAGTCAACTCTTTGCATGAGGTGGCCAAAGTACTGGAGTTTCAGCTTTAGCATCATTCCTTCCAAAGAAATCCCAGGGCTGATCTCCTTATATTACTCACTAATACACCATTGGGCCACCAGAGAAGTCCAACTATAAATTACTTAAACATACTAATTTTAAAAAAAATCAAATATTCCATAAAGCAAGACACACAACTATATTTTTTTAATAAGAAGTCTGCCTTAAATGATGGAGAAGGCAATGGCAAGCCACTCCAGTACTCTTGCCTAGAAAATCCCATAGATGGAGGAGCCTGGTAGGCTGCAGTCTATGGGGTCGTTACGATTCAGACGCGACTGAGTGACTTCACTTTCACTTCTCACTTTCTCACAATGGAGAAGGAAATGGTAACCCACTCCAGTGTTCTTGCCTGGAGAATCCCAGGGATAGGTGAGCCTGGTGGGTGGGCTGCCATCTATGGGGTCGCACAGTCAGACACGACTGAAGTGACTTAGCAGCAGCAGCAGCTGCTGCCTTAAATGAATAAGCAAATAATACCTGTTTAATTATAGATTAAGAATAAAAGAATGAAGAAAGATATTTTATACAAACACCAATCAAAGAAAGCTAGATTGACTACATTAGTATTAGACAAAGTAGATTTGTATTAAAAACCAGCATCAGGTATAAAGCAAATAATGATAAATATGTCAAAAATTATATAACCGTGCTACTGCAGCAAGCACTTAGGAGCAGAACTTCAAAGCACATGAAACATAAATTGACCAAAAAGTGATAGGACTGAAAGAATATATTTGTTGTTGTTGTAGCTGTTGTTTTAAGCTTTGTGACACTCTAATTACTTTTTTATTTCTTTTGTAATTATTCAGTTTGGGTTTTCTCTTTCCATTTGGACTGATACAGATAAATTAACATTTACACAGGAAGCAATTCTCTTCATGCAGGCTTTTAAACAATTTTATTTACACAGTGTTATATAAAGGGGGCTTCCCTGGCAGCTCAGAATGTAAAGAAACTGCCTGTAGTGCTGGAGAATGGGGCTTGATCTCTGGGTTGGAAAGATCCCCTGCAGAAAGGGATGGTAACCCATGCCAGTATTCTTGCCTAGAGAATTCCATAGACAGAGGAGCCTGGTGGGCTACAGGTCATGAGGTTGCAAAGAGTTGGACACGACTGAGCAACTAACACTTTCATATAAAGATGTTTCTAATGATATTTAAAAATTGTCTTCATTAGGTAGTTGTTTGCCCTTTGTCATTTCAGCACATATTTTATATTGGTGCCTCCATACCTACATATTTATACATTGGTAATACGGCAATCCCATGCAGTTTCTCTTTAACCAAAATTACTGGTCAAGTGACTACATTCAATCTCTAATACCATGTTATTAATATAAATATCATGGTCAACATGGCACAGATATTATAGAGGACAAAAGGACTCTCATATAAAATGTCAAACTTGACAAACTTGAATACCTTGAGTTCTAAAGACAATACTGTTGTAACAGCATCATGATTGACCTTGATCTGAAGAGAACTTTATCCAACCAGTAACGCTGAAAACTGATGTTGAATGGTTCTGTGATGACCTACAAGACCTTCTACAACTAACGCCAAAATAAGATGTCCTTTTCATCATAGGGAACTGGAATACAAATGTAGGAAGTCAAGAAATACCTGGAGTCATAGGCAAGTTTGGCCTTGGAGTACAAAATGAAGCAGGACAAAGGCTACCAGAGTTTTGCCAACAGAATGCACTGGTCAGAGCAAACACCCTGTTCGAACAACACACAAGAAGACCCTATACATGGACATCACCAGATGATCAATACCAAAATATTTGACTATATTCTTTGCAGCCAAAGATGGAGACACTCTATACAGTCAAAAAAACAAGACCGGGAGCTGACTGTGGCTCTGATCATGAACTCCTTATTGCCAAATTCAGACTGAAATTGAAGAAAGTAGGGAAAACCACTAGACCATTCAGGTATGACCTAAATCAGGTCCCTTGTGATTATAGAGTGGAAGTGACAAATAGATGCAAGGGATTAGATCTGATAGACAGATTATCTGAAGAACTATGGACAGAGGTTCCTGACACTGTACAGGAGGCAGTGATCAAGACCATCCCCAAGAAAAAGAAATGCAGAAAGGCAAAATGGTTGTCTGAGGCCTTACAAATGGCAGTGTAAAAAAGAGAAGCTAAAGGGAAAGGAGACAAGGAAAGATATATCCATCTGAATGCAGAGTTCCAAAGAATAGCAAGGAGAGATAAGAAAGCCTTCCTAAGTGATCAGTGCAAAGAAATAGAGGAAGACAACAGAATGGGAAAGACTAGAGATCTCTTCAAGAAAATTAGAGATACAAAGGGAATATTTCATGCAAAAATGGGCTTGATAAAGGACAGAAATGGCATGGACCTAACAGAAGCAGAAGATATTAAGAAGAGGTGGCAAGAATACACAGAAGAACTGTACAAGAAGATTTTAATGACCCACATAACCACAATGGTGGGATCACTCATTTAGAGCCAGAGATCCTGGAATTTGAAGTCAAGTGGGCCTTAGGAAGTTCGTGACATTGTACAGGAGACAGGGATCAACCACCCCCATAGAAAAGAAATGCAAAAAAGCAAAATGGCTGTCTGGGGAGGCCTTACAAATAGCTGTGAAAAGAAGAGAAGCAAAAAGCAAAGGAGAAAAGGAAAGATATAAGCATCTGAATGCAGAGTTCCAAAGAATAGCAAGAAGAGATAAGAAAGCCTTCCTCACCAATCAATGCAAAGAAATAGAGGCAAACAACAGAATGGGAAAGACTAGAGATCTCTTCAAGAAAATCAGAGATACCAAGGGAACATTTCATGCAAAGATGGGCTCGATAAAGGACAGAAATGGTATGGACCTAACAGAAGCAGAAGATATTAAGAAGAGCTGGCAAGAATTCACAGAAGAACTGTACAAAAAAGATCTTCACAACCCAGATAATCACGATGGTGTGATCACTCACCTAGAGCCAGACATCCTGGAATGTAAAGTCAAGTGGGCCTTAGAAAGCATCACACGAACAAAGCTAGTGGAGGTGATGGAATTCCAGTTGAGCTATTTCAAATCCTGAACGATGAGGCTGTGAAAGTGCTGCATTCAATATGCCAGCAAATTTGGAAAACTCAGCAGTGGCCACAGGACTGGAAAAGGTCAGTTTTCATTCCAATCCCAAAGAAAGCTCAAACTACTGCACAATTGCACTCATCTCACATGCTAGTAAAGTAATGCTCAAAATTCTCCAAGCCAGGCTTCAGCAATACGTGAACCGTGAACTTCCAGATGTTCAAGCTGGTTTTAGAAAAGGCAGAGGAACCAGAGATCAAATTGCCAACATCCGCTGGATCATGGAAAAAGCAAGAGAGTTCCAGAAAAACATCTATTTCTGCTTTATTGACTATGCCAAAGCCTTTGACTGTGTGGATCACAATAAACTGTGGAAAATTCTTCAAGAGATGGAAATACCAGACCACCTGACCTGCCTCTTGAGAAATTTGTATGCAAGTCAGGAAGCAACAGTTAGAACTGGGCATGGAACAACAGACTGGTTTCAAATAGGAAAAGGAGTACGTCAAGGCTGTATATTGTCACCCTGCTTATTTAACTTATATGCAGAGTACATCATGAGAAACGCTGGGCTGGAAGAAGCACAAGCTAGAATCAAGATTGCCGGGAGAAATCTCAATAATCTCAGATATGCAGATGACACCAGCCTTATGGCAGAAAGTGAAGAGGAACTCAAAAGCCTCTTGATGAAGGTGAAAGAGGAGAGTGAAAAAGTTGGCTTAAAACTCAACATTCAGAAAACGAAGATCATGGCATCTGGTCCCATCCCTTCATGGGAAATAGATGGGGAAACAATGGAAACAGTGGCAGACATTACTTGCTTGGGCTCCAAAATCACTGTAGATGGTGACTCATTAAATTAAAAGATGCTTTCTTCTTAGAAGAAAAGCCCAACCTAGACAGCATTATAAAAAGCAGAGACGTTATTTTGCCAACAAAGGTCCATCTAGTCAAAGCTTTGGTTTTTCCAGTAGTCATGTATGGATGTGAGAGTTGGATCATAAAAATGGTGAGCACCAAAGAATTGATGGTTTTGAACTGTGGTGTTGGAGAAGACTCTTGAGAGTCCCTTGGACTGCAAGGAGATCAAAACAGTCTATCTTAAGGAACTCAGTCCTAATATTCATTGGAAGGACTGATGCTGAAGCTGAAGCTCCAATACTTTGGGCACCTGATGTGAAGAACTGACTCATTTGAAAAGACCCTGTTGCTGGGAAAGATTGTAGACGGAAGAGAAGGGGATGATAGAGGATGAGATGGTTGGATGGCATCACTGACTCGATGGTCATGAATTTGAACAAGCCCCAGGAGTTGGTGATGCACAGGGAAGCCTGGCGTGCTGCAGTCCATGGGGTCGCAAAAAGTCAGACACGACTGAGTGACTCAGCTGACTGCCTCACTCAGTGTTCTGACTAAATGCAAGTGTGCTCTTTTCAGGTTCAAGTAGGAAATTAACCAGACATGTTAGTTTCCTCTTTCTTGGGGACAGTCTCTCAAAATCTGAAGTCCTTTTATAAGGCTGCTTTAATTTTTTTTTTTCTATACTGTGGGCTATGCCAAGTAATTCTTTAAGATTCCTAGTTTTCCAGATCTATAATCCTTCTGCCCTTTGTTTCCTGAAATGAAAATAGATGTTCTTTTAACCAAAACTCTTTTGATATCTAAGCTTTCATAAGATGAAGTCCACTATCCACTCAAGCAACATTCCTTTTCAATTATCCAATGGCTGGTATGATGTCTTGTTCAATTTCTCTTTTAATTTTGAAGCTGCTTTTGAGCATAGTTTATAATTATAATAAAGCACAATGTTATTAAGTTTAGCTGGAGTTGTACACCCTTTGATATACTCTGCGCAACATTCTTTGAAACAGTCTGACTCAACAGCTTGTTTAAAGACTTTGGTCAGAGAGCATCCTGTAAAATTGACAGGTCTAAGTCAGAAAAGTAGTCAAGGTAAAACAAGAAAAAAGAAAAGAAAAAGAAGAAGGATAAAATGAGAGAGAGTTGTGAAGATGGAATCCAGAGAAGCAATTCAAACATATTCTGTCCAAATACTTATGTGAAATGGAAATTGGTTTTGTGTATATGTTTTGAGTTTATTTAGTAAAGAAAATGAGTTTTGTATTGTCTTTTTTATTATTAACTTGGCCATTCATGTTAGTAGAGCACTTACAGGTAATGACAAATCAGTTTTTTGCTTTGAACTTCAGAGCAGCCCTGGGAGGGTCTTTGTCAGGAACTATTTGCACATGAGGAAACAGGCAGAAAATTCAGTTAAACTGCCCTAATGTGTCCACATGTTGAACTGAACAAACCATTGTTTGTTTCTTTCTGATTAGGCTTCCTCCCTGTCTCTGCATGGAGGAAAAAAATAAACAGGCACTGTTCACCCATAGATTTAGTAAGATGTCCATGTTATAGGGTAGTGGGCCCACTATTTATACCTGTCCAAATATACTCTCCTTCAATGTCAGCATTACAACAAAGGTTCATAGATTTAAGGTTTTCCAATAAGATTTTGTTTTAGATAGTGAAGTTTTCCTGGAAAACCCTGCTACTTAATATGAGTAAAACTTAGGTATGTAATTATTTATGGATATGATATTTTTTATATTTTAGCAATAATTTATTTTAAATTTTTTCTCCTTTTTTAAAAATTATTTTTTGAAATATAATTGATTTACAATATTGTGTTAATTTCTGCTGTGCAGCAAAGTGATTCAGTTATACATACAATTATTATTTTCATTAATTTACAAATCCTTAGAAGACAACACCTGCTTTATAAATAACTATAGATGCTGATAGATAACTAAGGTAGTGTTAGGCAATCGTGCACATTTGTGTATTTGTGTGGTACCTGTGGCATTTACTTCAATTTGGTGTTGTCATGACAGTCATGTTTCCTGATTTCTATTCTTTTTATAAATTCCTCCCACAGCCTGCTTCATAAAACATTTACTACTGCTTATGTAAGTACATTAGACACAACACAATGTTAATGAAATTTAAATCACATGAGCTAGAAGAGTAAGAAAGGAAGGCCAAGGAATCATCAGAGGAAGGAGAATAATAGATAATCCTCAAGAATCTTGGACAGCAAGGAAATCAAGCCAGTCAATCCTAAAGGAAATGAACTCAGAAGATTCACTGGAAGGACTGAAGCTGAAGTTCCATTTGGCTGCCTGATGAGAAGAGCCAACACATTGGAAAAGACCCTGATGATGGGAAAGATCGAGGGCAAGAGTGGGCAATACAGGAGGAGATGGTTGGATGGCATCACCAACTCAACAGACATGAATCTGAGCGAACTCTGGGAGACAGTAAAGGATAGGGAAGTCCACTGGGTCGCAAAGAGTCAGACGCGACTTAGCAACTGAACAATTAGAACAACAAGCAAGGACCTGCTGTCTAGCACAGGGAACTCTGCTTAATATCGTGTAACAACTTACATGTGAAAAGAATCTGAGAAAGAATAATACATGTATATGTATAACTGAGTCAGCTTGTTGTACTCCTGAAACTAACACAACGTCGTAAATAAACTATAGTGCAATATACAATAAACATTTTTAAAAAGCTAAGAAAAAGTCACAGAAAATTTAAGCTGTTCAGGACCTGTGTCTGCTCTGTGTTCATACAACCATACCCTCTGTTCCAGGTTTCTGGGGCGGGGGAGGGCAGAAATTTGGTTTCAGATGTTTACAGACTGTCACCAAGTAATACGAAGATCAGAAGCCTGACACATTGGGCCTGTGGCTAAAAGCTCACGTGTGGTCGGACGAAACCCCATCTTGTTTCAAAATGATCAAATCCAGCCAGCATTTCATCTGTCCACATGTCCCTCTGTCCCTGGACATCCAGTGTGCTCTAAAGACACTTTCCAGCTCAGAGTCAGCTCTTGAAATATTATTTCAGGTATCTATTCCTAAGCACTCATCTGCGCTTCGAGTTTATGTCAGCCCGTGTGTCCATCAGTGGAGAAAGTGAGCCAAACAAGTAAACAGTAACAAGGGCCACGGCGAGGAGCAAACAAGCATCTGCTCAGTCCTTCCTTTTTCTGGGCTTTGCTGTCGTCCATTTTTCTGTCACTGCTTTTATATCCAGAAGCAGAGGGAGCGCTAAGCGTTAGAGCTTATTTTCCATCTGTTGCTGCTTCTGGCTCATGTACAGCAGCTTATCTGTAGATGTGTGAGATTCTACCCTGTTGTCATGATTTCAGTGAAGATGGGAGAGGTTTAAGAAGGGAAAGGTACCCCCGCCTGCCTCCTCCCACCTTCCGTCAGGGGCACTAAATGAAATGCTCTATGGGTATTTCTTTCTTGAACAATTTTATTCAATCACTGCAGAAAAATTATTTTTATTTTAAAAGTGTTAATAACCTGTAATTACCTGAAATAACCATGGTAACATGTTCTGAAGTAATATGTGTTGGTTATATAACCATAGAAATGGCCCTAAAAGTGGAAATTACCTATAACTTATCTCAATGTCTCACCTTGACTATAGTATAGTGTACATTTTTCACAATTTTGGCTATAGTGGCAATCGAGAGTTTATTCAAAAATTGTTTAAAGCATTCCAAAAGTCATCAGTTCTATTTTAATTGCTATGGTAATTTTTTATTAATAACTTTCTGGATATGATGACACAAACATGAGTTATTAATGAAACATAAAATTTAATACGAACTACACACACCAAAAAATTAGGAGCAAATTTTAAATGAAAGAAAGCAAGATACTTAAGTTACTGGTACAAAGAATGCTCTGATGAACAAACTTTGAAACAATTGCTTATGTGAACTGGAATGCTTTCTGTTTTCTTCTTCTTTGAACAATATTCAATGTCCCTATTTTTCTATATATTTATAAATCTGCAATTCTGCCATATTTGTGTTGTGTGAGCCATCAAATCAAAACTGTCTTATCGGACCTCTGGCCCAATTAAGTTAATTCTGGGTGAGGATGGGCTGAGGTCAGGCCCGTGTACTTTCTGACCAAGCACAGCCGGTGGACACTGCTCAGCCCTCCAATGTCTTCAAGTCCACTGAGACCTGAATTATATGCTGGGCCTATGAAATGACTGACTCTCCCTTAGGCCTCAGAGTCAACGGCCAAGTTGTCAGTTCCCAAATTATATCATGAAAGTCACAGATAGTCCCTGTTTATTTTGACTGTTTAGAGTCTCTGATTGTTTATTTTTAGAGAAGTTTTCAACAATGTCTTGGCACAAAAAGAAGCCCATAACCTTTGATTCAATATCATTAAAAATAAAATCCATTCACTTAATGCTTATCAAAGTGAAAGTGAAAGTCGCTCAGCTGTGTCTGACTCTTTGCGATGCCAATGGACTATATAGTTCATGGCGTTCTCCAGGCCAGACTGGAGTGGGTAGCCCTTCCCTTCTCCAGGGGATCTTTCCAGCCCAGGAATCTAATGGGGGTCTCCTGAATTGCAGGCAGATTCTTTACCAGCTGAGCTACCAAGGAAGCCTAATGTTTTTAGATCATATTTTTAAACAACTTTATGAAGCATAATGGCCATTTTCAAGCCCCTTCCTGACATCTCCAATGACATTCATGTGACAGCCACCTTCAGCAGCATGCTTGTGAGGCTGCCATGGAACCTTGTCCAAGCCAAGCTGCCAACTGATACAGCCCTAGAAGTGAGCCCAGCAAGACCAGCAGAAAATGCATTATTGTTTGAACCAACAGGTTCTAGGTGGTTTTTCATTTAGCAGTAGGTAACAGTACACCATAGCTTTCATACGTATATGTTGATTCCTCAGCAAATTTCTCCTGACTATTAATGCATTTCTTGGACACTTTACATTTCTCAACCCTAGAGAACCACCCACAACACCACCGTAGATGGCCGTTTTCAAGCCCTCTTCTTCACATCCCTAATGAGGAAACTGCATTTTAGACTGGTTCTGTGATGAAAACTTTAGGAAAAAGCCACCCTATCTTTAACAGGACTTGCACATCTAGAAGAGGGAGGGAAGCGTGTCAGCAGGGACAAGGGGCTGTATCTCACAATCACTGATTTCTCATATTTTAGTTGCTCCTTAGGGGTGAGTTATTCCTGAGATTTAGCCCTCAAATTCATCGACCCTTAACATCAAAATAGTCCGCAGCTCATTGTATGCTGTCAATCAATATTTTAAAAATGAATCAGTAAATGACCCCACAGTTCAGTTCAGTCGCTCAGTCGTGTCCGACTCTTTGCAACCCCATGAACCGCAGCACGCCAGGCCTCCCTGTCCATCACCAACTCCCGGACTTCACTCAGACTCACGTCCATCGAGTCAGTGATGCCATCCAGCCATCTCATCCTCTGTAGTCCCCTTCTCCTCTCTCCCCCAATCCCTCCCAGCATCAGAGTTTTTCCAATAAGTCAACTCTTTGCATGAGGTGGCCAAAGTACTGGAGCTTCAGCTTTAGCATCATTCCTTCCAAAGAAATCCCAGGACTGATCTCCTTCAGAATGGACTGGTTGGATCTCCTTTCAGTCCAAGGGACTCTCAAGAGTCTTCTCCAACACCACAGTTCAAAAGCATCAATTCTTCGGCACTCAGCCTTCTTCACAGACCAACTCTCACATCCATACATGACCACTGGAAAAACCATAGCCTTGACTAGACGAACCTTTGTTGGCAAAGTAATGTGTCTGCTTTTAAAAATGCTATCTAGGTTGGTCATAACTTTCCTTCCAAGGAGCAAGCGTCTTTTAATTTCATGGCTGCAGTGACCAACTGTAGTGATTTTGGAGCCCAGAAAAATAAAGTCTGACACTGTTTCCACTGTTTCCCCATCTATTTCCCATGAAATGATGGGACCGGATGCCATGATCTTAGTTTTCTGAATGTTGAGCTTTAAGCCAACTTTTTCACTCTCGTCTTTCACTTTCATCAAGAGGCTTTTGAGTTCCTCTTCACTTTCTGCCGTAAGGGTGGTGTCATCTGCATATCTGAGGTTAT
>NW_011494637.1:3261392-3270236 GCF_000754665.1 Bison bison bison | reverse complement strand
CACTTTCTGCCATAAGGGTGGTGTCATCTGCATATCTGAGGTTATTGATATTTCTCCCGGCAATCTTGATTCCAGCTTGTGTTTCTTCCAGTCCAGCATTTCTCATGATGTACTATGCATATAAGTTAAATAAGCAGGGTGACAATATACAGCCTTGACGTACTCCTTTTCCTATTTGGAACCAATCTGTTGTTTCATGTTCAGTTCTAACTGTTGCTTCCTGACCTGCATGCAAATTTCTCAAGAGGCAGGTCAGGTGGTCTGGTATTCCCATCTCTTTCAGAATTTCCCACAGTTACTAGCTAAAACTTTGAATGGGTGGGGCCTTCAAAATCTGAAGTCTGATTCTGAGTCTATGTCTTATGAAGACTCTGAATTTTGGGAACTGGACTCTTTTGGCTATTTTTCCTATTATTAAATGAAAGTCTCCCAGTCACGTCCAACTCATGGACTGTAGCCTCCCAGGCTCCTCTGTCTATGAAATTTTCCAGGCCAGAATACTGGAGTGGGTAGCCATACTCTTCTCCAAAGGATCTTCCCAACCCAGGGATCGAATCCAGGTCTCCCACATTGTGGGCAGATTCTTTGCCATCTGAGCCACCAGAGTATTACAATGCACATAAATTCAAATTTTCAAAAGCTTTTAAGATTCAAGAATTTCACGGTATCTTTACCTCTTCTTGGTTCAGTCCTTTACCAATGCATAATGCATTTAATTTGGATATTAGACTGCCAATATGCCTTATTACCCACAATTATGACAACAAGTATAAATCAGAGACAAGACAGTACTTAAAACTTTTATCTCAGCATGGTTGCAAACTTTATCTACTGAAAAAATAAAAGCAAATGCAATGACAATCTGGAGTTTGTGGTGTACTCTGTTCATGGATTATCTATGAAGGTAGTGGATAGAGAAGTACTATGAGAATAATCCAGGAGGGGGAACTGGTTCCCTGGTCAGCGGCTCCTTCCTCCTCTCTCGGCGTCTGGACACATAGCACTTCTGCCTGCCAGCAGACGATGACCAACCGTGGTGAATAATGAACTAAATTGTCTGTGCCTTATTTTACGAACCAATAATTTAAATCTTGCATTTTCCTTTTTCTGCTTGCCAAACTAAGTATTATACAGTTTTTTTTTTTTTTCCTAATTTAGGGTAAAAAAAAAAAAAAACAAATGGAAAATAAGTCCTTGTAACTGGCTTTTGCTAGTGGTTCCCCTGCTGCCCCACAGCAGTGGGCTAGGCTTACCAGCTGCCACAGGAAGCCTCAGACCACCCATAGGGATCAGGGAACCTGTTTTTTTAAGGATAAATTTTATTTTTCAGGATAAATTCTATACAAAGATAGAGACAAAGGGAAGCCACACACTGCATGCATTTAATGGTATTTATTTCTCTCATGTCATAAGCAAGGGAAGAAAACAGCTCCCACCAAAAGTAGAGAAGAGAGGTATTAAATAGAATTAGGAATGAGGCCAGCAGCCTTAGCATCCACGCTAAATACGAAAGACTTCCTTTTCTGGGTATAATTCAGAAATCATTATTATAAGACTATAAATGTAACACAGTCAAAAAGACTATCCATGGTTTCAGGGAAATAAGTTGCCCTCAATAAATAATAATTTATTGAATGTATACATATAGTAGAGAAACTTGTTAAAATAATAGGTATTTAAGAGAGAATACTGAATAGCAAGGATAGCTTCTCGAATAATTAGCTGATCAATCATATTTGTTTAACTGAAAAGTTTAATCATACCTTTAACTGAGAAGTTTTAGATAATTTCCAAAGGCCTGAAAACTCAAGTCTTAAGGTCCTATGATTTTTTTTTTCATCTTAGATAAAAGCTGCATAATAACTGATATATACATGATGAGTTTGCCTTGCTCATGCATTGTATTCCTCCCTACTTCAGTGCAAACTTATTCTTCCTCAATAACCATGCCCAGTGCCACTAACTGAAGTAAAGCACTCCACAAGGGGTTCAGTGGAAGAATGGAGGGGTGTCTCAGTCTACTCAGGCTGCCAAAACAGAATACCACAGCCTGGGTGGCTTACACAGCAGAAATCTATTTTTCACAGTTCTGGAGGCTGGAAGTCTAAGATCAAGATTTCAGCTGGTTTCTTTTCTAGAGAGGCCTCTCCTCTCGCTTCAGCTTGCAAAAAGCTGCCTTCCTGTGAAGTTCTCAGATGGCCTGTCCTCTGTGCAAAAGCTCAAGGGTGGCTAGAAGAGAGGGAGAGAGAGGAGCGGGAGGTGCTCTCTGGGGTCCTTTCTCATAAGGACACTACTGCCCTGATCAGGACCTCACCCGTATGACCTCATGCGACTTTACTTCCCTAAAGACCCCATCTTCATGAACAATCACAGGCTAGGGCTTCAACATGAGAATTCTGAGGGGGCGCACATTCAACCTGCAGCAAGGTGAGAGAGGAAAGAACCGATGAGCTTGAAGAGATAACACTAGAAATTATCCAGTCTGAGCAACAGAGAGAAAATGAGTTAAAAGAAGGAACATCAAGACTGTAACAAAACATACGCTCATGCCATCAAAATCCTGGAAATGGAAGAGAAAAGGGGAGGGACTGAAAAATACTTTAAAAAATAATGGCAAAGAACTTCTCACATATAGTAAAAGACAGAAAACTACAGATGCAAGAAGCTAGGTGAAACTCAAACCAGAGGAACTCAAACAAATTCAGGCTTATTATAATTGAATACGTGGCACTAAAGACAAAGAAATCTTGAAACTGGTGAGTGAGAAACAATTTATCTACAGAGAAAACAAGTCAAGTGGCAGTGGGTCTTACCAAGAGCCATAAAGACCAAAAGGAAGCAGCTTACTTTTCAAATGCTGAGAGAAAAGAACTATTAATCTGGAGCTTTACATTCAATAAAAATGTCCTTAAGGAATGAAGGAGAAATGAAGATATTCTCAGAAGAAAGAATATAAAGAGATTTTTTTGTTGTTGTTTTTGTCAGAAGACCTGACATAAAAGGATAGCTAAAAGCAGTCCCCCAACATAAATAATTTTAAAAATACTTAGCACACTTAGACATTAGGAAGGAAAAAGAGCACATTAAACCAAAAATTTGGGGGTTATATGTTATATAATGATGAAAGGGTCAATCAACCACGAATACCCAGTAATCCTAAAAACATATTAAAACAAACAGACAAAAAAAGCAGAGACATTACTTTGCTGACAAAGGTCCATCTGGTCAAAGCCATGGTTTTTCTGGTAGTCATGTATGGGTGTGAGAGTTGGACCATAAAGAAAGCTGAGCACCAAAGAATTGATGTTTTTGAACTGTGGTGTTGGAGAAGACTCTTGAGTCTGTTGGACTGCAAGGAGATCCAACCAGTTCATCCTAAAGGAAATCAGTTCTGAATATTCATTGGAAGGACTGATGCTGAAGCTGAAACTCCAATACTTTGGCCACCTGATGTGAAGAACTGACTCATTGGAAAAGACTCTGATGTTGGGAAAGATTGAAGGCAGGAGGAGAAGGGGACGACAGAGGATGAGATGGCTGAATGGCATCACCGACTCTACAGACTTGAGTTTGAGCAAGCTTTGGGAGCTGGTGATGGACAGGGAAGCCTGGCGTGCTGCAGTCCACGGGGTGCAAAGAGTCGGACATAACTGAACAACTGAACTGAAGTGGTGTAAAGCAAAAATTCATAGTACTCAGAAAAAGGATAAACCCACAATTAAACACGAATTCATGATGAAAACCCTTAGAAAAATATGACTAAAATCCTCCAGTTTAATACAGGTACTTGCAAAACAACTATAGCTTCTATTGTGCTTAACTATAAAAGCTTGAATTCATTTCTCTTGAGATCTGGAAGAAGACCCTGATACCTGTTAATACTACCATCGTTCAAAATAATACATTGTTTCAGCCAGAAGTTTTAGCCAGTGAAAAACAGTGAGCTAAACAAGTAAAAGGCATACAGATCTTAAGGAAGAAAATAAAACTTCCTTTTTTCAGATTACATAATTATCTTTGTTGAATAAACCAAATAAATCTACAAAAATATTGCTAGAAGTAATATATTTTCAGCAAGATTGTAGGATATAAATACTCAAAATTCAGTAGAAGTTTATATACTAGTAATGAGCACTTAGAATTAAGCTTAAAATATAATACCATTGATGGTCATTTACAAAATGAAATAATAATGTGTAAACTAATGAATATATAGGACTTGTATGCTAAATACTATACAACACGATTTAAAGAAATCAAATATCTAAATAACTGGGGGGACACATCTTGTTCATTGACTGGAAAACTCACATGATGAAGATAACAATTGAAACATAGGTTTAACTAATTTCTTTCAAAATCCTAGTAAAATGTCATATAGTTACTTATAGACAAGATTATTGTAAAAGCTGTATATATAAAGTTGAAGAAACTGGAATATCTGTGGGATGCAGTTAAAACAATGCTGAGAGGGAATTTTATGATATTAAACACATATATTAGGAGAGAATAAAAGCTTTAAATTAATCTAAGCTAAAACTATTAGAAAGAAGAATAAAGAGGAGGGATTACTCTACCTGAATCCAAGAGTTATCGAGCTGCTAAAATCAAATTGTATGGTGTTGATGAAGGGAGGGACACACAGACCAATGGAACAGAGTAGAGTTTGGAAGTGGAACCCCGCAAATAAGCCCTGATGACTTTTTACAAAGGCACAAAAGCATTCCGATGGGTGAAATAGAGAGTTCTATTTTTAACTGCTGCCTTTCACAGTCAGTTCCAAGAAACTCACACTTTGTCTTGAGAACTACTGAATTCCTGATTCCTGGGAGCAAGCACAAGGGTGTCCCTAAAGAATTCCTGGGGTAGGGGAACAGACAAATGAATAGTTTGATAACCTGGAAAATTTGCAGCATAATTGTGTACTAAACTAGCAAACTTGATGTTATGATCCAATGCCGTCTCTACCAGTTTTGACTGGTGTAGAGTTGCTTTACAATGCTGTGTTAGTTTCCGCTGTAGAGTAAAGTTATATAGCCCCTCTTTTTTTACTATATATATATAGTATACACATATCCCCTCTTTTTCAGATTTCCTTCCCATCTAGGTCGCCACAGAGTACAGAGTAGGGTTCCCTGTGTTATACAGTAGGTTGTCATTAACTGTCTATTTTATACATAGTAGAGTGCATATGTCCATCCCAATCTCCTAACTGGTCCCACCCCACCTTCCCTCTTTGGTGTCCACACATTTGTTCTCTACATCTGTCTCTATCTCTGCTTCACAAGTAAGTTCGTCCGGACTATTTTTCTAGATTCTATGTATAAGCAATATTATACGATATTTGCTGTCCTCTTTCACCTTCCTTCACTCTGTATGACAGTCTCTAGGTCCATCTGTGTCTCTGCAAATGGCACTATTTCATTCCTTGTATGCTGCTGCTGCTAAGTCACTTCAGTCGTGTCCGACTCTGTGCGACCCCAGAGACGGCAGCCCACCAGGCTCCCCTGTCCCTGGGATTCTCCAGGCAAGAACACTGGAGTGGCTTGCCATTTCCTTCTCCAATGCATGAAAGTGAAAAGTGAAAGTGAAGTCACTCAGTCGTGTCCGACTCTTAGTGATCCCATGGACTGCAGCCCACCAGGCTCCTCCATCCATGGGATTTTCCAGGCAAGAGTACTGGAGTGGGGTGCCATTGCCTTCTCCTGAGCAGTATTCCGTGGCATATATGTACCGCATCTTCACCCACTCATCTGCTGATGGACACTAAGTCGCTTCCATGAGCTGGTAAACAGCGCCGCAGTGAGCACGGCTGCCCTGTGTCCTGTGCGTGCCTGCTCAGTCGTGTCCGACTCTGTGCGACCCCATGGACGGCAGCCCGCCAGACTCCTCTGTCCATGGGATCCTCCAGGCAAGAACACTGGTGTGGGGTGCCATTTCCTTCTCCAGGGGATCTCCACCTAGGGTTTGAATCCACACCTCTTGTGTCTCCTGCATTGGCAGGCAGGTTCGTTATGAACTGAGCCACTGGGGGAGCCCCAGACATTGCAGTAACTTGGGTCAGTTAGCGGTACAAATTTCTCCAGTACCCTTTAATTTTCAGAAAGCAAGAGTTTAACTCCAGCTGACTTAATGAGTGGATGTGCTGAATTTTATTCATTTCACTTTTTAAGTAATGCAATTAAATAGATCTTTTTATTGTCATTAAATCATTATATGGTGGCTAGTGCTGTAAGGGCTTCCCAGGTGGCTCAGAGGTAAAGAATCAGCCTGAAAATGCAGGAGATGCAGGTTTGATCCCTGGGTCAGGAAGGTCCCCTAGAGGAGAAGATGACAACCCACTCCAGTGTCCTTTCCCGGAAAATTTCATGGACAGAAGAGGCAGTCCATCGGGTCACAAAAGAGTCGGACACAACTGAGCATGAAATGAGATGTGCTTTTACAAAGAAAAAAACAACAGGAAAATTCCTTTCATTGTCTTGGAATGGGAGATTTCTCTTCGATAATTCCTCCAGCATTTTATAAACTGCTTGTATTTATGTAGTAATGAAAACATGTAAACCCACACATATTTCACTGTGGGAGAAATAAATGAAGCCCAGTCCTGCGAGGCTTGTCTTTAATCATGAAATGTGCAACATTTGGCTGTAGTGAATTAGCCATTTGTCTCACTAATGTAAATCCTCCAGAGCACTGAAAACCCAGCAAAAAATTCCGTGGCATGCGTGCCCTCCAGGGGCCTGGGCACGAGTTACATGTAGACACAAAAAATCCTAGTTTGTCGACGCCAGATCATATTTATGTCAGAAAAGCCCTAACTTACATGATTCTCTTTATCCGAAAAAGCTCCACAAATATATCCATCAGAAACACTGCGTATTTCAGCCATGGGACACCAAATAAGAGACAATAAGCATTCGTTGTCTTGTGATTTATCTTCGGTTTCTGTTAGAGGCATCATCGACAGAGACAACTGTGCTGGTTTCAGACCCATGTGGTTCTTAGCCTACTTTCTGCATCTGTCTTTACTCTCCTCACATTGAGTTTTATTGTTTAAGATGGCAAGAGAAAAAAAAAAGTCATATCAGAACATTCAGACATGCAGACAATTAAACAGCCCTTGGGGATTATTTCTACCATAAATGTGGCCATTTTGATTAACTCGGTCCACCTGCTATTATTGCAAACTATTCATCAGAGCCGGCCAGTCCTACATAAATGTCATCAGCAGAGGAGACAGGCTAGCTGAAGAGACAGCAGTAGCATTAATCTTTGCAGCTGTACATTACTCATGTGAGCTTACTATTCTAATCTTGTAGGTTTAAAAAAATCACATCCTCACTAGATAGGGTAGTATTTTCGCATCAGTCTCACCAGATTTACTCTCTGGTCTCAATGCTCAGTTGATACGGAGAGGAGATGACTACCAGCCATATTAAATCTCACTTTCCTTTAATCCTGTTTCTCAAAAGGAATTTTATATTTTACATTTGTTTTTCTTACATTTCAATATTATACCATTGTTTAAAATATTGTTTCACTTGAAAATAGGAAGAGTAGATCTGTGTTTATGGAAAGTCACTTGTGGGTTTTGAGTACAATTATATAGAAATTTTAAATACAATTACATATAAATCAGATTGTGGGTTGATCTTCTTTGTTAATTTTGATATTATACATTTGAATTTTGGAGCTTCACTTGATAAGAAACACTGAAATTCTAATACATTAAATAATTTTATTAAAAGATAAAAACCAGAGAATGGATATAAAATTATAGGAAAACATATATATGATCTTGAAATCAGTCACTTCCCAAATCTGAATCAACGTGAAATATGAAAGAACATGAACAGTAAATATGAATCTGAAGATGTTAATCACAAACGTAATTTTAAAAGTGCAAATAAGAAACATAATTACAACAAATATAAGAGAAAAGGGACAATAAATTATTATAGAAAGAATCCACAGAAGTGGATAAGAAAAATACTAAAATTTATTTTTTTTTCCTTTTAAATTTTATTTTATTTTTAAACTTTACATAATTGTATTAGTTTTGCCAAATATCAAAATGAATCCACCACAGGCATACATGTGTTCCCCATCCTGAACCCTCCTCCCTCCTCCCTCCCCACACCATCCCTCTGGGTCGTCCCAGTGCAAGATAATTATAACATGACTATTAGAGAAGAGGAATTACAGATGATTAATAAAACTGTTTAAATTGTTCAGCTTAGTAATTAAACTACAATTAAAACAAAAATATAACTTTCTTGCTTGAAAGATTATGAAAAAAGTTTTAATGGTAATATTCAATTTCAGAAAGATTGGAATAAAATGAGTTCTCTCATGTACTTTTTGAAAAATCAGACATTTAAGGGGAGGGTGAATAATTTGGGGGGTACACTCTTTTTCTCACTCTTCTCTCTCTTTTCTAAAATGTTCATTACCTCTTACCAAGAAATCTATATAAAACTTTATATAAGCAAATGTTTTGATTAAGGATGTTCATCCAAAATGATATATAATGCTAAAAGCTTGGAAACAAAGCGGAGTACCCATGGATAGTCAATATCAGTATCAAATGTTCACTTCATAGGAAAATTATCAAACTATTAACTATTATGAACATTCTGTCATATTTTCAAATATTATTTAGTTACGTATGAAACTGAGTGATAACTTAAAAAGAACATGACAACCCCATCCACATGTGCTGTGCTATGCTAAATCGCTTCAGTCGTGTCTGACTCTTGACGACTGGTGGACTGTAGCCCACCAGACTCTTCTGTCTGTGGAATCCAGGAAAGAATGGGTTGCCATACCCTTCTCCAGGAACCT
>NW_011494637.1:3217773-3261292 GCF_000754665.1 Bison bison bison | reverse complement strand
GTAAGAATGGGTTGCCATGCCCTCCTCCAGGAAATCTTCCTGACCCAGTGATCGAACCCACGTCTCTTGTCTCCTGCGATGGCAGGCAGGTTCCTTACCACTAGTGCTACCTGGGAAGCCCTTCTATCCATATACAGATGTGTAAAAAATAAATAAAACTATATGCATGTATACATAGAAATAATAGAACAGCATTTGTATTATATAATAATGTAAATACATAATAGATACAATTATATATAATATATAATTATTAAAGTAGAGAATATAAAAATATATGTAATTAAAATATAATAGAAGGAAATGAGCTAAATGTTAATAGTGACTAATAAATTTGATAATACTTTTGCATTTTATTTATCTATCTTAAGTGGTTCTACAATTACATAATAGTTTTGTGTAAAAAAGATTAAATAAAAATGTGTGTAAATTTAAAGAAAAACAAGTTTGTCTTGCAAAGACTATCTTTGTTTGTAATTTCCCATTTTATATATGTTTGTGTGATGCCCTCTGACAAGGAAGATGCATCGCGAACAATCGGTTCCAGGACTCTGAGCCTAGAGCCTTGTATAATCACTCGTTAAGACAAAAGAAACTGGGGAAAGACTCTTTGCAAATGATGCTGGGTATGACGGGTCCAGCTCTTCCTGAAATGTCATGCTTTCTTTATGGCGTTTTGCACTCAGATACCACTCACAAACATACTCCGAGCAGCCGATGTTTTTTCAGCTTGCAAGCCACGCTCAGCGTTCTTTGTGGTGTCTGCAGGCACAATCCCTGTGAGATGGCACACTGAGATCTGAGGGGGCTTGTCTGCCATGCGCTTCACAGAATTCACTCGGAATTGATCTGTGTCCCAAAGGTTTGGATAATCACAAAAGCAGTGATGGTTTTCCTGAGTAAATTCCAGTCACCCAGGAAGTGATGCACACGGCGTTTAATTGGTTCCCAGCATACACTGCTTGCGGATGGAGAGCACTGCTTTAAAAGATATCCATAAACCATGCTGTGAGCTATTTATAACCTACTTTTGTTCTTCCCATGAAATGTGAAGTGTCTGCCCCTTGAGTGAATGGCAGTGAGCTGAGGCACTTGGAAATTTCAGCAATAGAAAATGCAGTTGGATTCTTCAAGAAGTTCAAAATCGGGAAAGATAGACAAGTCAGAGCACACTTTATTTTAAAGCTCCTTTCTCCTGGCTACGTATGCACACCTTACAATAGAAATGAAACCAACCGACACTGGGCTGGAGTTATTCACAGGAGACGGTCAGGAAGCGGGTGCTGGTGGCCGGCCTCCCTCTATGACCTGTGGCCTCCTCGCTGTCCTGTCAATCACTGTGTCTGTTTTAGGATGTTCCTGGGGTGGGGGGGGGTGGCATTGAACTAGCGCTGGTGGCACGAAGACACAGGCTCAGGGGTCCACAGAGAGAGAAAGGAAGGTTGGAATATATTCTCTGCCACTGGGAGTTTATCATCTTATTGGAGGAACCTCAGAATGAAAAAGGTCTTGTAATTTTTACCTGTGTTCTCATTTCCAGCTTGCTGTTACAAAGTAGGACATGATGTGATGCTGGAATATTTGGTGCTCCTGGGAAGGAGTTAACTATTAGTCTTTTTTCTTATTTCATAACGATGTCTTAATCTGATTAAGTTACTAGTATAAATATTTTGAGGTACTAAGAAGTTGCCATTCATTTACACAGTTACATACTACTTGTATAACCAGTTCCATGAGATTCACGTGAGGCCAGGCTCATACACCCAGATGCCTTGTCGTAGACTAAAGGCAGGAGACCGAGGCAGCAGCCCCAGCCTTCAGGACCAGGACAGCAGGTGGGCAAGAGAACAGTGGGCAGAGAGATCACCTGGTATCTTGGGAGTCTGAGGGCTGGGCCCACTGTCCTCAGATGTCTTATCTGGTGGGAGGTTGGTATGCTTGGTCCTGGTGTTTATATGATCCATTACCTAAGTCTTTCTTAGTATCTTATAAGCTAGACAACATCCTTCTAAAAAATCATTTTCCACTGAAATTCATCTGGGTCATGTTCTCCTTAAGAAAAATAATTGTTAGCTGTGCATGTGTGCTCAGTCGTGTCTGACTCTTGGTGACCCCATGGACTGTAGCCTGCCAGACTCCTCCAGCTGTAGGATTTCCCAGGCAAGAATACTAGAGTGGGTTGCCATTCCCTTCTCCGAGGGATCTTTCTGACCCAGCCATAGAAGTGGTAGAGACTTAGAATCATCGATCAGTTCAGTTCAGTTTAGCTGCCCAGTCGTGTCTGACTCTTTGCGACCCCATGAACCACAGCACGCCAGGCCTACCTGTCCATCACCAACTCCCGGAGTCCACCCAAACCCAAGACCATCAGGTCAGTGATGCCATCCAACCATCTCATCCTCTGTTGTCCCCTTTTCCTCCTGCCCTCAATCTTTCCCAGCATTAGGGTCTTTTCAAACAAGTCAGCTCTTCGAATCATTGATCAAGACACAAGCAAACAAGAAGTTGGGTGAGTCTGCTCAAGCTTTGGAAAGCCCTGTTCTCACTGGCTGGGGAAAGCAAGCTCCTTCACATTCATGCTGCATGACAGCATTATGTCCTGATGCTAAGTGTCTGGTGCGGATCACAGTGAACCTGCCCTTGTTAAAGAGGCAGAAACAGCAGGACTGGGACAGGGGTGAAGCCACCCTTCGGGACCTTAATTCTAATTAGGGCACATTTTGCAAGGGCTTGGATACTCTCTTCAGTCCATTTCATTTTCAAAATAACATAGTTCTAAAATTACATATGTAGAACATGAGGCTTTGATCAGAGATTTTAGCACAAAACTTCATCAACAGCCTCAACGTGGTAATATCAATCTTTCTTCCCCCAGGAGCAGTAAAGAGCTGTTTTCAGCACCCACCAGGTAACCTTCCTAGCTATGTTGCAGATCCTTTTACAGTAAAAACAATGTCCAATTCTGGTCATATTTCCTTCAGTGGGTGTTAGTTTCCAAGGGCTGCTGTGGTAACATGCCACACGCTCGATGGTTTAAAATGGTAGAAATGTCTTCCACGACAGTTCTGGAGGCCAGGAGTCCCAGAGCAAGTTGTCCGCAGGGCCGGGCTCCCTCTAGGACTCTGGGTGGAACCCTCTCTCCCCTCCTCTGAGCCACTGGTGTTGACCCTGGCCCTTGGTGTCTGCTTGGCACTTTATCACTCTAATCGCCGCTGCTCTGGTCACAGGACACTCTACCTGTGTGTCTTCTGTCTCTTCTTAGAGACACTCATCCATCATATTGGGCTTTCGTCATGGCTCACTGGTAAAGAATCTGCCTGCAGTGCAGAAGATGCAGATGTGGCTTTGATCCCTGGGTCAAGAAGATCCCGTGGAGGAGAAAATGGGCAACCCACTGCAGTATTCTTGCCAGGAAAAAAAATCCCTGGACAAAGGAGCCTGATGGGCAAGGATCTACGGGGTCCCCAGGAGTAGGACATGACTGAGTGACTGAGCACTCACGCGTATCACATTGTATCAGGGCCCACTTTCCCCTGTGTGACCTCATTCTAACTTGGCTACATCCGCAAAGGCCCTTTCTCCTCATAAGGTCACCTCCCCTGGTGCTAGGATCTGGATTTCAAGGTATCTTCTAGGAGAAACAATTTAACCTAAAAAAGCATGTGACCCGGTGAAGACACATATGCTGTTTAGAGGGTGTATTAAATGTATTTCTCATCTCCTAGTCTCCTGTTCACCAATAAATTGGCATCTTGGGAGTTCTTCCCTCTCCTACTTTCTTCAGTTTTATGCTTTCAATCTCTCTTAGTATTTAACTTGGGAATTCAAACACGTTTCCCACCAGCAAGAATAACTTTTATCTTTGTGTGCGAGAAAAAGCTAAAGATGTTTTTGCAACTAGTTGCATCTCCATGCCTCCTCCATCACCACGAAGAGACACTGCATCTCAACTCTTGGCACCATTTCTTGATTCAGACCTCCTCCTCCTTCTCCTCCTCACGGTTTAGAAATAGAACCGCACAAACAAGAGACCTACATACTGTCTGTCTTAGGAGCCTGTCTCCCGGACGAGTTGCTTCATTTCTTTCTCTTCTCTTCTAGCTCCTCTGAATACATCACCTTCCCCAACACAGTAAAGAGAGAACATCTGGAGAGGAGTTAAAATGAATGCAGCGAGGAGAAGAGGAAAAATGGTGCTTTCACTCTGCTGCCCAGGAATTCCTTCCTGGATTGAACCCCTTTCTTAGTCGAGGGCTGACGTGAAGCCCCTGGACAGAAACAAACTCACAGGCCTGCCCCTCAGGCTGTAGACAGAGACGTGTTTGATTTGCGTGTTTGCTGAAATTTGGTTAACAGGCACGATCTTTTCTTTAGCCTCTGAATAGACACTGAGGAATCTGCTAACGCAGAGAAGGAAAAATTCCACCCTGCTCACAAGTTGGTTTTCCCTCGCACCCATCCTATTTCTTCAGCCTGTGAGGTGCTGTTTGGAAAGACAAATAGATCATTACCTGGGAAGCTTTCCAAACTGTCTACAAACAGGAAAGAAAGAAAAGATAATCAGCCGTATTAGGCTGGCCATATTAGCAAGCAAACTGCTTTCCCTCCCGTAACCACAGTGTCTGGGCTGAGGCGAGACAGAGCAGAGTTTCCTAGTTTCTCCTGGAGGGTTAGCTGTCTAGTCTGTGCATTTTCTTGGAACTGACCTCTATGTGTTCCCACCACTGGCTGTGCGTGTACACCAAGATCTCGTCCATTCGCTGCACTAACAGGGAGTGAACGTGAGGGATGACAGGCAACCCTGGGTGTCAGGCATTTCTGCATCTTGGATTATTTGCTCCAAGTTAAAAAAAAAAAAGAAAAGTATGCATGGTCATTTCCACTCCTCACACTTAGTAGTAGCTAATGACACATCTCATGGCTCATCTGCAGTCCTGAATGTGGTCATAAATGACCGGACAAGTAACTAATGTAAAGGTCTTTGGAAAAGTTTCAGAACAGAGTCCCTGTGAACTGCTGCCGTAAGCCTGTGACATGTTCCTTTCACTCAGAGTTTACTTTGTGCTAGACACAGTGTAAACACTGGACAGCTGCTAGACAAATTATGGTTTTTCCAGTAATTATGTACTGATGTGAGAGTTGGACCATAAAGAAGGCTGTTTGTGTGTGAAGTCTCTTCAGTCGTGTCTGACTCTGCGATCCTATGGGCTGTAACCCACCAGGCTCCTCTGCCCATGGGACTCTCCAGGCAAGAATACTGGAGTGGGTTGCCATTTCCTACTCCAGGGGACCTTCCTGACATAGGAAACTCATGTCTCCTGCATTTCCTGCATCGGCAGGAAGGTTCTTTACCATAAAGCCACCTGGGCTTCCCTGGTGGCTCAGATGGTAAAGAATCTGCCTGCAGTGCTGGAGACCTGGGTTTGATCCCTGAGTTGGGAAGACCTCCTGGAGGAGGGCATGGCAATCCACTCCAGTATTTTTGCCTGGAGAATCCCATGGACAGAGGAGCTTGGTGAGCTACAGTCCATGGGGTCACAAATAGTTGGACACGCCTGAGCAGCTAAGCACAGCACAGAACCACCTGAGAAGCCCGAAGAAGTCTGAGCACCAAAGAATTAATGCTTTTGAACTATGGTGCTGGAGAAGACTCTTGAGAGTGCCTTGGACAGCAAGGAGATAAAATAAAATAAAATAAAAACAGTCAGTCCTAAAGGAAATCAATCCTGAATATTCACTGGAAGGACTGATGCTGAAGCTGTAACCCATTGGCTACCTGATGTGAAGAACTGACTTATTGGAAAAGAGCCTGATGCTGGGAGAGATTAAAGGCAGGAGGAGAAGGGGATGACAGAGGATGAGATGGCTGGGTGGTATCACCAACTCAATGGACATGAGTTTGTGTAAACTTAGGGACATAGTGAAGGACAGGGAAGCCTGGCATGCTGCAGTCCATGGGGTTGAGAAGAGTCAGGTATGACTTAGCAGCTGAACAACAAGAGCACCTCTTTTGATCTTCAGCAAATGTTCATAAGAGTGGAACTGTTATCTGGGAAGAAATTGTGAATTAGAAAGATTAATCAATTTGCTCAAAAACACAGAGCTAAGTCCTGGGAAACTTGAAATTCAAAATTAGGACCTCAGACTCAAAAATTCTTAAGTGAATCCCATAGAGATATAGAGATAATCTGGACTTGGGTAGGTCATTCCAAAACCTGTAGTTCTGGAGGTAATGGGGTTGGGGGCTGAGAATAGGAAAATACAGTTTTATTTGAGTGAAAGGCTCATTTGTGAGTCACAAATGACTTTTAAATGAACTTTTGATAATTTCCATCCTCCAGAGCAAAAACCAGAAATAGAAGAAATTTTTCATCGCCTGAATTTTTTTTTTTTAACTTGAGGCAGGGAAAAATTTGGGATGACCTGAAGACCACTTTCTTTGTGTGTATTTGAAAATAAAATGGGATCTTTGTCTAGAGCCGAGAGTGCAGGAATCATAGCCTGATGCCCATTCCTGAAGAGTTGTGCTAAACCTTTGAGGCAGGAACAAGACAAGATGACAGCTGAAATTTGGCCTGCTAGCTTGGAAGGTAGTTATTATGGGATGCGAAACCTATACTTTGAAAGCGCGACTGTTTTTATGTTTCCTGCCTTTTCTTGGCTCTTTCTCTTTATTCTCTCTCTCAGAGTTAGTTAAAAGTCCTTTGGAGAATTCTAACCTGCCTCAAATATTTTAAAGGGAACTGTTAAAGATGGTGATGGCCTATATTTGGGAACGAGTCTTGTTTTAAACCACTGTAGTACTGGGTTTTTTTTCTTTTTTAATTCACTTGCATTTCCATACTAAAAATGTGATATATGTTATTTGCAGGGAAGCAATGAAATAAAAGTAATATATGTATATTATACATAGGCTTCCCAGGTGACTCTTGTGGTAAAGAATTCCCCTCCCAATGCAGGAGATGCAAGTGACCTGGGTTCGATCCCTGAGTCAGCAAGATCCCCTGGAATAGGAAATGTCAACCCACTCCAGTATTCTTACCTGGAAAATTCCATGGACAGAGGAACCCATGGGCTACAGTCCACGGGGCCACAGAGATTCAGACGCGACTGAGCGACTGAGCACACAGAACACTATGTAAATAAATATATATACATATAACTCTTCCATTTCTGTAAAACCTTTGTGAATATTGTGATATATATTCATCCAGGATTGTGTGCACATAAGTCTGAGTGTACTTGTTTATTTAGCTAGAATGATAGCCCGGTGACAGACTAAATCATATAGCACACATTTTTTGTGACCTCTTTTTCAAAAATATATTTTAGAAAATTAATTTCAATAACTACAGAGAGGTTAGTCATGTGAATATAATTTATTTTATTTATCTGATTCCTCACCTTTTCCAATCTAACTTTATATGTAAAGCTGTGAGGAACATAGATTGATTTCTGTATATGTTGCTTTTATATTCTAAGTAGGTTATTAAAATTTTCTCTGAACATCCTAGAATTCTCATTATTGGGCTATCTAAGTAAAACATCTTTTTAAAATGTGTGTGATTTTGTCGTTATAATTCCAATGTTCCCCTTTCTCCATCTAGAGAGCCACGGTAACTGATCTCATTATATGCCTTGTTTAGTGCAGTGATTAACACATCTATTAACATGGTAAGAGTTGAAGAAATTGTTAGAGACTGTCGAAAAGTGTAGTCACTGCTAATAGTTACCAACTGTTCATAATGCATTTAGCTTAATTTGTATGGAAAAGTGGTGTGTGCAACAGCACTTGCCAAGATGAGGTTTTGCCAACAATCATGATCGTTTTGGCTCAAAAGATGTGATGGATTCCCACCTTGGGTCAGCTCGGACGTCTCCCTGTGCTTTTGTTTCTGATGGTTAGCTCCGTCATGGGGGCTTTCAGCTTTCCTCTGGAACATCTGGCAGCAGCTACTGTCACATGCGCAACTCCTGAGTCAATGGGCCATTAGTTTTTGTGCAGAAATATGTGTGAATTTAGAAAAGGCACTCAGGAGCGTCTGTAATGGGGGCCATGTGTTATCAATTGGAGAGCAGGGGGAAACTGGTTTTGCTCAGATCATCCTCTTTCCCCACGTGGAAACCTCTGTCCTAAAGTAAACCAAACACACACAGGGGCTGTGTGCACAAGGGGATCGTCAGAGGTCTCTACCAGACCGCTCCGAAGTGAATGCCATCACAGCATCATCAGGTGAGGATTCCCTATTCCTCAGGCATTCACAAACCCTGAGTAGAAGCAGACTTCCCTGACAGCAGAGAAAGCAGCTGCTTCTTGGAATAAATTTAGGAGTGCTGAGCAACTCCCCATGACCCTAATAATTCCCCCTTTAGCAACTCATTCCCAGCATCGAATTATTTTCCAACCTCAACAGTCCTTCGCTTCTGTGCTGAAATAGTGATACCCTTGGGAAAAATCATGTCTAACCTAATGATGACTGTTTATACTGAATAAAATTAGTTTGAAGATTTCTTGGTTTCCCAAGACAGCTCTGTGTATATGAATCAAATTTAGGAAAATGGGTGGATATACACTGCATTCTGATGGGATACATGAAATGGGGGTGGAGAAGTTGCAGCATGTATCCTGTGGGGAATCTGGAATGGACTGGTCACTCAGTTGAGAACCTCAGGGTCCAAAAATCACATAGGCTCTGGTATTTGGGAGGGGGGATGGCTCCTGAAGAATAATGTTGCCTGCTTTAAAGTTATCTTCCTTTGAAACTTTCTTCTATCCTCACCCTCCCTGGGAAGAGTTATCCTTCCCTCCAATTTGCTCCACAGTGCAACCCTGTGTTATAAGGTATTGCTGTGTTGTTCAGTCGCTAAATCATGTCTAATTTGTGCCTTCATGGACAGCAGCACTCCAGGCTTCCCTGTCCACGCAATTTTCCAGGCAAGAATACTGGAGTGGGTTGCCATTACTTCCTCCAGGGGTTCTTCCTGACCCAGGGATCGAACCTGAGCCTTCTGCATTGCCTGCACTGCAGGGGGACTCTTTACCTTCTGAGCCATTGGGAAATCGGCAAATAGAAGGGGAAGAAGTAGAAGTAGTTTTTTATTTTATTTTCTTGGGCTCCAAAATCACTGCAGACAGTGACTGCATCCAAGAAATTAAAAGACGTTTGTTCCTTGGAAGATGTAGTAGGGAAGGGGTTGAGCTGAGGGAAATCAGTAACTTTCCCCAAGTTCTCCATTCAGGTGAGCATAAAATATTTCCAACTTCTCTTGGGTTTTCCCTCCCCACCTAGAAAACATTTCAGATTTTCTGCATATTTGGAGTGTACAAAGCAAGACTTTAATATCTGTGTTTTGATTCACTTTTCCGATTTCTCTATTCTGGGCAGAGGACGTCAGAGAGGGAAAGGTTGGGTTGTCTGTCCTAGACTTGCAAGGAGGTTCGGCTCCACCAGCATCTGTTCCATGACCTTGAGCAAAGCATGTAAGTGCATAATGGGTAATTGCAATGGCTCTGCAGAGGTATTTTGAAGGTATTTTGTCAACTAAACAAATATGCGCAGCCTAAAAGTTGAGAGTTAGGTTTTACCCAGTGGGAATGTTAGGACTCAAGCCCGGGAGACACAGTCTCGAGTGATGCTGAGAGAGCGGCCTCTGAGGAGGCAGGCGAGGAGCCAGGCTGTATGCAAGTGTGCAGCAAGGGGCGGGAATATGAAGAGATTATTCATATTCCTCAGAATATTCCTCTTCAATCAGAATATGAAGAGATTATTGGTAATTAAGAGAAAAGTGATCTTCTATGTATGAGAAGATGCAAATGCCCGGGCTTGCCAAAATCATTTCTTTCATATACATCCAGCTATCTGGGGCCAGTCCGGCTTTCTTTACGGTTCCCACAGTAATTCCTTGTTTACATCCAGAGATGGCGAATGTGGCGGAAGATGGCTTCCCACATCCTCCCCGCTCCTCAGCTCTTACGGGGGAAGAAGGAGCCGATAGCTTCCAACTAGCTGCTTTGCTTCACCTGGGCTCAGGAATTTGCAGTGGGAAAGGCTTGTTTACTAGTAGAGCCTAGAGCAGAAAATAGTTCATTTCACACACATAATGTACACGAAGTACCAAAGTCCAGGATAAATGTGGCGCCAGATGAAATGTAGCTGATGAAAGTCTTCACTTATTGAGTGCTTGCTACATGGCAGATACTGCACTAATAATTTATGTGTATTTACTCACTTATTCCGTACAATAACCTCCTCATACTATTATACTTTTGTATATTCTATTACACTATTGTATCATATACAATACTATTATGTATGGTACGTACTATTATACTTTATACTATTGTAAATGTACTACTATAAGTGTATACACCATTACAATGTACTACTATTATTAGCACTGTTACACTTGCCGTTATAAAGTACTGTTGTAATTGCCATTTTATAGAAGAAGAAATTGAGATTCATAGGAGAAATGTGACCTCCTGTAGCTGTACAAGTAAGGTAGCAACATTGTTTTTCAAACTTGTGCAGGCTGAGTTCAGAGTCCTAGACCTCCACCCATAGTGATTAATACCAGCATCTCTCTGGCTCATCAGCTGTGCTTATGCCTGCCTTGGTTTCAAATCGCAGTAATCTAAAAGTCAGCAAGAAGATAATGAAAGGAATTTATGTTTATCATTAAGGAAAACAAAAAAACAAAAAAAGGCTTTCAAGAGTGCCAATGTATTTTTTTTAAATATAAGACATTCCATGAGATGAAATATACTCATAGTTTGAAACTGGCAAGTTTTAAATTGTGAACCTGATACTTTTTAAATTTCAAACTTCGAAAATGAAGCTTTGAAACAGGAAAATTGGTCCTGTATACAACAATGAAAAGGAATCAGGATGAGTTAAATAAAACCATGAAAAATTAAAAATGCAATTCTTCAAGTTTGTGAGAGCAATTCTTAGCTTTCATGGTATAAACATATGCACAAGAAAGCAAATCAGAACTGCAGAAGTCCGAAAGAAAGTATAGTGAGGAGTGAAAAGTGATCAGGAGCTGTGGAAGTTTCATAGACCAACACAAAAATTTCCAGAGAGTTCCTGAATTTTTAAAGATGTTTACAAAGTAGAGCTGAAAGGTCTAAAAATCTGTATCCTCTTAGTATTCCACTGAGGCTGTAACTGCATTAAATAATGAGTTAGACGTTTGTAGGAGCCACTTGTGGCAATTGCAAAGCCTAAAGCATATTTAATTAAATTAAGTAATCTCTATCTACATGAAAATAAATCATTTTAGTGCTGACTGTTTTTAATGATTCAGGCTGTCATTCAAAAAAAAAAAAAAAAGATCGGAAGCTGGTAAAGTACTTCGAAGTCCGTTTACAGGACTTTCATAGCAAAGCACTAATGGGATTTTTCTTGCCAGGGAAATGCCATATTTTATTAATAAATGATTCTGAAGCACTCCCAGTAATTACTAACATATATCACAAAATTTGCCAAAAAGGTGGGAAAAATACTTTAAACATACAAGCATCTTTTGAAAGGATAAAAACAGCTTTAGGGTATTTTAAAAATTATGATTACTTAATCCACACATAGGTAAACTTCTAAAAGAACATTGACAAGAGCCAGAAGAGATCTTTACTAAAATTTCTTTCATTTTGAGGTAACTAGACCTGCCTTTTGGTTTCTCAACAGAATAAGCACCCAGCACTGAGGACTTAGGGTTGATATCAGAGTAGGAAGCAGCAGGAATGAGCCTCCCAATCTAGACAGCACTTACACTGGCAGAATCTCTGTGATGTAAGTACTTTGGAAACCTGGGTCCATTGAATGCTAACACACTCCAGAGGAAGACTTGGAAGGCAAATTGTGGCTAATGTGGTCTATTTTATCTCTTAGCACAGAAGCAGCCACTCATGCCCATCACCTACCCACCCTACTCACGCCCATCACCTGCCTCCCTCTGAATATAATGGGTGTGTGCCTCGATCGCTGATAGCTGCCTCTGGTCAGAGGAGTGCAGGCAACAGCTGGGGAACCCTGGTTGTTGCATCTGCCCTCCGTGGTGGAAAGGCCTCTCAATCAGACTAAAGTGACTTCCAGGGGAGTTAAAGGGCAAGTGATGCTTATTTTCTCTCACATTTTTGTCCCCTTTTGGGAGCCAGACATTAAAAATGAGGACATTCCAAAGCTTCTGCATACATAAAGAAAATTAGATAGCAATCATGTCTGTCCAGGGAAAGGCACAAGCTTAGAAGGAACTTGAGAAGACCTTAAGTTCATATATCATGTTGATCCTTGGTACACTAGAAGCCTATGAAAAGTTTAAAGACACACACATACATTAATAACAAAGGCAGCAATCCCTAGAAGAGATGGAGATCTGATTTCCAGTTCCCACATCATTACACTCAAATGTGTAGTTTTGAACAAAAAATCAGAAGTCAGACAAAGAAACAAGAAAGTATGGCCCATTAAAAGGAGACCAAAAATCAACAGAAAATAACCTCTGAAAATGACTGATGATAGACATACCAAAGACTGTATAAGCAGCTGTCATAAAAGCTCAAAGAACTAAAGAAAATATGAAGAAAGCCAGGAAACCATGTATGGATACGGTGGAAATATCAATAGACAGACCACCTAAAATAGACATTCTGGAACCAGGAAGTACAATGAAATGAGAAACTGCCTAGAGAGATTCAAAGCAGATTTAAGCAGAAATGAGAAAGAATTGATGAACTTGAAGATATTAATAGGACAGCGGAAATGGAAAGAAAGAGAAAGAGGAAAATATTAAAGAAAAGTGACCGGTGCCTAAGGAATCCATGGGCCAGAAACAGATCCACGTGCATGCACACTGTGGGAGCCCCGGAGGAAGAGAGGGAGCCCCGGAGGAAGAGAGGGAGCCCCCGAGGAAGAGAGGGGGCCCCGGAGGAAGAGAGGGAGGGATGGGCAGAGAGGACGTTAGAAGGAATGATGGGCGGAAATCTCTCAAATTTGATAAATACGTGAATATAAACACCTGAGAAATTTAAAGAGACTCAAATGAAATGAACTCTCCTTTCTTAAGCTCAATGAAATCTTTAAAAACAAGTTGCCCACTGTCCCAGTGAAAACCAGCAGCCTCAGAGCTCCCAAAAGGTGCACAATAACATGGCTGAAACTCCTGCAAAATTCAATTTTCATATAAATATCATCTTTAGAGTTCTCCAGTATTTCCCTCAGAGGAGGCAATGGCACCCCACTCCAGTACTCTTGCCTGGAAAATCCCATGGATGGAGGAGCCTGGTGGGCTGCAGTCCATGGGGTCGCTAAGAGTTGGACACGACTGAGCAACTTCACTTTCACTTTTCACTTTCATGCATTGGAGAAGGAAATGCAACCCACTCCAGTGTTCTTGCCTGGAGGATCCCAGGGATGGGGGAGCCTGGTGGGCTGCCGTCTATGGGGTCGCACAGAGTCGGACACGACCGAAGTGACTTAGCAGCAGCAGCAGCAGCAGCAGCAGTATTTCCCTGGAAAACCACACTCATGAAGTTCGTCTTTATTTGACTTGACTTAGAGTTCACCCTGGGGTTTCCCTGGAGGCTCAGATGGTAAAGAATCTGCCTGCAATGCAGACGTAGGTTCGATTTCTGGATTGGGAAGATCTCTCGGGGGAGGGCATGGCAACCCACTCCAGTATTCTGGCCTGGAGAATCACCACGGACAAAGGAGCCTGGTGGGCTACAGTCTATGGGCTCACAAAGATCTGGGCATGACAGAGCAACAAAGCAAACACACACACACAGACACATGCACAGAGGTCACCCTATGGGGACAGACTTTCCTTGAGGGTGTTTTTTGAAAAAAGTCAGCAGGAACTAATTAATATTGCAGCTGCCTATGTGGGTGATGACAACTGGGGAAAACAAGGAGCTGGAAAAAAATCTGTGAAGGAAACAGTGGAGAATGAGCTGCCATAGGGTGTAGGTATGTACAAGGCCACACTCACTCCGTGCACTTTGCACATGCCCAGGGCTCTGTGCAAAGCGGAAGTAAAGGCGAAGACCAAAGTGTAGGGCAGTTTCTGCCTCCAGGCTTCTGCGTCAAGGATTTCTGATTCTTGATCTGTTTCTCCATTCCTGCAGGAAGCTGTTCTTCCTGTGACCTCATTTCTCTGACAGATCTAAGAAGAGCTGTTGGTTTTCAGTTTGTTCAGCTCTTTTGTCGTGAAGATGGAAGGGAGAATGTCTGAGATCTTCGCGCACCGCAGCAGAGTATGAATGAGCTTTGAACACTCTCCAGCAAAGAGGATCAGTTATTAGTAAATCCCAAATTTGAATCATATCAACACATCAGTGATTGGAGCACCTCACCTTTAAAAAACATATACATATGTATTTATGTATGTATTTATTTCTCCCTGGTTGTGCTGGTCTTCTTTAGCTGCTGCTCGTGGGCTTTCTCTAGCTGTGGCAAGTGGGAGCTATTTTCCACTTGTTCTCTTATGAAGGGAAGAAATGAATAAGGGGCTTCCCTTGTTGTGGAGCATGGGCCCCGGTGCAAGAGCTTCAGTAGTTGGGGGCGTGGGCTTCGTTGCCCCGCAGCATGTCAAATATTCCCAGGCCAGGGATAAACCCATGTCTCCTGCATTGGCAGGTGAGTTCTTCACTATCGGACCACTGGGGAAGTCCCAGAGCATTTCAGCTTTTAATATACATTCAATACATTAATAATAATTTAATGTGTCACAATAATTCAACTTTTCAATGTTTTTTAATCAGTTTTTCTTAATTTTCTATAGCATACATATGTATTCTGTTTCCAAGTTATCCTCATTGTAAAATCAGACTTTTAAGAATTTTGGGAAAAATGGAAGATGGGATATAATTTGTTGTTAATATTTTTAAGGAGAGGCCCAAACTGTTTCTGTATGATAAATTTATAATAAATTTATAAGTACTTTAAAATCCATGTCTAAATGACATAAATAATTAAAGCATTCCAACCAAAAAATGCGTAATGACTTGTATTTCTGTGACAAAAGTGGTAAAAATGGGAATATTGTTGCTCTGATGGATGCCTAAACATCAATCATGTATTTAATTTGGAAAATATTAATAAAGTGTATTGCTGCCCATCTCTAATAGTATTAATATTCTCAATTTGCTTCATATATTATTTATTACTTTTTTCCTGCTGCCCATCTCTAATAATATTAATATTCTCAATTTGCTTCTTATATTATTTATTACTTTTTTTCTGCTAAGAGTTTTTTTAGTTTTTAATTTACTTTTAAAAATTTACAGTGGACTATAAATACCAAATCCTGTTCTGAGGCAGATGATTTCTTTCCTTTTTTTAAATTGGAGTATAGTTTATTAACAATGATGTGTTAGGTCAGTAGTCATCTGGACTAGATGCAATCTGAGCACACACATCATTGTGTTTATAACGAGGCATTTGATAACCAGTCTCTTTACAGGTAACATAAAGGCAAGGGAGTTTCGAATGGGTAGGGATGATCAATGAGCAGAAGGGAGAAACCACCAAAGACAAATCAAATTGTGTTGCTCGGGGCAGGCCCTGAAGTGATGGAGTGACATCTCCTACTGACATTGCTGCCAGGGGTTCAGGATGGTCATCAGTTCTGCTGGCGCACTGCTCCAGGCCAGCCCCAGGAAGCTGGCTGTCATTCACTGAGAAGTCACTGCTGAGCAAGGGCATGTCATCAGCAGTGTCATATGCCCCTTGGCTGTCTCTAGTGCCCAGAAAAGTTGTCTGACTTCATTTACTCACCTGTCCAGGCAGAACAACAACAAAGGAGGTGATGGTAACAGTGGTCCCTGTACTAGAATAGTCAGCCTTCTTAAGGAGAAGGAGAGATCAAGATTAGATAGTGAGTGAGACAAAGAGCGTGTTTGGACAGATTCTTGCCACCCTATGGGCTGTATAGCCCACCAGGCTTCTCTGTCCCTGGGATTCTCAAGGCAAGATTACTAGAGTGGGTTGCTATGCCCTACTCCAGGGGATCTTCCTGACTTAGGGATCAAACCCACATCTCTTACATCTCCTGCCTTGGCAGGAGGGTTCTTTACCGCTAGTACCACCTGGGAAGACCAAATAATATTTAGATACCACTAATAAAAATCATATACCTCGTGGAAAAATTGGGTTATATTTTTACTTACAATACTTGTTATGGTAGAACAGTAAACTTGATATAAATATATAAATTAAATTAAATATTGCAATTATATTACATATTTGAATACTGTTACATTTCTATTTGTATATGATTATGCTTTTAACTTATGGTTTATTTCTGAGAAAAAATTATAAAAGTAATTTTTCTAGAAATTATTAAAATTTTACAGATGAAAGTGAGAGAGGAGAGTGAAAAAGTTGGCTTAAAACTCAACATTTGGAAAACTAAGACTATGGCATCCGGTCCCATCACTTCAAGGCAAATACAATGGGGAAACAATAGAAACAGTGAGAGACTTTATTTTTTGGGGCTCCAAAATCACTGCAGATGGTGACTGCAGCCATGAAATTAAAAGACGTTTGCTCCTTGGAAGAAAAGCTATGACCAACCTAGATAGCATATTGAAAAGCAGAGACATTACTTTGTCAACAATCCATCTAGTTAAGGCTATTGTTTATTCCTGTGGTCATGTATGGATGTGAGAGTTGAACTACAAAGAAAGCTGAGCACTGAAGAATTGATGCTTTTGAACTGTGGTGTTGGAGAAGACTCTTGAGAGTCCCTTGGACTGCAAGGAGATCCAACCAGTCCATTCTGAAGGAGATAAGCCCTGGGATTTCTTTGGAGGGAATGATGCTAAAGCTGAACTCCAGTACTTTGGCCACATGATGCAAAGAACTGACTCACTGGAAAAGACCCTGATGTTGGGAAAGATTGAAGGCAGGAGGAGAAGGGGAAGACAGAGGATGAGATGGCTGGATGGCACCATGGACTTGATGGACTGAGTCTGAGCAAGCTGCAGTCCATGGGGTCGCCAAGAGTCAGACACAACTGAGTGACTTACACTTTCACTTTAAACATTTCAAAATATATTGAAAATTTTGCATACCTTGTACTGGTGGAGAAGTTTTTTTAAAAACAAATAATATAATTCTTACTTGGAACTATAAAGCTTTGAAGTATGCACACCTACAAAGACAAGGAGAAAGAGATAAAGACAGGCAGAGACAGTTTCTGAGTAACAAGGTTTTAAAGGAGATTTTTAGCATTTTTTAAATGGCAATAAGACTTTTCTTACTATTATAGGATGTTGTGGAGGAAATCACTCCTTTGCAACAATTAAAGAAGTAAACATAGTTTAAAAAATATTTTTAGAAGATATGGAAGTCTGAATATTTAAGAGGACCACAAATACTGTAACATTTGTGCTCAGTCATGTCTGACGCTCTGTGACCTCATGGACTATAGCCCTCCAGGCTGTTCTCCACATGGGGATCCTCTAGGCAAGAATACTGGAGTGAGTTGCTCTTTCCTTTCCTTCTCCAGGGGATCTTCTCAACCCAGGGATCAAACCCATGTCTCTTGTGTCACCTACATTGGCAGGTGAGTTCTTTACCATTGAGCCACCTAGGAAACCCATCAAAATACTATAATTCCAGGTAGAAAAATGTTTTTCCTTAGTAGAAAGAATACTGGAAACATTTTCTTTCAGAGAATTTCTTGAAGTAGAAACAGGCTAAGAATCAGGCTTGCCATAGGCTGAAGGTCACTACAAAGTTCTGATGGCCTCCAGAACTGATATAATGAATTAACATTAGAGGAACTCCAAACGCACACTCATGTTTCTTCCTGGAATATTTGGTAGATGTGGAGAAATGCGAACCTTCAGAATGGACTGGAAATTAAATTATCTGTTCACAATGCTTAGAAAACAAAGTCTCAATAAAGAGACTCAGCTTCAAGATATTTGAAAAAAGAACTGGACTGAAACTCATTAAAACTGGAATCCAACCTGGACACAACAAAATACATGACTCTATTGAATTAAACAGTCCTTCATCCGATCTGTCTAAAGAATAAATAAAAAATAATGTATCTGTGGAGAAAAAACATTGATTTTCTTCTGTATAGTCTGTTGAAACATGAACTCCACTGTAAATAATTACAAGAAATGCAAAGGTGTGGGAAAACGGGACATGTACTTGAGCTAGAAACAAGTAATGGAGGCGAATCCACAGTTGGCTCAGAAGCCAGCCAGCGAGGACTTTAAAATAGATAATGTAAATGTGTCAAACTACGGAGACAGCTGTAGAAAATGGATTAAAAGTACAGATTTTAATGAGGAGTTGCGATCCATAAAAATGGACCAAAAGAATATTATAGAACTAAATAATAAAACATATCAAAAGAGTGGTATTAAAATCATCCTGGAAGTAGTTTTAAACAAAATTAGTAAAGCTAATTTTACTAGATCAATGGAAAATACACAAATTAAAGCACCAAAGGAGAAATAAAAGACAGAAGAAAGTAAAAAAATGGATAGCTGTGGTAAAATGGCCTCAGTTTCAGTTCACTCTGTCCTGTCCGACTCTTTGCGACCCCATGAACTGCAGCACCCAGGCCTCCCTGTCCATCACCAACTCCCGGCGTTCACTCAGATTCATGGACATTGAGTCAGTGATGCCATCCAGCCATCTCATCCTAGGTCTTCCCCTTCTCCTCCCACCTTAAATCTTTCCCAGCATTGGGGTCTTTTCAAATGAGTCAGTTCCTCGCATTAGGTGGCCAAAATATTGGAGCTTTAGCATCAGTCCTTCTGATTAATATTCAGGATAGATTTCATTTAGGATGGACTGGTTTGATCTCCTTGAAGTCCAAGGGACTTCCAAGAGTCTTCTCCAACACCACAGTTCAAAAGCATCAATTCTTTGGTTCTCAGCTTTCTTTATAGTCCAACACACATCCATACATGACTACTGGAAAAAGCATAGGACTAGACGGACCTTTGTTGGCAAAGTAATGTCTCTGGTTTTTAATAAGCTGTCTAGGTTGGTCATAGCTTTTCTTTCAAGGAGCAAGAGTCTTTTAATTTTATGGCTGCAGTCACCATCTTCAGTGATTTTGGAGCCCCCCAAAATAGTCTGTCACTGTTTCCACTGTTTCCCAATCTATTTGCCATGAAATGATGGGGCCAGATGCCATGATCTTAGTTTTCTAGATGTTGAGCTTTAAGCCAACTTTTTCACTCTCCACTTTCACTTTCATCAAGAGGCTCTTTAGTTCCTCTTCACTTTCTTCCATAAGGGTGGTGTCATCTGCTTATCTGAGGTTATTTATATTTCTCCTGGCAATCTAGATTCCAGTTTGTGCTTCATTCAGTCAAACATTTCTCATGACGTACTCTGCATATAAGTTAAATAAGCAAGGTGACAATATACAGCCTTGACGTAGTCCTTTCTTGATTTGGAACCAGTCTGTCATTCCATGTCCACTTCTAACTGTTGCTTCCTGACCTGCATACAGATTTCTCAGGAGGCAGGTCAGGTGGTCTGGTATTCCCATCTCTTTCAGAATTTTCCACAGTCTATTGTGATCCACACAGTCAAAGGCTTTGGTGTAGTCAATAAAGCAGAGGTAGATGTTTTTCTGTAACTCTCTTGCTTTTTTGATGACACAATGGATGTTGGCAATTCGATCTCTGGTTCCTCTACCTTTTCTAAAACCAGCTTGAACATCTGGAATTTCATGGTTCATGTACTGTTGAAGCCTGGCTTGGAGAATTTTGATCATTACTTTACTAGAGTGTGAGGTGAGTGCAATTGTGTGGTAGTTTGAGCATTCTTTGGCATTGCCTTTGTTTGGGATTAGAATGAAAACTGACCTTTTCCAGTCCTGTGGCCACTGCTGAGTTTTCCAAATTTGCTGGCATATTGAGTGCAGCATTTTCACAGTATCATCTTTTAGGATTTGAAATATCTCAACTGGAATTCTATCACCTCGACTAGCTTTGTTCATAGTGATGCTTCCTAAGGCCCACTTGACTTTGCATTCCAGGATGTCTGGCTCTAGGTGAGTGATCACATCATCATGATTATCTGGGTCATGAGGATCTTTTTTTGTACAGTTCTGTGTATTGTTGCCACCTCTTCTTAATATCTTCTGCTTCTGTTAGGTCCGTACCATTTCTGTCCTTTTTTGAGCCCATCTTTGCATGAAATATTCGCTTGGTATCTCTGATTTTCTTGAAGAGATCTTTAGTCTTTCCCATTCTATTGTTTTCCTCTATTTTTTTGCATAGATCACTGAGGAAGCCTTTCTTATCTCTCCTTGTTATTCTTTGGAACTCTGCATTCAAACAGGTATATCTTTCCTTTTCTCCTTTGTTTTTCCCATCTCTTCTTTTCACAGCTATTTGTAAGGTCTTCTCAGACAACCATTTTGAGCTTTTGCATTTCTTTTTGTTGGGGATAGTCTTGATCACTGCCTCCTGTATAACGTCACAAACCTTCATCCATAGTTCTTCAGGCACTCTATCTATCAGATCTAGTCCCTTAAATCTATTTCTCAGTTCCACTGTATAATCATAAGGGATTTGATTTAGGTCATACCTGAATGGTCTAGTGGTTTTCCCTACTTTCTTCAATTTCAGTCTGAATTTGGCAATAAGGAGTTCATGGTCTGAGCCACAGTCAGCTCCTGGTCTTGTTTTTGCTGACTGTATAGAGCTTCTCCATCTTTGGCTGCAAAGAATATAGTCAATCTGATTTCAATATTGACCATCTTGTGATGGTCAGTGGAATTCCCCAGGCCAGCATAATGGGGGCGGGGTTAGCCTTTCCCTTCTCCTGGGTATCTTCTCAACCTAGGGATCAAACCCAGGTGCCCCGAATTGCAGGCAGATTCTTTAACAGTTGAGCCACAAGAGAAGCTCAAAATGGCCTCCCATATGTACAATTACAGGCTGAGAGATAGATTAAAACAAAATGAAATACCTAATATTTGACTGTACAATAATAATCAAATGTTAAAGCACTTTTAGACACATCATAGTCAATGTTGACCATTAAAAGTAAATTTCAGGAAGAAATGATACTGGAAAATGGAAATTTGTACACAAAGATGAAAGAATATTCATTGTTTAAACAGAAAACAATAAGTTCATCTATTTAGATTTATAAGCTGTAGAAATAAAACACAGGACAACATTAATGAAAAGATCCAAAGGAGATAAAAGTATTTAAACTGCTATAAGATGCTTGTAGTATTCTGCGTGTGGAGAAGATAATAAATTAGGAAATCATTGAATAAGTTAAAGCATATACTTGAATTCTAGACTTTCAATTAGAAAATAATGATATGAAAAGTTATAAAGCAACACTGATAGAAAAAATATGATGAAATGATAAAAAATACACGATTATTTCAAAAGAAAACAGGAAACAAGAAATTTAAAAAAAGAAAGATTTGGCAGTTAACAGGTTAACAGAGGAGCATGTTTAGGAGGAAGATTTCAGAAATGCTGAATTCTGTTGAGAGGAAGAAGATGAGAATAGGATAGGATCTCCTGGATTTAAACAAGTAGCCTGGTCTTTGGATCTTTATAAGTGGTATTCTTTTGCACTTTGGGAGAAAAAACATATGAAAAAACTGGATAAAAAATGAGAGGTGAGGATAGGAACCAACTGCACTGATAGCACTTTTTTAGAAGTTTATCTATATTTTTAGAAGCTAAGACGTTATCTGTGCAGAGATACAGATAAGAGATTCAGTACCAAGAGGCCATAAGAGATGGTAGGGGAAAAGCACAAATACTGGAGGTGTAGGTAGGTAATTTCTAACAGTTAAGACACTTGTGAAAGCAGTCCTGCCTTTTTAGGCATACACCACTGCAAAAATACCCAGAAACATCTTTCCAGCTTCTTTGTGGTCATCACCTTTTACCAAAAATGTCAGCTCTCCGTATTACAGTCACCACCACTTAGTTTGGCATATTATTGAACATTACATAAATGAAATCAGACAGCATGTGTTTGCTTATGTCTAGTTTCTTTCACCCATTCCTATATTTGTGAAGTTCCTATATTTCATGGTATTTTATAAAACACTTCATTCACTTTCACTGCTATATCGTATGCATTTTCCCCAATATATTACATTTTTCTGTTGCATTCTATTTTGATAGACATTAGGTTATTCCTGGATTTGTTCAGTAATGAATGAGATGCTCTAATATTCTCTAACATCTTTCTTTTGTAGAAAAATACTTTCATTTTTCTTGATTAAACACCAAGGTACAAAATTACTCCTCAAATGTTTGCATATATCCAGCTTAAATAGACACTGCCAAACTTTATTTCCAGAATAATTGTACTGTTTTCAATTCCTGACAGCTTTAGAAAGATTTCAATTGATTCACGTTTCTACTAAAACTTTGTAAGATATTTCCTGTTTTCATTTTAATGATTCTAATAGGTAGGTAGGGGTATCTTGTTATAGTTTTAAATTGCCTTTCCCTGCTGAATTGTGAATGGAGTGACTGCTCATGGATGTACTGTCCATTTGCCAGTCTCCTGTTGTCTAACATCTTACTGCAGAGGCTGGTTTTGCATCTGGCTTCACATTTCCCACCATTGCTATAGATCTGGGGACCATGTCAAGCGTGTGACTGCACCACTTCCAGTCCCCCATTCTATTTGTCTGTCCACAGGCTGTGTTACTCTCTTAGTGACTGTAGGTATGGAAGTCCTCGTTTCTACTTGTGTAAGACCTCTACATTTCTGCTTCTTATCTCAGAACTCTGGATTTCTATAAAAGTGTTTGGGTTGGCTGGTCAGTTTCCACACTCTTCTAGAAAAATTCTAGAATTTTAGAATTCCAGAATTCTGGAATTCTGTTTTGAATTGCCATGAATTTACAAATTATTTTGGGAATGATTTTTTTATAACATTGAAACTTTAATGCATGTGTACATTCATAAGTTTAAATCTTCTTTGACTATTTTCAGCAATGTTTTATAAATTTCAGAGTAAAACTTACATTCATCACTTTGTAGATTCATTACGACATTGTAGATTTTTTGATATTGTCAGTGATACGGATTACATTTCAAAATTTATTTTATTCACATTTATTGACTTCAATTTGCATATTTCTTTATACTTAAATTTATTTGCTTAATGCAACTACAGGGAATTGTAATTAATTTTTATGTTGAACTTACATGCAATGATACTGTTAAATTCACATATGAATTACTATAATTTATCTACAGATAAATTATCTATGATTTATTGATTGTCTTGGAGAAGGCAATGGCACCCCACTCCAGTACTCTTGCCTGGAAAATCCAATGGACGGAGGAGCCTGGTAGGCTGCAGTCCATGGGGTCGCTAAGAGTCGGACATGACTGAGCGACTTCATTTTGACTTTTCACTTTCATGCATTGGAGGAGGAGATGGCAACCCACTCCAGTGTTCTTGCCTGGAGAATCCCAGGGACGGGAGAGCCTGGTGGGCTGCCGTCTATGGGGTCACACAGAGTCGGACACGACTGAAGTGACTTAGCAGCATTGATTGTCTTTTGATTTTTATGTACACAAATATTTCATATGCAAATAATGACTTTTCATTTTTTACTTTTTATCTTGCTACTGTTGCTGCTGCTAAATCGCTTCAGTCGTGTCTGACTCTGTTGGACCCCATAGATGGCAACCCACCAGGCTCCCCCGTCCCTGGGATTCTCCAGGCAAGAACACTGGAGTGGGTTGCCATTTCCTTCTCCAATGCATGAAAGTGAAAAGTGAAAGTGAAGTCGCTCAGTCATGTCCGACTCTTCGCGACCCCAGGGACTGCAGCCCACCAGGCTCCTCCATCCATGGGATTTTCCAGGCAAGAGTACTGGAGTGGGGTGCCATTGCCTTCTCCGACTTTTTATCTTACATTTCAGTTATTTTCCCTGATGTTGGATTTAATTTTCTTTCAGCTAGCACGAAATGCAGGAGGTGTGGTTTCAAGCCCTGGGTTGGGAAGCTTCCTGGAGAAGGAAATGGCAACCCACTCCAGTATTCTTGCCCGGGAAATCCCACGGACAGAAGAGCCTGCTTGGCTACAGGCATGGGGTCCCAAAGAGTCAGACACGACGGAGCAACTGAGCAGCAGTAGCAAGAATTGAGATGTTTTGGATCGGAGTTTCAGACTTCGTGAGTGCTGGTCCGTTTTCATAGGCCCTGTCTCTCAGAGAAAAGCCACTCAGAGGTCTCAGCAGAAAACTCAGGGCATTTTCAAGACCCTTCCTCTTTCAGTGGATCTGAAGGCCTGGTTTTGTTTATCTGAGAGAATTTATTTGTTTATTTTTTGTTTTTTTTTCCCTGAGAGAATGCCTAAAGCTCTTCTTGGGTTTCTAACCTCTATGTAGCAGCTTTCTCCTTATTTTCGCAACCTCTGACCCTTGAGCATTTTAGGAGTTAGACGTGACCTCAAGGACACAAGCCTTGGAGAATATGCATTGCATGTGAGTTGGTTAGTGCTCTAATGGGGAGAATAGGATAAGCCGTGCGAGCATGGAAGCGTGCAACTGCACTGATGACGAACTAGATGGTTCTGCTGCTTTTTCCATAAAGGAAGAGAAGCATCAACTGAGAGTGGAAACTGGGCAGCCAGTAAAGTAAGGGTTCAAGAGAGTTTGGACAGAATGGATAAGTCTGAGAACTAGTAATCTTCACATGTCTGAAAGTGCACTTAATATAAAAGGCTGGTGAATTGCCAGACATGTTAACGTAATTTTTTGTAAGGCAGTTTTCTCACCTGTTTTATTTATCCAGTTCATCTTGCAAGATTGATGTCATCTTAAAAAGAGTATCTATAAAATGTCTTTAAGAGCTACAAAGTACTATAAAAATATGAAGATACAAATAAAAATCAAGAGTAGTAATAGACAAAGTGGGGTTTGGAAAATGTCAAGGGAAGTAGAATAGTGAGGAAGACCTAAATTCTAAATCTGTCTTAGAAGATAAGTGGAGACCTAATGAAACATCTGTGTCTTACGGAACCAAATGTTCTGTCTTCAGTGAGGAGAAAGTGTACCTTTAATGCTTGCTTAAGGGTCAAGTCAGAGACCTGCTGTATCCACACTAAGGCACCTCAGTCATGTCCAACTCTTTGCAACCCCATGGACTGTAGTCTGCCAGGCTCCTCTGTCCATGAGACTGGCCATGAAAGAATACTGGAGTGGGTTACGATGCCCTTCTCCAAAGGATCTTCCCAACCCAGGGATCAAACCTGAGTCTCTGAAGTCTCCTGCATTGGCAGAGGAGTTCTTTAACACTAGTACCATCTGGGAAGCCCACCAGAGGCCTGCTATGTACTAGGGAAGGAGTTTGGAATTCTAAACACCTAAGTGCCATTTTTAAGAGACTGTCTATTATTGATTTATTTTTGCCGTTAGAGCATCTGAATATTCTGCATCTCTGAAGCAGAGATAAGATGAAAAAACAAGACTTAAGATTCATTATTGTTATTATTGTTAGTGTATGTTTTAATAAATGCAAACTCTCAACCTACTGTCCCCAAAGGATTCTGCAATCACGAGGCATTCAGCCAAACAGTCATGTATTATTCATGAGGCCGGTTTGTTTGCTTTAAAAGAAATTTAAGAGCTGTTCCAACTGCATACTGCACCCAACCTCTGTATAGCATCTCTGAGCATTCAATTCTTCTTCGGTAGCCCTTTCATCTTGACGGCTAAAGACATATGGTCTTTGCCCTCACTAGGCTTCTTGGAGCCCTGTACCACGTCTTAGTGTGTTCTCTCTGCAATGTGTCATAATCAAAAATGTTAACAACCACTTCAATCATGTTGAATTCCACCCTTGGGTTGAGCTCCCTGTGCATAACTCTGCTGTTTTATGAACCACGGGAGACCTGCCTCTTCAAGTAGTTTCTGGAGGACAGGATCTATGTGTTCTTGTTCCTGTGCCTGTGCTCAGTCATGTCCAACTCTTCTCAACCCTGTGGACTGTAGCCCGCCAGGCTCTTCTGTCCATGGGATTCTCTAGGTAAGAATACTGGAGCAGGGTGCCATTTCCTTCTCCAGGGGATCTTCCTGACACAGAGATCAAACCTGTGTTCTTACATCTCCTGCATTGGCAGGTGGGTTCTTTACCACTAGCACCACCTGGGCATCATAGAAGGATTCAGGATTTTCTGAAAGTTACCAGATATGTCCCAGGTATCCAGGCAATAGGATTTATCAGTGCTTTCAACAGTGTATGTGCTGGGGAATGTTCCATTGAGTGAATGTTTAGCCCATTTGATGACATATGAACTAGCACTTGTTTAGACAGTATGTATTGAGCATCTATAGACTGTAATATTTTATGCCTCTATTAAACTTCCAATAAGTCAATGGAGTATAAAGTACGGTTACTCCCCATCAATAATTTTTAATTAGCTAAAGAAACAAGCCAGGTGCACATAAAACAGTTTTCATAATGAAAACTCAGTTTGCACAGAACTTAATAATTTACTAAGAATTTCTGTCTCATGGGAGCGTCATAAAACTTTTCTAAATTAAGTCAAAGCAAGTTCCAGAGTCTCTGCTTTAAGGGTTCTGAGAAACTGAGTTTCTGAAGTGCATACACATCTGGTAAACAGCAGAGCGGGGCCTCTAGTTCCATATGATTGACACCCCTCCCCTGGGGCTGTGTGACAGAGAAGGTCTGTCAGTGCATGTTCAAAGCAGTACATGCAAAGACACACGTGTGGGCTTGAACTTGGAATGGCTGAGGAAATGCCATGTCATGTGACTAGAAGCAACAGATCCTTGAGAAATAAGTTTAGACCTGAACTTAGGAAAGCATGCAAGCTTCTTGAGAGAAACAGAAGTTGGAGAGGATATTCTAATTCAGAATATTGCAAGCTTGATCTTTTACTCAAGACTCCGTTCTCCATGGAGAGCCCAGGGCTCTACCCCACGAAGCAGAGGTCTGGGCTTTGGATGTAGTAGATACAAAATTGGGAAAGAAAATAGGGGTGAATGAAGGTTTGCAGACAATGAGAGGCATTACTGGGCTTAACTAGGGGATGGACAGTGTCAAAAAGATTTCAGTTCAATTCACTGAAAGACGCTGGCAAAAGAGTGTTGATTTTATGGTGTCATATGCAGACCAAGATACATTATTTTAATAAACTTAAAACATATTTTTAATCATTACCTTGGTAGAGCTGTCATTTTACTCAAATCTAAAAATCTGAACCCCAATTTCTCTATATATTTAGATTAGAAAGATGCAGCTGGGCTTTAAAATTGGCCCCATGCATTTTTTCCTTCCTTAATTTGGCAAAACTATAGCAACCTACTCTCAAACATTGGCCGACTTCCTTGTTTTCCCACAATGGAAGCTTTCACATCTCTTCCAAAAGGCTTATTCACAATTATGCAACCTTTTATGGAAGCTTCCTACAGAAAGTCACACAGAGCGGTGCAGGCACCCCGTTTGTCTGGGTTCCTGAGGAGAGGCAGCAATTTAATGAAAACAAGGAAGCCAGACCAGAACGTGAGTCCGATTTTAATGTGTGAGGCCAGTATACTAAAATATTAAGCCTGATCTCATCATCCACATTAATGAAAACGCAGTTAGCTAACATTCTAAATGCACTTAATTTTAAAAGCACTCCTCATTCCTATACTGACCACTATTTTTTAATCTTTCTTTTTTCTTGAACCTAAGGTCATGGGTCAGAGAAAAATATGCTTCTTGCATTTACATTAAACAAAAGAGAATTCTTGAAAATAGCAATGAAATATCATATTTCCACTCTAAAATATTTAACATTATTCAGAGAAATATATTTAAATGAGGCTAGCAATGAAGCATGAAATATTTATTTCCCTGATACTGCAGCATTAACCCCTTTATTGTTTTGAGAACAACCTTCCAGAAGTTGCGTTCAGATGAAAAGTTTAACCCCTTTAGATTTGCCGGCTGTTTAATATATTTCAATAATCATGTAATTAGCTCATCATCCCTTCCACATTCAGCATTACCCTTCTAGCTACTTGCTTTGTTTACTTGAGGGACTTTCTGAAGTTCTGTGTACAGAATTAATAAGTGCAATAATTTATCTCCTTGCAGTTCACAAGAAGCCGTTCTGACTGAACGCCTTTATCCAATCTATGGTGTGCGATACCAAGGATGCTGTGATTCTTAGTGTTACTGATTCCACGGATCAATTTAAAATATAGTTCACTTTTATTCTGTTACACTGTGATTTCTCAGCCTATAGATTTTGTATCTGAAGTCATTTCCAAAGAAACTTCCAGTCCAGGACATTGAATAACTAATTAAAAGATCATGATATGTAAAATACATATTTTACATATATATATTTGCAGATTCGAGATTGACAAAAAACAAGAGGACACTTTAAACATGTTTCTCGAAGAGACAATGACAAAAGTAAATGGAGTTCAGCAATTTTACATGAAAACAGATGGTAACGCTCTAGGACTGCCTCTCTTCTTTCTTCTATTTAAAGTGTGTTCAGAGACTGGGAAGTTATGGACGTTAAGCAAACAATATATCACAAATGTATTGCCAGAGACACTCAAGGGAGGGAGAAGTTCCTCTGATTCAAAAAGGTGGATGAAGAGACAAGTGGATACTTCCTTTGAATCAGACGAGGGTCTCAACAGAGAGAAAAATTTCCTAGTGATGAGAGAGGGCGACCCAAGCAGCTGTGCCCAGGGTTAAGGCTATCCATATTAAGAAAAGATTAAGATTGAAGGCAGAAGGAGAAAGGGCATGGCAGAGGTTGAGATGGTTAGACAGCGTCACCGACTTAATGGACATGAATCTGATGAATCTGAGCAAACTTCTGGAGATAATGACGGACAGGGAAGCCTGGCGTGCTGCAGACCCTGGGCACAAGGGTCAGACATGACTTAGCGATTGAACAACAACAATAACAAGACATTAAGGTAACTATGATTGAGTCATAAAACCTAGTGAAGACTTTAGGGGGGGAAATATATATAGATTTATTAGAATTTCCCCCAACTCTAAGAAGCCAAACTAAGAAAGTACCACATATTAAAAATGAAATTGAAATATGTTTCAGGTTAATTAAAAGAACTCTGAAATAATAAGAAATGTTCTAAAAATGTAATACACTGCTCCAGCAATAATGCACCTGCCATAAATTGAGATGTTCAATTATACTTTATCATCATTTGCCAGGTTCATTTCAGAATGGACTCAGAGAGTTAACTGTGTGATTATGCATTACCTCAAAGTTGTGTTTTAATACTTCATCACTGGTTCTAAGTTTTCTTCTTTTTTTGCTTACTTTTTATGTGTTATGATAAATAGGTACTATCTTTGCAAGTTTTCTAAGATGAAAGGATGATGCCTGACTTCACGTCAATGAAGCACTTTGTAGCTTGAAACATGACTGATAATGCTTGTCTAGTTCAATAAAACAAGTAAAGGGACCACTTCTGAAAACTGCATTTAGACCCACCATTATTGAAAATGCAGACATGACAAAACTGTCAACATTTAATTTCCAAACCTGAGTAGTTAATATTAGCATATTTATAATAGCTGTAGTGATTCTGCTGATAAAATAAGGCAAAGGGGCCCTAAAATCAAGACGTGATCAATATAGGCATGAAAAACCACTGAGGAAATTAAATGAGAGAGGTACATAACATCCTGGTGCAATAACCATGTATCTCATTATTATTTTTACTTTAATTTGATTATGACCTCCCAAGTAGACAATCTTAAACTTCCTCATGTAAAGTAATGGAAAAAGTCCAATTGACATATTGTATTTTCATTTCTGTTCAATTGTTCATATTTTATATTTTTCTTCTAGGTTGACCCAATGGCTTATTTAGAAGTGTGTGCTTAATTTCCAAGTATCTAGAGATTTTTACGTTGTCTTTCTATTATTGATTTTTAGTTCGATTGCATTACGGTAGAAGAACATACTCTATGTGGCCTAATTTTTTTTGAAATGCACTGAGATTTGTTTTATAAGCCAGAATATGCTCTATCTTGGTGAATGTTCCAACAGTGCTAGGAGAGAAGCTGTTTTCTGCTTTTGTTGGTAGAATGTTCTGGAAGGGTAAATTGGAACCTATAGATTGATAGTTATTCACAGTCTATGGAAAACCTCCTCTTTAGGCTTTTTGTTATGCTTTGCATCTTAGATATTTTAAACATCTTAGATATTTATATAACTTTCTTTTAAAAATGCAAGATGCATTGCACTCTATGTATAAGTTTAATATAGTCTTAATTACAGTGTAGATTCCCACACAGGTCCCCCAGGGGAATTTTCCAAAGGATCTTAAAGTTGCTTAAATGATTCCACTGCTGTGAGCAAAGGATTTCATTATCAAATGGCAAAATAAACGTAGAATCAGGTGATGGTAGTGAATTTCTTTACAGCTTTTCCAACCATTAACATGCTAATATTGACGTTGATATGAAGAGGCTCCGCAAGGCTGTGTCTCCTTTTGTGGTGGTCACTACAGGGTCAGTAACTTATCTTCCAGTTTGGAAGGGTCTAGTACGTTCCTTGTACATTCCTAGAAAGTGAACGTGTCTAGTTCACTTTCCCTAGATTCTAGATTTCACTTCCCCTAGTTCTAGATTCCCTGTGTCTAGTACATTCCTAGGAAGTGAAGGTGTTAATGGCTCAGTTGTGTCTGACTCTTTGCAACCCCATGAACTGTAGCCTGCCAGGCTCCTCTGTCCATGGAATTCAGAATACTGGAGTGGGTTGCCATTTCCTTCTTCAAGGGATCAAACCCAAGTCTCCTGCATTGCAAGCAGATGCTTTTTCACCAAGCCACAAGTAGCCACAAAACCTATTGGGAAGTCCAGTAAGTTGGAAGCGGCATCAATTTTCAGGCTTCTTGTTTTTAAGGAGAGGAGGTGGGGAGAAATCTGGAAGGGCAAACAGATGATGCTGTTGTCCATGCTGCGATGGGCCATGAACTTTTGCCCATCACTGCTCCTTGATGGGAAAAGCTGCTGCGGTAAACTTATGTGGCTGCCACCTCACGTTGGGTCACCACTGGGAGCCATTGTGCCTCCAGGAGCTCTGAAAAGTGTCTTGTTCTTATCAGCCTACAAACTCCAGACGGATTTCTCCTGTCTTGTCACCAGAGGGCTTCCTTTGCTTTGTCCATTGCAGCAGGTTGAGAGCCAAAACTATAGTTGTATGTTCTTTTTCCTTCCTTTTCTTTTTCATTTCAGGTGGAAGACGTGGAAGAATAGGAAAGAAATACAAACATCACTGGAGTCTCTCGCCCAGATTCTGAGAGTGGCTGCTGCCTTCCATAGACCTATACCTCAGAAAGCTTTCAGCATTTTAAATGCATTCAATGTGTCTCACAATGTAAATGCCAGCAACTGCCACAGAAGTATCTCATAACAAAGCACCTCCAAACTCAATGAGTTCATGAATATTCAGGACATTTGGCTGATCTAGGAAGCATTTGCTCAGCTAAGCCCTACTTCAGGTTGTTGGTTTCCTATGCTTGGTTCCATAGGATAACTGGCTCAGCTGTGTTCCAAGTGTCTGTTACTGGACCTAGAATGAAGATGCAGCAGCTCCCTGGGCTGTGGTTTTCCACTGTAAATCACTGTAGTGCAAGAGCAAAACCATCCGAAACAGCATCTTAGAGACTCTGCTCACATCTACTAACATTTCATTGACCACAGCAAGTGATGTAGCCAAGCGCCATCTCACATGGTTAAGAAGCAGGATGGGTGTGGGAGAAGCTCGTAGTGGCAACCTGCTGAGCAATAATGTAAACTATTATATAAATCAGAGCATTTCCTGGTCTTTTCAGTACACTTCTAATCTAACTTTTCTTACCAGATTCAAACAATTTATTTAAGGGGGATGTAAAAGGGAAGGAGATATTACACTTATATATAGAAAGAAGTCAATCAGTCAGTTCAGCCACTCAGTCATGTCCAACTCTTTGCAACCCCATGGACTGCAGCACACCAGGCTTCCCTGTCCATCATCAACTCCCAAAGCTTGCTCAAACTCATGTCTATCAAGTTGGTGATGCCATCTAACCATCTTATCCTCTGTCGTCCCCTTCTCCTCCTGCTTTCAATCTTTCCCAGCATCAGGGTCTTTTCCAATGAGTCAGCTCTTCACATCAGGTGGCCAAGGTACTGGAGTTTCAGCTTCAGCATCAATACTTCCAATGAATATTCAGAACTGATTTCCTTTATGATGGACTATTTGGATCTCCTTACAGTCCAAGGGACTCTCAAGAGTCTTCTCCAACACTGCAGTTCGAAAGCATCAATTCTTCAGTTCTCAGCTTTCTTTGTAGTTCAACTCTCACATCCATACATGACCACTGGAAAAACCATAGCTTTGACTAGACAGACCTCTGTCAGCAAAGTAATGTTTATGTTTTTTAATACACAGTCTAAGTTGGCCATAGCTTTCCTTACAAAGAGCAAGAGTCTTTTAATTTCATGGCTGCAGTCACCATCGGCGGTGGTTTTGGAGCCCCCCAAAAATAAAGTCTCACGCTGTTTCCACTGTTTCCCCATCTATTTGCCATAAAGTGATGGGACTGGTTGGCATGATCTTCATTTTTTGAATGTTGAGCTTTAAACCAACTTTTTCACTTTTCTATTTCACTTTTATCAAGAGGCTCTTAGTTCTTCTTTGATTTCTGCCATAAGGGTGGTGTCATCTGTGTATCTGAGGTTATTGATATTTCTCCCAGAAATCTTGATTCTAGCTTGTGCTCCATCCAGCCCAGCATTTCACATGACGTACTCTGCATATCAGTTAAATAAGCAGGGTGACAACATACAGCCTTGATGTACTCCTTTTCCTATTTGGAACCAGTATTATTCCATGTCCAGTTCTAACTGTTGGTTCTTGACCTGTATATGGGTTTCTCAGGAGGCGGTAAGGTGGTCTGGTATTCCCATCTCTTGAAGAATTTTCTACAGTTTGTTGTGATCCACACAGTCAAAGGCTTTAGCATAATCAAAAAGCAGAAGTCGATGTTTTTCTGGAACTCTCTTGCTTTTTTGATGATCCAAGGGACGTTGGGAATTTGATCTCTGGTTTCTCTGTCTTTTCTAAATCCAGCTTGAACATCTCTTGAGGTTCACGGTTCATGTACTATTGAAGCCTGGCTTGGAGAATTTTAAGCATTACTTTACTAGCATGTGAGATGAGTACAACTGTGCAGTAATTTTAGCATTCTTTGGCATTGCCCTTCTTTGGGATTAGAGTGAAAACTGACCTTTTCCAGTCCTGTGGCCACTGCTGAGTTTTCCAAATTTGCTGGTATATTGAGTACAGCACTTTCATTACAGCATTATCTTTTAGGATTTGAAAGAAAAGGAACACCATAGTTTCCTTATGATGACTTAAAGGAGAGATAATTAATTCAAGATAAATGATAGATGAAATAATTATAGTTGGGTAGAAAATTAGGGTGTAGATAATCTTTTCCAAAATAAGTAAACAGGAAAGAGTGGGTAATTTGTTTTTCCTTTAGATTATCTCATCTTTTATTAAGGTGTTTAGATTAGTTGACAACAGGAAAGCCTAATGACAGTGCAGTGAACATGCCCCTTATGTAAACCTCATGCATATCTATCTTGTTCTCTTCTGGCAAGTAACTGACTTATTTCCTTTTCTTCAAATGCCTTTAGTTTATTTCTTAAACTGAAATTTGTTCCTCCTGTGTTCAATATTTGATTGGATTTACTGCCTGAGGAAAAATAGATTATAAAAAGATCATCTAGGTTGTAACATTTTTAAATTGTGGAAAGCAGTTAATTTCTCCCATAAAAAGTAATATATGGATTGATCAGATGGATGACTGAACTCATGAATCTACCAGTCTCCCCCAGATATAATTCCTGGAGGGGGTGAAGGGGCGTGTTTAGAAAGATAAATCCAAAATAGCAAGGGAGAATGGACTGCCTTTAGGGGACCCAGAGTTATCGGTAATTTCTGAAAGGTGAGAAGGAAGTAAATAGGGCTGCAGAGGAGACCAGTGGAGGGGAGGACCAGTTATGAGCTGTGAGGCTGGCAGGTGGACAAGCGGGAAAGAGCAGTGTTCCCCGGGTGAAAGCCAGATGGCAGATCACTGGAAAGTAGAGACATATGTGCATAAAATAAAGAAGAGTGAATATTACTACACAGAATGATGTGTATAATTTCTGTTTCATAATTTTGCACATACATGCACTGAAAATGCCTAAGAAAATATGAAGAAAACATAAAGCACAAATTTTAGAACCACAAATATAATAGGAACACATTGTTTTTAAACATGGGATTACACATTTTCATTCGAATATAAAATTGAAGACAGAACCTGGAGTAAAGTTCTGAACAAAGCATTCTGTGAAGGAGTGGACTCAGACTTGAGAAGTCAAGATTCAGGTAATAATTTCACGTTATATCATATGACTTGTTAACAATGACAATGTCTGTGTATATATTTCATGTACTGAAGAACCATATAAAAGAGCAAAAATTAACACAAATACAAATCAATAGAAAGATATTTAGCAAATACAGAAAAACAGGAAATGAGCTTCTAAGTATCTCTCCTACTGAAAAAGGAGACCATAAGTATTTTGGTATGATTCTTTGATTACTTGAAGATTTTACATTATTTGGTTGTTTTTCTTGCTTTTTTTTTTCTTTACAGTTTCGGCGGCCTGTCACGCTCATGATTATATGTGCACCCGTCTAGTATGTATTGAACACATCCTGCTTGGTGTGCTACTTCCTAAACGTCATGACTAATTCCCAAGTTTGTCAATTGAAATTCTGCATTTAAATCTTAATCCAGTCTTTCTTGCAAACCTACCTCTAATATATGGATTTGTATGTAATACAAATACACAGTTCGTCAGCAATTAATTCATGTACCAATTAACTTGCCATTGAATTCCGTTCCCTCTTGCTAAGTTTTCTTAGCAAGAGGGTGTGGAGTGTGTGTGTGTGTGTGTGTGTGTTCTCTTCACATGGAGGGCGGGTACTCTCCTCAGGACTGTGGTTAAGGTTGTAGTACCCAGGAGGTACAGAGTGGATTATTCTTGATGAAAAGCATGGATGGAAGAGAGGGGTAAATACAGGAAAGAGAAATGGAAGGAGAGAGGTTATTTTAATAAAAATAGGACCACAGCCTATTTAATAAAAGTAGGACCACATGGCTGTTAATGAAGGTCTGAGGACAGTGGAGTCAAAATTACCCATGGGAAAATTTTGAGATGTGTCCCCCCACCTTCTATTAACCAGGGATTCGAGGCCAAGATAATGCGTGCATTTGGAAAAAGCTCCAGACGTCATTCCCGCAGACACCTTGACTTCTTTGTTTTGTGATGTTTATTTTTATTTGTTTCGCTGCAGCAGGTCTTAGCTGGAGCACGAGGCATCTTCAGTCTTCACCGTGGCATGTGGGGTCTCCTAGCTGCAGCATGAGGGATCTAGTTCCCCGGTCAGTGATCGAACCCGCACATCCTGCATTGGGAATGCAGGGTCCTAGCCCCTGGATCACCAGGGAAATCCCTTCACTCCTCTTTCCATCTTCCTTACTCGCCAGCTGAGGACCACTAACTCACTGAGGTCCATGCGCAGGAAGACTCGATATACAGCGGCTGAAAGGACACGCTGAGGAAACAGGGTCACATCAGTCCTTGCCTCTTCCATCAGAACAAAACCCAAACACATTTCCAGTGAGCTAATTGCCTGCAGGAATATTACCAACCAACTTAATATTTTAAGAGCATATAAAGTATGTTTGCTGTCCAAAATAAAATCGTATTAAATATCAATAATAAAAAGGCACCTAGATAATCTCTAAATACTTGGAAGCTGTGCAATTCAATTCTAAGTATCTCAGAGGTCAAATGAAAATTGCTGTTGTTCGGCCGCTAAGTCATGTTCAACTCTTTGTGATCCCAAGGACTGCAGCATGCCAGGCTTCGCTGTCCTTCACCATCTCTCAGAGTTTGCTCAAATTCATGTCCACTGTGTCGGTGATACCATCCAATCATCTCATCCTCTGCCACCCTCTTCTCCTTCTGCCTTCAACCTTTCCCAGTATTTGCGTCTTTTTCTGTAAGTCAGCTGTTCGAATCAGGAGGCCAAAGTATTGGAGCTTCAGCTTCAGCATCAATCCTTCCAATGAATATTCAGGGTTGATTTTTTTTAGGACTGACTGGTTTGATCTCCTTGCTGTCCAAGGGACTCTCAGGAGTCTTCTCCAGTACCACAGATCAAAAGCATCAATTCTTCAGTGCTCAGCCTTCTGAATGGTTCAGCTCTAACATCCATACATAAATACTGGAAAAATCATAGCTTTCAATGTCAGACCTCGGTCAGGAAAAAAAAATTAAATAGTTTGAATGAAAGTGAAAACATGATCTATCAAACATATTAGAAAAGAAATAGGGGATATGATGCTGCTGGATACTACAGAAATTGAAAGGATGACATGGGGAAATTGTAAATAAACTTATGTAAATTAATTGAGCACACACTTGAAATGGACAAATTCTTTGGAAGACAGAAACTTCTAAAATTTACTCTAAATAATAGATGGTGACTGCAGCCATGAAATTAAAAGACGCTTATTCCTTGGAAGGAAAGTTATGACCAACCTAGATAACATATTGAAAAGCAGAGATATTACTTTGCCAACAAAGGTCTGTCTAGTCAAGGCTATGGTTTTTCCATTGGTCATGTATGGATGTGAGAGTTGGACTGTGAAGAAAGCTGAGCACCAAAGAATTGATGCTTTTGAACTGTGGTGTTGGAGAAGACTCTTGAGAGTCCCTTGGACTGCAAGGAGATCCAACCAGGCCATCCTAAAGGAGATCAGTCCTGGGTGTTGATTGGAGGGATTGATGCTGAGGCTGAAGCTCCAATACTTTGGCCACCTGATGCGAAGAGCTGACTCAATGGAAAAGACCCTGATGCTGGGAGGGACTGAGGGGAGGAGAAGAAGGGGACGATGGAGGATGAGATGGCTGGATGGCATCACCGACTCAATGGACATGAGTTTGAGTGGACTCTGGGAATTGGTGATGGACAGGGAGGCCTGGCGTGCTGCGATTCATGGGGTCACAAAGAGTTGGACACAACTGAGTGACTGAACTGAACAGAACTGAACTGAAAGAATTTACATATGGAGAGATAACCAGAGCACCCCATACCTATCACAAATTAAAGCTGTAGTTAAAAGCCTTCCTTAGAGCAAACTCAAGGCCCAGCTGTTGTTGTTTAATCACTTAGTCACGTCCAACTCTTTTGTGACCCCCCCTGGACTGTAGCCCACCAGGCTTCTCTGTCCATGGAGTTTCCCAGGAAAGAATACTGGAGTGAGTAGCCATTTCTTTCTCCAGGGGATCTTCCTGACCCAGGGATCAAACCCATGTCTATTGTGGCTCCTGCACTGGCAGGCAGGTTCTTTACCACTGAACTGTCTCGGAAGCCCAAGGCCCAGATGACTGACTGGTAAATTTTGCTAAACACTTAAGAAAGAAATGACAAAAATTATAAACAAACTCTTTAAGAAAATATAAGAGGAAAAAAAAGAAGCATTACACCTCACCTTTTAGGCCAATATCACAGCAAGAGCAAATGAAAGACATTGTAAAACAGAAAAGAAACAAACGAGAAAAACTAAAGACTAAGCTTCAGCCCATTTTCTATACGGACCTGGTCATACGCCACAGTAAGATTAATCAAGAATTTCATCCTTTCAACTTTTATACTTAGATTTGTAATAGATTTTTGTGAATGGTGAAAGTAAGCATTGGCTTTTTATTTTTTTCATATAGATATCCAGTTGTTTCTGAATCATTTCTTGAAAAACCATTCTTTCTACTTAAGATTGATTTGATGGCTTGTCTATATCAAAGGACTGCTTACCTGAGGATCTATCTGTGGGCTCCCTGTCCCCTTCCATTGACCAGCTCCAGATCGTCTTGGTTAGTTTTACAGGAAGTCTGAAGAACAGGTATGCAAGTCTTCTGAGTTTATTCTTTTTTAAGATTGTTTTTTTTTTTTTAAAGATGTTCTAAGCCCTTGGAATTTCAATAAAAGTTTTAGAGTCAGCCTGTAAATGTAAAGAAAAAGCCTGGTGGGATTATTATTCGGTTTATATTGAATCTACAGGTCAATCTAAAGTATGATATCTTGAAAATATTGAGATTTCCAATAGATGAACATGATATTTTTCTAATTAATTTTTCTTAGTTTGTATTTTATAGTTTTCAAGACTCAAAAGTCTTTAAAAATTTTGTTCATACCTACTGAACGTTCTCAGTGTAACTGTAATAAAACCTTTGAAACTATCATTTTTGGCTCTCTACTGTTGGCATCTTGTCGTTCAGCCGTCAAGTCCTGTCCGACTCTCTGTGACCCCGTGGACTGCAGCACGCCAGGCTCCCCTGTCCTCTGCCGTCTCCTGGAGTTCGCTCAGATTCACGTCCATTGAGTTGGTGATGCTCTCTAACCGTCTAATTCTCTGCCTCTTAGTATACAGAGTACAAATGATTTTTGAGTTTCAATGTTATGCTTTGTAATTTAGTTAAATTTACTTACTGACTTTATTACTATTTTATTGATTCCTCAGGAATTTTTATGTAAGATTATGTATATATTAATTACATTGTAGTGAGAGAATGTACTCTGTAAGACAGAAATCTATTAAATTTAATAAGACATACTTTATGGCCAAGAATTTGATCTGTCTTGGTGCAAATACCACATGCATTTGGAAAGAATACGGTTTTCTACAGTTGTTCGGTATTGGTATTCTAGCAATTAGGTCACGTGTTTAATAATATTGTTCCAATGATGTATTCCTTTCTTTTCATTTTGCCTAGCTATCTATTAATATATGAAAGGGGGGAAAGATTACCTTTTCACTGAAGAACATCTGTAATCTGCGACTATGTAACTATGATTATGGACATTTTATTACATATTTTCTCTCTTGACTTAATGGACATGAGTTTGAGCAAAATCCAGGAGATAGTGAAGGACAGGGAAGCCTGGCATACTGCAGTCCACGGGGTTGCCAAGAGTTGGACATGACTGAGCAACTGAACAATCACAACAAATATACATATATATGTATATGTATATACACACATGTACGTATGTACATGCTAAGTCTCTTCAGTCGTGTCTGACTCTGTGCGACCCCATAGATGGCAGCCCACCAGGCTCCCCCGTCCCTGGGATTCTCCAGGCAAGAACACTGGAGTGGGTTGCCATTTCCTCCTCCAATGCATGAAAGTGAAAAGTGATTATTATTATTATTTTTTTTACTTTACAATATTGTATTGGTTTTGCCATACATCAACATGCATCCGCCACGGGTGTACACGTGTTCCTCATCCTGAACCCCCCTCTCACCTCTCTCCCTGTATCATCCCTCTGGGTCATCCCAGTGCACCAGCCCCAAGCTTCCTGTATCCTGCATCGAACCTGGACTAGCGATTCATTTCTTATATGATATTATACATGTTTTAATGCCATTCTCCCAAATCATCCCCCCCTCCCTCTCTCACAGAGTCCAAAAGACTGTTCTATACATCTGTGTCTCTTTTGTTGTCTCGCATACAGGGTTAGTAAAAAAAAAAAACAATAATAATAATAAATTAAATTTTAAAAAAAAGAAAGTGAAAAGTGAAAGTGAAGTCTCTCAGTCATGTCCGACTATTCGGGACCTCATGGACTGTAGCCCACCAGGCTCTCTGTCCATGGGATTTTCCAGGCAAGAGTACTGGAGTGGGGTGCCATTGCCTTCTCCACATATGTATATATTTGAGGCAAATATATACAAAATATATAAAGTACACTTCATATGTGTATTTAACATATGTAATTTAGGTAAAGTTAGTGACAGAATTATTAAAAATACTTGTGTTTAATTTATTTCTTTTTCAATTACAGATTTTTCTGGAAAATATAGCTGGTTAGTCATGCCACCAAGGATTTCAGCTAAGTGGTAATCTCCTAAATTCCAGCCTCTCCCTATTAAGAACTGATCAAAGTGCTGTAAGATCAACAGAGCAAAACCAAATTCAAGCAATGCTAACAAAAGACATTCTTTACTAAATTTTCTCTCAAATAGATAAGTTTACATGCTGCTTAACAACTATTCCATACTGAAGGTTTTCATTGTGGCTCAAATGTAATTGTTAGTATGTGTGTTACTCAGGAGTTAAAATTTTTATTCTTAACAACTCAAGGCAGAACACTCTGGATATACTTTATGTAAGCTGATAGTTGGTACACAGTTTAAAAATGTTATATTTCATTATTAATATATGCTAGAAAATAAATTTAACGTTCTTCTTATGATGACATACCCTGTCATATCCTTATAGATATGTTTATATTGATTAAATAAATAATTTATAAAAAATAATTTAGGATAGCATTCTAATGCACATTTTTCTTTCTCTTTCATTTTTGATAGTAGCGGTAAAAAAGGAGCTTTGAAATTCTGCCTGGAATCTGCTTTTGTCTTAGCCTGATTACAACATTGCTATATATTAGGTGTGTTTATTTTCTGTCTCTCTGGCAATGAAGTAGTTCAGCAGTGCTTGGCCTCTGGGCAAAAAAAGAGTATTGAGTTAGCCTTGCCTATAAATTGGTACCACTGGGATGGACAAGTACTTGTATTATTGTATTATTTTTCACAAGATGCCATATTCTGAAATACTTCCCATTCATCAGCCTAATAGCTCAGCAAGTATCTTCAGCAGTCTCTATTGTCTGGTCACTTAGCTCTGGAGGTTTAGAATGGTGATCATGAGGCCAGAGCTGTGGTTTTAATTCCTGTTAGGTTCTCAGTTAGAAAAAAGTCTCTGTACACAGCTACCACCTGTGCTTCTCACTTTGACATCTCGTAGATGCACATTAAGGGTTATAAAAGTGACATGTCACAGGAATGCAGATGACACAGTGCAATTTATCATTACTATTAGGAAAAAAAATTCAAGGTAAATATTCCCTTGACTAGATTTTTTGCTTCATTCTTACATAGGGAAGTCTATGTGTTCAGCTGAAGCTACATATACTTCAGTGCATTTTTCTGTGTGGTAAACTAAATATAAAGTCAATATTTTCTTTTGAGTTTGGAATATTAAAAGATAAAGCAGATTAATAGCTGAGCTTTGGAATCATGTTAAAGCCCACTATATGCCATGTGCAAAGCACCCATAAATGCATAAGCCGAGATGCTCAGAAGTTCCTTTAGACTAATTTGAAACTATTATTTTCCAGTGTTTTATAATGATATTTGGCCTTTTTTTTTTTTTTTTACCAAGGTGCATTTATTATCTATTTTTTATTTATCTAGGTGACCGAGACCTGGTGTACCTGGTGTACCCTAAGGTTAATCTGCCATCTCTTCAGCAACTGCACTTTTGCTATAATGATTCATAATTTTAGAACACTGCCCTTGCCAGCAGTACGTTTTGACTTCATTAACAAGGGAAATAGATTAAGCTCTTAACTTCTTCCTCCATCCGTTTAGTCAGAAAAACCTGCCGGCCACCTGCTTTCTTCTGGATGCCCTTCATTTTTCCTCTTGCCTGATTGCTCTGGACAGAACCTACAGCACTTTGTGAAACACGAGTGATGGCCGTGAGTGCTTCTGTCTCGTTACTAATGTGAGAGGAGAGGTTTTCAGACTTTTATCATGGAGTGTGACGTCAGCTGTGGGCTTGTAACATACGGCCTTTATTATATTGAGACGACTGAAGTTGGGGGTGACCTCTCCCATTGTCTTGATAACATCAGACCACAGAATTTGTTTTTATCAGTTGCTGAAGTCTCAGTTCAGTTCAGTTCAGTCGCTCAGTCATGTCTAACTCTTTGCGACCCCATGAATCACAGCACGCCAGGCCTCCCTGTCCATCAGCAACTCCCGGAGCCCACCCAGACCCCTTATCCATGCATAAAAAATCACCTTTTTCTTTCTTTTTATTAAAAATATTAAGATGAAATCTATTTTCTTGAAAGTTTTACTCTCCTGTGTGCTCAGTTGTCTGACTCTTTGCAACCCCGTGGACTGTAGCCTGCTAGGATCCTCTATCCATGGGATTTTCTAGGCATGAATACTGGAGTGGGTTCCCATTTCCTTCTCCAAGGGATCTTCCTGACCCAGGAATCAAGCCCATGACTCTGGTGTCTGCAATGCCAGGTGGATTTTTCACCATTCCGCCACCTGGGAACCCTCTTTATTTTCCTGCTACACTAATATATTCCAATTTATTTTAAAAATACACATTTCCAAGTATATCTGTGGTGTATGCAGTTAACATTTTAAAGAATTGTCATTGGTGTGGACAGTTTTCCTCAGGACACCTCCAACACTTACAATCAGATCATAAAGATAATTTAAAATGCCATTAGAAGAAGACAATGAAGTGGCAGATGCAGGGTTTTCGCTTTATTTATCAAACACCTTGTTGTGTGCAAAAGCACGTCAGAAGGTTACTGCCCAGCGTGGAGGGACTGACGGAGATGGATCTCTTCACAGCCGATAGGAGCTGTGTTTATGCGTCGCTGGGTGCTTTTCTGAGTGCCACTTGGGCTATCTGGTCAAATAAAGAGAGAAAATCCATCTGTGCCATCTACTGCTCGCTTCCTCTCCCAGGTCGTTTTGACCCATCTGCAACTTCACTCTGTCACTGAACGTGGTTGTACAATTGTTAAGGGCGCAGCTTTGGAAAGGTGACTGAAGCTGGACATTTTTCTACGAAAAAGGAGTGTTATTAATGCGCTCAGAGAGAGAAAATAAATGCTGGGAACTTGTGGGGTGTGGTATAGTTTTTACTGCCAGGAATTGGGAATAATCACCTTACTCATCTGTGTCATAAATATATGAGTCAACTGGGAAGCTTTTCTTTATCAAATGGCTGTGGAAACTGCTTCAGGACTATCCCCATCTCCTCCCAATTTTTATTTATGACAATTGTTAACTCCAGTTTGTTTTGGATTTCTGCTGCATCCTTCCCTTTTAAAGTTGGTGCAAAATAGAATGCACATGCTTTCCCTTAGTAAGGTGATGAAGAGTATACAGTTAACTGGGAAGCCCAGGAATGTGAGGTTGTTTCTTATGGTAAGAGCCTGCATAGCATGATGGAAATATGGGAGGGAAGAAGGCACCTGTAAAGCCACAAGAATTGACTGAGTAGCAGTCTTCTTTATGTTTTTTAAGATGTAGCTGAAACCACTGTAGTGAAGTGAAGTGAAGTGCAAGTCGCTCAGTCGTGTCCAGCTCTTGGCGACCCCATGGAAATATAGTCCATGGAATTCTCCAGGCAAGAATAGAGTGGGTAGCCTTTCCCTTCTCCAGGGGATCTTCCCAACCCAGGGATTGAACCCAGGTCTCCCACATTGCAGGTGGATTCTTTACCAGCTGAGCCACCAGGGAAGCCCAAGAATACTGGAGTGGGTAGCTTTTTCCTTCTCCAGCAGATCTTCCTGACCCAGGA
>NW_011494637.1:3206830-3217673 GCF_000754665.1 Bison bison bison | reverse complement strand
CAGTTTTACCTGACCCAGGAATCAACCCGGGGTCTCCTGCATTGCAGGCAGATTCTTCCAACTAAATTTCCAACTTCACTATTACTGATTAGCATTCTATGGAGAGTGTGTGTTTTTGCTGGGTTAAAAGGCGTATGCGGTCAGAAATGAATTCTTGACAAGATGATTCTGAATCTTCAAAACAAGTGTGTAGGCAAAAGAGAAATTAAAAAAATATATAGAGAGAGTAATGGAAAATAATGCTCTGATTTTACCAGATTGATAAAATATGACAAAATTAAGATGACAAAGGGGGCTTCCCAGGTGGTTCAGTGGGACATAATCCACCTGCCAAGGCAGGACATGTGGGTTTGATCCTCGATCCAGGAAGAGCCTACAGGCTGCAGAGCTGAGCGTATGCACCACAGCTACTGAGCCTGTGCCCCAGACCTTGGGGACCACAGCCACTGAGCCTAAGCACTGCAATTACTGAAGCCCACGTGCCATACAGCCAATGCTCCTCAACAAGAGAAGGCCCCACAATGAGAAGAGCCTGCTACCACAGCTGAAGTGCAGGCCGCACTCACTGTAACTAGAGGAAAGCCCATGCAGCAGCGAAGATCCAGCATAGCCATAAAGAAATAGAATTACTTATACAAAAAATCAGACATGCAATGAAGCAGGAAAGATGACCCACAATGAGACTAGTCAGTCAATAGAAACAGACCGTAAAAAGGAACAGAAAGTGCAATTAGTGAGTAAAGACGGTAAGGAAGCTATTTTGAATATAGGCTGCATGTCAAGAGCAGATATGCATGCCCAAAATACTCAAATCAAAATTCTAGAGACTAAATGTATCATATAAAATACATGTTGAGTGGGATTAAAAGTGTTAGACATTCAAGACCAAAAAGACAAATGAACTTAGGATGTAGTAAAAACAAACAAATAAACAAACAAACTCAGAAAAAACCTAATGTGAGAAAAAAATGTACAGAGACTCAGTAAGATATGAAGCATCAGGAGGCCAAATATATACTGGAACTGAATATACTGAATATATACTGAATAAATTGGAACTCTAGAAAAAGGGGGGTACAGGAAAATGTGTGATGAAATATGGCCAGTTGTTTCATGAATTAATAAAAAATGTAAATTCAGTTCAGTTGAGTCCCTCAGTCATGCCCGGTCATGGACTGAAGGACTGAACTGAAGTAAACAGCAATGCGTCAGGCCTCCCTGTCCATCACCAACTCCCGGAGTTACCCAAACTCATGTCCATTGAGTCTGTGATGCCATCCAACCATCTCATCCTCTGTCATCCCCTTCTCCTCCTGCCCTCAATCTTTCCCAGCATCAGGGTCTTTTCAAATGAGTCAGCTCTTCACATCAGGAGGCCAAAGTATTGGAGTTTCAGCTTCAGCATCAGTCCTTCCAATGAATATTTAGGACTGAGTTCCTTTAGGATTGACTGGTTGGATCTCCTTGCAGTCCAAGGGACTCTCAAGAGTCTTCAGCACCACACTTCAAAAGCATCAATTCTTCAGCGCTCAGCTTTCTTTATAGTCCAACTCTCACATCCATACATGACTCCTGCAAAAACCGTAGCTTTGATGAGATAGACCTTTGTGGACAAAGTAATCTCTGCTTTTTAATATACTGTCTAGGTTGGTCATAACTTTTCTTTCATGGAGCAGGAGTCTTTTAATTTCATGGCTGCAGTCATCATCTGCAGTGATTTTGGAGCCCCCCAGAATAGTCTGTCACTGTTTCCATTGTTTCCCCATCTATTTGCCATGAAGTGATGGGACCAGATGCCATGAACTTAGTTTTCTGAATGTTGAGTTTTAAGCCGACTTTTTCACTCTGCTCTTTCACTTTCATCAAGAAGCTCTTTAGTTCTTTTTCTTGGGACTTCTCTGGTAGGCCAGTGGTTAAGACTCTGAGCTTTCCCTGCAGGGCGCACAAGTTCAATCCCTAGACAGGGAACAAAGATCCTGCATGCTGCACGGCATGGACAAAAAAAATACAAGCTGTAAATACACAGATGCGAAAAGCTTAATGAACCATAAGCAGCTGAAATAGGAAGAAAAATACAGAACTGGTGAAAATAAAATTGTTTAAGTCTATAGAAAATTATTTAAAAAATAACATCCAAAAAGACCTACATACATAAGGAAAAGGAGAAGTACAGGTGACTTCTCATCAAAAATCCTAGTTAGAAAACCAGGATGACCACGTTTAATGCAAAATAAGAAGGAAAGAAGAATTCTACACCTAGTCAGTTTTTAAAAACATGGGTGATATTAAATGTTTGAGGTACAGACAATTAACAAACTCATCACCAGTAACCAATGAAGTATTTAGAAAGTCATTCAATCAAAAGACAGTTAGACCAGATGGAAATGTGGATCTATACAAAGGATTTAAGATCACTAGGATCTATAAACGTCAGTAATAAGACATCTCTTCTTATTTGAAGTTCATTTAAAAGATAATGGAGGTGCTTCAAATTAATAATACCAGCTTCCACATCAAGAGATAGGAAGTGGATAACAAAATAAACTCAAAATGAACATAAGGAAGAAAATGAAATGGAAAAGAAATCAATGAAATCAAGAGCAAAAATAATGGAAAAATCAGTCAAACCGAAACCTACCTCTGTAAAAATAACAATGAAATGACGACCTTTTATCAAAACTGATAAAAGAAAAAAAAAGAGGAGACACAAGTGGCTAATATCAGGAGTCTTGTAGAGGATAATGAGAAGAGATCCCAGAGACTTTACAAGAATCACCACGAATACTACAAACACCTATCAGCACATGAATTTAGCAGCTTAGATAAAAGGGCTCCTTGACAACTACACATAACCAAAGTCCCTCAGGAAGATTCAATCCTGCTGAACATAAAAGAAGAAATAGCAATTCAGCACAGTCTGCACCAGAGATAGAATAGGAATGAACATTTTTCAACTCATTTCATGACGCCAGCTTTGCCCTGATCTTAAAACTAGACAAAAAAAGTACAAAAAAAAAAAAAACCCACTATAGAATATTATCCTGTAAGAGCTTAGACACAAAAATCCTCAGCATAAATGGTAGCAAATCAAATCAGTTTTTTGTGTATAGATAGATTGATATAAATTTATATTGGTATAAATTTAGATGGATGGATGGATACACACATTCATACATAAATACATAGACAACTAGAAATCTAAAGAATAGCATGTTTCTTTTGTGGCTCAGCTGGTAAATAATCCACCTGCAATGTGGGAGACCTGGGTTCAAACTCTGGGTTGGGAAGATCCCCCAGAGAAGGGAAAGGCTACCCACTCCCGTATTCTGACCTACCCATTCCAGAAGCAACAGGTAGAACTGGACATGGAACAATGAACTGGTTCCAAATCAGGAAAGCAGTACTTCAAGGCTGTATATTGTCACCCTGTTTATTTAACTCATATGAAGAGTACATCATGAGAAACGCTGGGCTGGCTGAATGAAGTGCAAGCTGGAATAAAGATTGCTGGGAGAAATATCAATAACCTCAGATATGCAGGTGACACCACCCTTATGGCAGAAAGTGAAGAGGAAATAAAAAGCCTCTTGATGAAAGTGAAAGAGCAGAGTGAAAAAGCTGGCTTAAAAGTCAACATTCAGAAAACAACAATCATGGCATCTGGTCCCATCACTTCATGGCAAATAGATGGGGAAACAGTGGAAACAGTGACACTTTATTTTCTTGTGCTCCAAAATCACTGCACATTACTTTGCCAACAAAGGTCCATTTAGCCAAAGTTTTGATTTTTCCAGTAGTCATATGTATGGATATAAGAGTTGGACCATAAAGAAAGCTGAGTGCTGAAGTATTATGCTTTCGAACTGTGGTGTTGGAGAAGACTCTTGAGAGTCCCTTGGACTGCAAGGAGATCCAACCAGTCCATCCTAAAAGAGATCAGTCCTGAATGTTCATTGTAAGGACTGAGGTTGAAGCTCCAATACTATGGCCACCTGATGCGAAGAACTGACTCATGGAAAAGGCCCTGATGCTGGGTAAGATTGAAGGCAGGAGGAGAAGGGGGTGACAGAGGATGAGATGGTTGGATGGCATCACCGACTCGATAGGCATGAGTTTAAGCAAGCTCCAGGAGTTGGTGATGGACAGGGAAACCTGGCATGGAGTCCATGGGGTCACAAAGAGTTGGACACGACTGAGCCACTGAACTGAAAGAATAACATGCCACTAACAATTCAGGTTTCTTTCCAAAATGTTAATGTTTTCAATATTCAAAATTCAATTATATAGTCCATTATATCACCTGTCTAAGGAATAAAACCCCACATGGTTGAATCAATTAATAAAAGGAAGACATTTGGCAAATTATACCCATTCTTAAAACTCTTCCATGGCTTCTGATTGCTCTTAGACTGAAGAATGAGTTTTCCAAGTATCCCACAACTCTGTTGGGACTGGTCTCTGTGATCTCTCTGGTGCTACATGCCACAGTTCAATTACAGGCCCTGCTCACAGTCTCTGTGGACATGCTGTGTGTGTGTGTGTGTGTGTGGGCGGTCAGTCCCTTCAGTTGTGTCCACTCTTTGACGCCATGGACTGTAGCCCTCCATGCTGCTCTGTGCATGGGATTTTCCCAGCAAGAATGCTAGAATGGGTTGCCGTTCCCTCCTCCAGGGGATCTCCCGGACCCAGGGGTCAAACGTGCGTTTCTTATGTCTCCTGCCTTGTCAGGCGAGTTCCTTACCACTAGCATCACCTGGGAAGCTCTTCTCAACCAAAACTGGCATGGCTTTGAAAGGCTTTCCCCGCCTGTACATGTAGACTCTAGATTTAAATCTCTGTAGAGTTTAATCAGGAAGACTTTCTTTGGAAGGTTAATGTAAGTGAATTCTCACTCTGTTACAACTCTTTATCCCGAATTAATTTTAGAATTGTATTCATATGATAATTTAAAGCTCATATACACATTTGTGCATGCTTATCTCTTTAGTTCATTCATCTAGCTCATACAAGGCATTAGTATTGACATATTTACTGACTGAGCCAATAACGCACTTTATAATGAGTTCAGCATTAAAAGTGTTTCATTAACGGGAATGTCTTCACTTCTTATCAGGCAGGGTTAACACTCTGGGAAAGTACTGCTAAGAATAAGTATAATTCAATCTGTTTACTTTGCACTTAAAGAGACCTTTTAACTCCAATGCCATTTTAAATATATTTATTCATTTTTGTTGCTTGTTTATGAAATGAACATTTATTAAGTTCCTAATGTGTGCCAAGTGTGAGGGATCACCAGTGAATAAACAGACGGAATCTCTCAGATGAATGCAGCAAGCAAGCTTGTGGTTCTTGTTTGAAGAAAGAGAACACAATGACTGAAACGAACAGGTGTCTGTGTTCTTTCTTCCTGGATAATGATAGTTAACATAAAAAAGTGCTACGCATGCATAGCTAAAATATTTAAACCGTTTAGAAAGGAGTGAGATGAAAAATGAAAGAAATACCCCTACCCCAGTTCCCAGTTTATTCCCCTAAAGATGATCACTCTTTTAATTTTCTTATAACTCTTCCTGGAAAGAAAGAAAAAAAAACAAACATATTTTCTTGCTTACTTAGGGAAAAGAGATGATAATTATTTATTTCTGCTTTTTACTGAAATCATAGCATGGAAATTTTCCATATTAGCACATGGATATTTACCTCATTTGTATAGCAATGCAGTATTCTGGATTCACTATAATTATTATAACAGCTCTCCTATTGAGTAGTTCTCTTTTTCTATTGTCTCTACTCTAAAAGCATTTTAATAACTATGTAATAGGCTGTAACAAATAACTGGTCAGTGGAGAATGCCATAGAATAGTTAACATATTCCCAAATTATGATATTGAATACTATTCTGATCCTGTGATCATAGCACAGAGTCCAGTAGTTCAGTAACTATTACTTCCCTGTGTGTGGAAGGACCAGAGAGTCTATCATAAGATAGGGAGTGAGGTAAGCAGTCAAAAAAAATCACACTTGGAAAGTAGTTTTTCACTGTGTTCTCCTTCTCTTGGAGCAGAGATAAGTGAATTTCCATAACAATGTCCCTGAAAAAAGAGACAGTATTCCAAAGAGTACAGAAGTATAGGGGAAAATCCCTTTTGCCTGTTTTGTTAGCCTGGCGTTGAGGCAATGGAAACTCCTTTTGACCAGCAATTTGGGCTAAAACTCAGAATTTTCCACTGTCACCTCTCCGATGGTCACGTTTCCTTTGGAAGGCAGTTGATAAAAAGCTGAGCAGTGATTCTGCTCAAGGTACCGGTCCCCTGCTTTCAAGGAGCTGTGGGAAACCAAGACAGTCCACAGAATGCATCCCACGTAAGCACATTGACAAGGAAATGAGAGCGTTCATCTGAGACAGCCCACCAGATGCTGCGTGATATCCTGTCAACGTGGTTCACTTAATTCCGTCAAAGCCTTTCTGACAGCGTGGCAGTTTTCTCTTGTAACTGTCAAAGCTGCTTTTGTATTGGCAGGCTCAGCAGGTATCACTTTTTAGTCTCCTTTTTATTTTTTTCTTCAAGCTCACATGATCACACAGAGGCCGTGAAGGACTAATCAATAAATCAACATGAAGGTCTAACGAAGAGGATACATATATGAGCTAACTCATTTTATTGTTTTAAAATATCCTAAGAGGACAAAGGCCTTCCCTCATAGTTCAGTTGGTAAAGAATCTGCCTGCAATGCAGGAGACTTGGGTTCGACTCCTGGGTCGGGAAGATCCCCTGGAGAAGGTAATGGCAACCCACTCCAGTATTCTTGCCTGGAGAATCCCATGGACATAGGGGCCTGGCAGGCTACAGTCCGTGAAGTTGCAAGAATCAGCCATGACTTCGTGACCAAACTACCATCAAGGGGACAAAACACAAGAAATTATATATTTCTAGCATGGTGATGCTTCACACCACTTAATTTCTGCCTTTTCATGAGGTTGGGAATGTGAGTTACATATTTTCCTTTTTATTTATTTATTTTAAACTGGAGAGTGTGTGGCTAAATATGTTGTATTCTTTCCTTAAATCTCCAGGATTTCTGACAACATTTTCCCTAGGTGTTGAAAGTGATGCTCTCTGGAGCTGAAAACTTTAAAGTTCTAACAGATCAATGTGTGGACATAGCAGAACCAACCTCAAGACTTAAGCTGTGAAAGAGAATAACTAACAGACTGAAATATCAGTAATACAATTGTTCAGCTGGATTTTGACTTTAAACAATGTCAACACATAATATGTCAGAAAGTTTCTCAAAAATAAGATTCAGTCTCTTAAGGAGTTAGATTTTTAGAAACTTTTAAATTTGAAATTGTTTAAATTCAAGAGAAGTTGAAAAAAAAAGCAGCATTCCCAGATACCTTTGACCAAGTTTCCTTAAATAATAACATTGTACAAAACTATTGTACATGTATCAAGAGCAGCAATATGACATCGATACACCACACTTATACAGTCTTTCCTCCCAATCCCACGCCCTGGCAACTATGGAGTTTTCTCCATCATTACGATTTTGTCATTTAAAGAATGTTATAAAAACTAAATGAAAAAGCATATAAGCTGTTTAAACAACTTAACAGAGATAGACGTGGCATGTCCTCAAGCCACCCATTTGGAATATACCATTCAGTGCATTTTGGGATACTCACAGAATTGTATAGCCCATCACCATAAACTAATTTTAAAACATTTTCACCCCAAAAAGAAACCCCATGCCCATCATGGCCTCCTCCCATTTCCATACTCAAAAAGCTCATACAGCACTAAGAAATCAGGAATTACTTTCTACTTTCTGTCACCCTGGATTTTTATATTCTGTGTATTTAATATAAGTGGAGCTGTACAATATATGATCTTCTGGCTTCTTTCAACTGAAAAATAATGGCACCAAAGTTCACATTTTCGCATGCTACACACTTTCATTCCATTTTATTTTTGAATAATATTCTGTGATGTGTATATACCATATTTTCTTCCTTTATTTATCATTCAGTGGGAATTTGTTTGGTCATGGCTGTTAGGACTAACACTAATGTGAACAATTGTTTTCACCTTGTGTGTCTGCTGCGGTCCGCGGGGTCGCAAACAGTGAGACACGACCGAGCGACTGTCGTGAACTGAACAGTCTGTTATCTACTCATTGAGTCGTCTGGTGGTGAAAAGTGGCCGTGAAAGTAGTTCAGTCGTGTCTAACTCTTTATGACCTCATGGACTACGGTCCATGGAACTCTCCGGGCCAGCATACTGGAGTGCGCAGCCTTTTCCTTCTCCAGGGAATCTTCCCAACCCAGGGATTGAATCGGAGTCTCCTGGATTGCAGGCAGATTCTTTACCAGCTGAGCTGAGGGAAGAGCTATGAGGGAAGCCCGAGTCGTCTGGTAACTGCACGTTTTATGGGCAAATCACATCTTGCTCAACTTCATGCTATGAGTGTTAAGTAGACATATTTTCATTTTTATATTATAAATACTCAGGAATATAATTGTGGGAACATATAGCACATATTCAGCTCAATAAGAAATTGCTAAGAATATATAATTGGACTTAGAAAACCCAGGAATTAGTTCTTCAGCCTTAAGGAAATGTTGCAAAGCTTCCTGTATAGCTGAGGATGGTATTTTCCCAAACAGAGTAGTGGCCATGCTTTTGCTCAATCCAGTTCAGTTTTGAGAGTGTGACAGTATCTTCCCTTGTTTTAGCTAGATGTTTCTTTAAGTGTTGTTGGTATTTGATTTTGTTTTGTAAGCCCTCAAATTCAGATACACAGCCACACAAAACCACATGCCATAGACGACAATGTCCATCTTTGAGTGTTCTCTTAATAGCTTTTTCACCACGTCTTTACAATATTTGCATAATGCTTCTTTTCTTGTGCGTTTGTAGATAGCTCATACATATCTCCAGAAGCAGGAGCAAATTCCCAAATAAACGCCATTGCATCTCTAAACTTTTCTTCCTGGTCACAAAAGTAGTTCAAACTCTCAATCTTGCTGAACTCATTCACATGTAAATTATCAGCCATCTGAAGAAGGGCATCTAAATTTAATTCCTCTGCATGGGTGTTGGGTGTCTTAGGGACTGGAAAAGAACTTGCTCTTCAACAAATCAGATGTGGTCTACCGCAAATTTAAACTAATCAAAGTTTCCTTTTTTTTCAATTATCTTTTTTTTTTCTTTTTTTATGTGAGGGTAATGTGCTCAGATTTGAAGGTAAAATCATGTTTCTGCAGGATGTATTCCACTAGTAGAATGACAAAACTAATCATGTTATTGGAGAAATCTATTTCCCATATGTCACTACAAAAAGATCTTTAAATATGTATGTTTATATTCTTCCCATTAATAATGTAATCTTCAGATATTTCTTTAAATAAAATATTTAGATCAATTCAATGAAATGAACTCTAATGAGTGCAAAAAAAAAGAAAAATCGCCAAGCAGTCTCCAGAGTAGCTGTAATGATCTCTCATCTCCCAAGCAATGCATCAGGATCTAGTTGTTCCATATCCTCATCAGAACTTGGCATGTGTGTGTGTGAATCATATGTATTTATCACACACACACACACACACACACACACACACACTCACTAGTGGGAAAGAACCTGCCTGCCAATGTAGGAGACTTAAGAGTTTGATTTCTGGGTCGGGAAGATCCCCTGGAGGAGGGCAGCCCACTCCAGTGTTCTTGCCTGGAGAATCTCACGGACAGAGGAACCCAGCGGGCTGCAGTTCATGGGGTCACAAAGACTCAAGCACAACTGAAGCAACTTAGCATGTAAGCACATGTAATTCTTCAGGAACAAGTGGTATCTCATCATTAAAATGCTTTAATTTGCATTTCCATGATGGACAACGACATCAACAACTTTCCTGTGAACACTTGGTATTTCATATTCTCTTCCCTGATGTCTTTCACGTCTTTTGCTCATGTTCTAACTGAATTGTATTCTTACCATATCATTTAGAAAATATTTTATAATTATGGAAACAAGTCCTTGGTCAATTATGTGGTTTGCTGATATTTGCTCCCCATCTGTGGTTTGCCTTTTCATCCTCTTAACAAGGTCTTTCAGAAATCAAATGATTTTAATCTTGGTGAAGCACAATTTCTTCATTATGTTTCTAATGGACTGTGCTCTTTAGAGTCATATCGATGAACTCTGCCTAATCTTAGGTCACATGTTCTTCTCCGTGTTTTCCAAAATTATAATTATGCTTTTTACACTTGGACCTATAGGTGAATGTTTTAAATACAATGTAGTTTTAATGAAGATTGTTGCTTGTTTGCTCTGCTTACAGATGTCCATTTTTTTCCAATATGATTTATTTAATACATTTCTTCATTAAATTGCTTCTGCCACTTTGTTTAAAAATTGTGTGTGCCTACCTGGGAGAAATATCAATAACCTCAGATATGCAGATGACATCACCCTTATGGCAGAAAGTGAAGAGGAACTAAAAAGCCTCTCAATGAAGGTGAAAGTGGAGAGTGAAAAAGTTGGCTTAAAGCTCAACATTCAGAAAATGAAGATCATGGCATCTAGTCCCATCACTTCATGGGAAATAGATGGGGAAACAGTGGAAACAGTGTCAGACTTTATTTTTCTGGGCTCCAAAATCACTGCAGATGGTGATTGCAGCCATGAAATTAAAAGACGCTTACTCCTTGGAAGGAAAGTTATGACCAACCTAGATAGCATATTCAAAAGCAGAGACATTACTTTGCCAACAAAGGTCCATCTAGTCAAGGCTATAGTTTTTCCTGTGGTCATGTATGGATGTGAGAGCTGGACTGTGAAGAAG
>NW_011494637.1:3198548-3206730 GCF_000754665.1 Bison bison bison | reverse complement strand
CTAGGACTGCAAGGAGATCCAACCAGTCCATTCTGAAGGAGATCAGCCCTGGAATTTCTTTGGAAGGAATGATGCTAAAGCTGAAACTCCAGTACTTTGGCCACGTCCTGCAAAGAGTTGACTCATTGGAAAAGACTCTGATGCTGGGAGGGATTGGAGGCAAGAGGAGAGGGGGACGACAGAGGATGAGATGGCTGGATGGCATCACTGACTCAATGGACATGAGTCTGAGTGAACTCCAAGAGTTGGTGATGGACAGGGAGGCCTGGTGTGCTGTGATACATGGGGTTGCAAAGAGTTGGACACGACTGAGCGACTGATCTGATCTGATCTGATTCATGCTCAACTATTTCTATTCTTGACAATGTTGACTATTACCTGAGCCTTGTGATCCTGGAAAAGAGAAAAGGTTCAGAAATCCCCTCAGCTTGTGTGTTCTTGGACGGTGGATGTTTCACTTGAGGTCAGGGTGCTTTTCTGGAAGACACCTAAGGAGGTGCACTGTGCCAGCTGGGGCTGAGTCAGCCAGAGTTCAAGTTCAAGGGCATCTTAAGGAAAATTGGATTCCAAGCTTTTTGTTCCCATTGATCAGTGGGGACAAACAGTTCAGATAATCATTTATAAGGAAAAGAACGGGAATTTGGAGGGACTATTTCTAACCTTCTCAGAGGTGAACAGGGTGGTTTCCTAAGGCTAACCTAAGTCACAGGGCAGAAGGTGTACCTTTAGCAAAACCACTGCTATGCTGGATATCAACTGCTTTTCATGAGAAAAGCAGATAACATCAGAGATGTGACCATATAAATCCTGAGTTTTAACCTATATTGTTGCTCAAAAAAATTGTCACTGCTTCTATACAAGTTTAACAGAACATATAGAAAGAATTTTTCACTGTACACGTGTTTATTATTGGAATATTTCTTCTTTTCTTGAAGGGGCATTCTTATGGAGAAGCGCCAAGGAAAGAGGAAGTATCTCCTCTCCAAAAAAAGAGAACATAGTTGGAAATGGACTACTTTCCAATGTGATTGCATAACTACTTACTCTCTTTCTTATGACTTCGGGTCCTTAATGCATAGGGAAGTAAGTTAGTGAACTGCTGGACTCTGCTGACGGAAAGGACTTCAGACCAAAATACTGTTCACAGTATAACATCTATGATGTTTCTTTTGAAATGAATTCAATATCCTTGTCTGGTATTCCTCACTGATAAAATGTTTGTCACTACATATTACACATTTATCAAAATGATGCTATAATAGAAAAAATAGAAAATTGGAGTTTCTCAATAAGCTAGTTATATTAATTATGGTATATCCATAATATTGCATTGCCATAGAAATGAGATAGATATGCATTAACTGATACAAAATTTCCATATATAACTTCACTGAAACATAAGCATGAACAATTATCATTCATTTTCTCTAATTAAATAGAATATATATATATTTTTTTTTTCTTTTTTTTTCCAGAAAGAAAGAAAAGGCATATAGACCATACTTAAAGCAAGTGAATGAGATTACCTAGACAGAAACAGTTTTGTAGGAATGGAGAAAAGTTCAAGACTAACCTAGATAGAAAATAAAAAAAATAACAAATGAACTAGGAAAAGATTAACCTGCAGGGATCAGAGGAAACCTATGGAAACGTGATAGCATTAAATCCAAGCTCAATGGTCATTTCAAGAAGGAAGGTATCTTAATTGTTATTGTGAGGGTTCAGAATATGAAGAGGGAGGGAGTGTTTTCTGGAGTTACCAGCTATAAAATCTCCCTGGGGAATAAAATGAACTGGAGATTGATTTAGAGAGAAGGAATGGAAAGAGTGAGTGAAAGAAACTTTCAAAAGACTGCTGTTAAAGAAAAAAACCTTGTAAGATGGTAATTGGAGAGAGATATAAAGTCCAAAGAGAAGTTTATTTGCTTTAACAAGACATTCTAAAATAGGCTTGTATATTTAAGGGAAAGAAATCAGGAGAGAAAAATAAGTTTATTCAGTAGGTGAGAAATTGGGAGCCAAAGTAGAAGGAAAAAGATTCTGTGGTTGACAGAACAATGCCCCCCAGATAGATCCACACCCTCATCTCTGGAATCTGTGAATCTGTTCCTTCGATGACAAAGGGAGCTTTGCAGTTGGGGAAAGGAGCTTCAGATGGAGAGATCACCCAGGTAGATGCAATGGAATCATGAAGGTCCTTAAACCTGAAAGAGGGAGACGGGAAAGAGAGTCAGAGGAGGAGGCGTGATGACAGAAGCAGAAGCTGAGTGATGTTCTTGACGGCTTTGAAGATGAGAGGCAGTCAAGGACCGAGGTGTCTCTAGAAGGTGGAAAAGGCAGAGAAACGGCGTCTCCCCTGGAGCCTCAGGGAACACAGCACTGCTGACACCTTGATTTGAGCCTCTTGAGACATAGTTTTGGAGAAGGCAATGGCACCCCACTGCAGTACTCTTGCCTGGAAAATCCATGGACAGAGGAGCCTGGTAGGCTGCAGTCCATGGGATCACACAGAGTCGGACGTGAATGAAGTGACTTAGCAGCAGCAGCAGCAGAGACATAGTTTGAATTTCTGCTGCGTGTGTCAAGTCGCTCAGTCGTGTCTGACTCTTTGCAGCCCTGTGGACCATAGCCTGCCAGGCTCCTCTATCCATGGAATTCTCCAGGCAAGAACACTGGAGTAGGTTGCCTTTCCCTTCTCCAAGGGATTTCCCCAACCCAGGGGTCCAACCCACATCTCTTACATCTCCTGCATGGGCAAGCAGTTTCTTTACCACTAGCACCACCTGGGATTTCTGCCATCCTCCAAATGATGATGATACATTTGTGTTCTTTTAAGCCACTACTTTTGTCTGGTTTGTTTCAGAGACAGTAGGAAGCTGCTGCAGCTTCTGTCTGGTCTATTTCCCTTAAAGGTTTCACATCTGAAATGTGTTTCTGGTGGTGGGAGATTATATTTCTTATTGACCTCTTTATTCATAAAACTATTTCATTAAAAGCGCAGACTTGATTCTTACTGAGAAAATTGCTTTCTCTTACGTACACATGTGTGCTCAGTCACACAGTCATGTCCAACTCTTTGCAACCCCAAGGATTAAAGCCGATCAGGCTCCTCTGTCCAGGAGATTTTCCAGACCAGAATACTGGACACGGTTGCCATTTCCTTCTCCATCTCTTACATATAAAGACACCATTAAATATCTACACAATTAAAATATTTTGTAATCAGGTCAAAATTGACCCGTATAAAGTCTCATGTTTTCCTGTCACTAATATATCATTTAAATATTGCAAACAAATCTGCTACTTGTTTCTTTTCCTTATCCCCCAAAGTTAGTCATCATTTGTAAAACAAAATCCCAAGAAATTCCTGATAATGCAGTCTTAGGAGGGAATCCACAGTAGTGATATTTTACACTCTTCTCTGATAGATTAGGCATCATGAGCGGTCTTCAGGATTTAGTTTTTGTTCAGTCACCATATCTTACCCTTTTGGATGGCGTCACTGACTCAATGGACATGAGTTTTAGCAAACTCTGGGAGATGGTGAAGGACAGGGAAGCCTGGAGTGCTACAGTACCTGGGGTCACAAAGAGTCAGTCACAACTTAGTGATTGAACAACAACAGTCTTACCCTTTCAGCCCATAAATAACACTGATAGAACTGTCCAACAGCAGATGCCATATACGCACAAGGGGGAATCCTTGTCTTCTCTGGTCTACAGCTTTTCAGGACACTAGTGTTGAGAAATGATTGTGCCCTTATTTGAGTTTCCATCATGCTATTATAAAATTTTTGTAATGAAGAATAGTTATAGATTTACTTTATTATTTTACCTAAACGATGAATCAAGGATAGGAATGTTCATAATTAATTTTTGCATTTCTAGCTCTAAGCACATTAACTGATACAGAACAGGCCCACAGCAGAGCATGAAGCTGCTTCCAAGGCAGTGTTTGCTGTGGCTTCACCATAGTGTTTGCACAGTACTGCCTATCTTTGGCTAGACTTCTACACCTGTGTGAGAAAAGTAATAATAGTACCTACTTTGTGTGCCATGTTGAATAGTATAGGCAACACTGCATTTAAAACTCTCCACGCAGCGTCTAACATAGCTTGCCTTCAGAAACAGTTAGCCAAAACCACAATCATCCTGCAAAATCATAATCTAATAACTAATGAATGTTGATATTGTTTCTACATGATTTTCTGAACTGAAATTCTAAGGAACAAAATAAGCTATATTACCTATCACATTTTGTATGTGATACTTAATTGAAGGCAACAAATAAAGTATGAATAATTTAACCTGAAGAGGAATGTATTAAAAGGATATTAAGTGATTCACAAATCCTCTAGGAAATCTAAGGAACAGAATTTGGAGGCTACATAAAGAGAAATAATAATCTAAATCCAGTCAGTAAAGGACTTCCCTGGTGGGCCAGTGATTGACTCTGAGCTTCCAATGCAAGGGTCAGGGGTTAGATCCCTGGTCAAGGGACTAAGACCCCATATACTATGAAGTGAAGTGAAGTGAAGTTGCTCAGTCTTGTCCAACTCTTTGCGACCCCATGGACTGTAGCCTACAAGGCTCCTCTGTCCATGGAATTTTCCGGGCAAGAGTACTGGAGTGGGTTGCCATTTCCTTCTCCAGGGGATCTTCCCCAACCCAGGGATCAAACCTGGGTCTCCCGCATTGCAGGCAGATGCTTTACCATCTGAGCCACCAGGAAAGCCACATGCTATGGGCATGATCAAAAAATATTGAAAGAAAAAATCAAGTCAGTGAAGTACTGGCTGCAGATGTAACTTTTTTCCACTAAAAGCATCTCACCAACAGTGGACAACACAATATAGATCTAACCTCTAGTGTGTGTACTTAGTCGCTCTGTCATGTCTGACTCTTTGCAACCCTGTGGGTGTAGCCCGCCAGGCTCCTCTGTCTGGGGATTCTCCAGTAAAAATACTGGAGTGGGTAGCGTTTCCCTCCTCCAGGGGATCTTCCCAACCCAGGGATTGAACCCAGGTCTCCCACATTGCAGGTGGATTCGTTACTGTCTGAGCCACCAGGGACCTGGAGGTAACTGCTGTCAGCGTTCTCCACCCATAGCAAGAATGGGTCCTGCTCAGTCACACTGCTTATGATTCAAAGTGTGGGGTCGGCATGTCCAGTTCGGGTTGCTATGTCATGTTCCCTGCTTGCCTGCAATAGAGTCTGGGACATGAAACCTGGCATTTGTGGTTTTTATTGGGGGGAGATGAAGTTTTGTTTCCTGCAGTGTAATTCCCCAACCACAGAAAGGCAAATCCTCCGTGGAACAGCAAAAGGAAATGGAAAAGTCCTCTGAGTCTTAGCATGTGCTCATATGTAGAATTCACGGTTTTTCAAGGAAAGGCCAATTACAGTTAAAAATATACTAATCCACTATAAAACACAGGCTTCCTGGGTGGAACAGTAGGTAAAGAATCTGCCTCCGATGCGAGAGACACAGGTTCTATCCCTGGGTCAGGAAGATCCCCTGCAGTAGGAAATGGCAATCCGCTCCTGTATTCCAGCCTGGAGAATCCCATGGACAGAGGAGCCCGGCATAGGGTTGCAAAGGGATGGATGCAACAGCACACACTATAGTGGAGGGTGCACACACATAGGTACATAGCTGTATACGCACCCCATGCGATGCTCTGCGGTGACCTAAATGGGAAGGAAATCCCCCAAAGAGGGGACAGACATATGCATATGGCCGACTCACTTTGCTGTACAGCAGAAGCTAACAACACATTGCAAAGCAAATATGCTATAATAATGTTTCAAAATATACTCTCTTAGCTTTAATCATATATCAGATATAACAGTCTTAAAGATCTTTTCAGCGGTAGACTAGCCCTCACCTTCCTAAAAACCAAAGTGCTCTTCCCCCTTCATCCTTGCTCCAAATGTTTGCAGTTCTCTTTCTCCCCTGCTCTTGGGCTTAGGTGAGCTGTGGCTCGGGAGTGATGGCTGAGACCAGGGTGCCGTGACTGGCAGGCTCCCAGTGGCCGGTGAGTGGCTGAGACAGGCACTCAACCCAGACATATTCTAAAATCCCAGGAGAAACCTTAGAACCAATCCTGCATTTGGATTGTGGATATTGTATTCTTTCCCTTGTTCTACACTCAAGTTATCCCCAGATTTCGCTCAGAAGGTAACCAAATTTAACCTGTGCCTCTGACAGGAAATGCATGGAGCCTGCACAAACACCAGGAAATTGAGTGAAGCCTTCACTTGAGCAGCTTTTTCAAGCAATTCTCTAAAATTTACCACTGGCCTTTTGTATTCCCAGGGGCATCTTCCTGAATGTTGTTCCGAAGAAATAATGTTTCAGGGTTGAACATGCTGAACGCGTAACTAGAACGGATGTGAAATTCTTGACAAAAAGGTTTTCTCATGAGTGTTTCACAAGTAATATAATGAATTCTCACTATAGTCTCCATAAAGAGTCAAATTCCTTATTATGGTAAGGTATTCTTATTCACTCAGAGTTAGAATAATCAGAGGAAGCACCATATTTAAATATGGATCATTCTGTGTGTATATAAATATTCATATTATACAGTTTATGAGTTACACCCTATGTCACTAAGCCCAGGGGTACAGTAACATAATTTAAAATACACATTCCACATTTCAACTTTTAAAACATTTAAAGTCAATATGAAATATATGTTAACTAGTAATGTTAATATAACTTTCTCTTGCAATAGTCATGTGTGCACATATATATGAATATTAAATATATGAAATATTAAAAAGTATTTTGTTAAATATATTCTTATAAGAGATAAAACTGCTTTTTATTCCAAAAATATTAAAAACATATTAGCTGTCGATGTATGGTAGATTAAATTTATTTCTAATGAATTAAAATTTAAGGCAAAGTTTAAAGATTCTTACATACTGTTCTAGTCGGAAACAAAAATAAGTCATGAGTCTACTCAGCAAAAATATCTGGAGTCAATATTCCTCTAACAGTGAATGCCAGTTCTGATGGTTTAAAACACAGATTTATTGAGGAGAACCTTGCTAACGTGAGGACCTCTGATCAGTAGCACGTTCAGTAGATCAAATAGGAAAAATCTAGAATTTACATGAGAGCTAAACATTTAGTTTACATCAATCTGGACTTGGTAGTGCCTTCTATTTCCCTGAAGAAGAAAGGAAAAAATGAAAGAAATTGTGTGCATATATGACACAAGGGGAGGGACACACACATCCTGAGGACACGCATCCTACATCTAGGGTTCAAAGTTCAACCAGTAGGTCCTTTATGATGACAAGGGTAAAATACAAAGCTCTTAAACCGAGTCTTTTAATTACAAACGAAAGAAGGCCCAATTATTTTGATTTATCAGAAGAAATCACAGATACAGATACACAATGACAACTGATATTAGAACTATCGTATAAACTATATAAAATAAATGTTTGATACACTTAAAGATTTGGAAAACTCAGCAGTGGCCTCAGGACTGGAAAAGGTCAGTTTTCATTCCAATCCCAAAGAAAGGCAATGCCAAAGAATGCTCAAACTACCGCACAATTGCACTCATCTCACACGCTAGTAAAGTAATGCTCAAAATTCTCCAAGCCAGGCTTCAGCAATATGTGAACTGTGAACTTCCTGATGTTCAAGCTGGTTTTAGAAAGGACAGAGGAACCAGAGATCAAATTTCCAACATCCACTGGATCACGGAAAAAGCAAGAGAGTTTAAGAAAAACATCTATTTCTGCTTTATTGATTATGCCAAAGCCTTTGACTGTGTGGACCACAGTAAACTGTGGGAAATTCTGAAAGAGAGGGGAATACCAGACCACCTGACCTGCTTCTTGAGAAATTTGTATGCAGGTCAGGAAGCAACAGTTAGAACTGGACATGGAACAACAGACTGGTTCCAAATAGGAAAAGGAGTACGCCAAGGCTGTATATTGTCACCCTGCTTATTTAACTTATATGCAGAGTACATCATGAGAAATGCTGGGCTGAAAGAAACACAAACTAGAATCAAGATTGCCGGGAGAAATCTCAATAATCTCAGATATGCAGATGACACCAGCCTTATGGCAAAAAGTGAAGAGGAACTAAAAAGCCTCTTGATGAAAGTGAAAGAGGAGAGTGAAAAAGTTGGCTTAAAGCTCAACATTCAGAA
>NW_011494637.1:3177991-3198448 GCF_000754665.1 Bison bison bison | reverse complement strand
CACTTCATGGGAAATAGATGGGGAAACAGTGGAAACAGTATCAGACTTTATTTTTGGGGGCTCCAAAATCACTGCAGATGATGACTGCAGCCATGAAATTAAAAGACGCTTACTCCTTGGAAGGAAAGTTGTGACTAACCTAGATAGCATATTCAAAAGCAGAGACATTACTTTGCCAACAAAGGTTCGTCTAGTCAAGGCTATGGTTTTTCCTGTGGTCATGTATGGACGTGAGAGTTGGACTGTGAAAAAGGCTGAGCACTGAAGAATTGATGCTTCTGAACTGTGGTGTTGGAGAAGACTCTTGAGAGTCCCTTGGACTGCAAGGAGATCCAACCAGTCCATTCTAAAGGAGATCAGCCCTGGGATTTCTTTGGAAGGAATGATGCTAAAGCTGAAGCTCCAGTACTTTGGCCACCTGATGCGAAGAGTTGACTCATTGGAAAAGACTCTGATGCTGGGAGGGATTGGGGGCAGGAGGAGAAGGGGACGACAGAGGATGAGATGGCTGGATGGCATCACTGATTCGATGAACGTGAGTCTGAGTGAACTCCGGGAGTTGGTGATGGACAGGGAGGCCTGGCGTGCTGCGATTCATGGGGTCGCAAAGAGTCAGACACGACTGAGCGACTGAACTGAACTGATACTTAAAGAAATAAAGTTAACAAAATATAATGAAGGAAAGCAGGATATAATACGTGACAGCAAATTTAAATCTGAAATAAACAAATTATAAAATGAAAATTAGAATAGAAATTAAGTAGCTGTGCACCAAAATAAACATCACTTAAGAGAGAGTTAGAGATAGATTTGAAAAACTTAAACAGATGACTTGAAGAAATTGTACAGGAAATGCTCTGTAGAAGAGTGGGGGTATATCTTAAAGAGACTTAAAAAGATACATAAGATTGTGTAAGACGTTCTAGCACCATTTCAAGACTCCAGTTAGAAATAATAGAGGACAGGAGAGAAGGGCAAATTGGAAGATGTTTCCAAATCTGTTATATACAGTTTACATATTTAGGAAATTCACTGAATCCAAACCAGAATATTGGTGTGTGTGTGTGTGTGTGTGTATGATATGTATACATACATATATCTATATAAATATAATTTTTAAAAACTTCACTCATGTGATTATGAGAGCTGGCAGGTCTGTAATCTTCAGGGAAAGCCATAGGCTAGAAACAGGTGGAAGTTGGCACTTCAGTCTTGAGACAGAATTTCTTTTCACTTTAAACCTCATTTGTTGCTCTCTGGGCCTCTAACTGATTGGATGAGACCCACCCACATTATTAAGGATAATCTCTTATCCTGAAGGCAAGTGATTGTAGATATAAACCACACCTACAAAGCAGAAAAAGTAATAGAGAAAATGAAGAAAATGAAACACTTAAAATACCAATAAAATTGATGACTTTAGCAAGACTGACCAAGAAAAAAGATTTAAATTACTAAAATTGAATATGATATAGGGAAAATTAGTGCTGGATTTACAATATAAAGGTTGTAAGGAAATACTCTGAGCAATTGTATGGCAATAGATTATATAATGCAGGTGAAATGAACAAATTCCTAAAAAGATGCAAGCTCCCGAAACTGACTCAGGGGACTTCCCTGGCTGGCCAATGGATAAGACTCTGCTTCCAAAGCAGGGAACTTGGGTTCAATCCCTGGTTGGGGTACTAAGATCTCACATGCCATACTGCATGGTCAATAAATAAATAAATAGATAAATAAACTTCCTCAGAAGACACAAACCTGAATAGATCAGTAACAAGTATACAGATTGAGTATTTGAAACCATTTTCCCACAAAGAAAAATCCAAACCTACATTACTTTGTTGGTAAACTATAATGATGATTTAAAGAATTAACATTAAACTAAAAGAAAAAAAAAAGAAAACACTTTCTGATTCAATTTTATTGAGATCAGTCTCATTTGATAGCAAAATATTACAAAAATATTGACATAAAATATATTAACACATTTCTAGAAAAGTGAATCTAACATATCAGAATGACTATACAGCATGACCAAATGGAATTTGCGGCACAATTCTAAGTGTGGCTTAACACACAAAAATCAATCAATATAATATACCATATTAATAAAAGGGAAGTAAACATACAATTGTAATAGACACAGAACAATCATTTGATAAAATCCATTACTCTTTTATGGGGAAAAAAAAAAGTTGAATAATCCCCCTAGGAATAGAAACAAACTTTCTGAACTCAACAATAGGATATAAAAAAATAAAACAAAACTCACTTTATCAGCTCAGTTCAGTTCAGTTGCTCAGTCGTGTCCGACTCTTTGTGACCCCATGAACCACAGCATGCCAGGCCTCCCTGTCCATCACCAACTCCTGGAGTCCACCCAAACTCATGTCCATTGAGTCGGTGATGCCATCCAACCATCTTATCCTCTGTCATCCCTTTTCCTCCAGCCCTCAATCTTTCCCAGCATCAGGGTCTTTTCAAATGAGTCAGCTCTTCGCATCAGGTGGCCAAAGTATTGGAGTTTCAGCTTCAACATCAGGACTGATGAACACCTTCCAATGAACACCCAGGACTGATCTCCTTTAGGATGGACTCACATTATGCTTAATGGTAAATTCTTGAAAGCTTTCCTTCTATGACCAGAAACAAGAAAAGATGATATCAGAGCCCATCCAGGACATTATAAACAACAGAAATGTCTTTCTCAAGTTATAAACAGCAGAAATATATTGGATTGTCCAAAAGTCTGCAACATCTTACAGAAAAACTGAAGCAAGCTTTGTGGCCAGCCAGGATTTCTCACAGCTTTACAGTCTGGGCAGTTGGAGGTCAATACGCTGGTGGAGTCTGTGTCTGGTGAGAGCCGCATTCCTGGTTTAGACTCCTTTCTTCTTGCTGTGTCCTCACAAAGCAGAAGGGTGGGAGATCTCTCTGAGGGCTCTTGTGTAAGTCTGCTGATCCCAGTCATGAGGGCTCTGAATTCATGACTTAAACATCTCCTGAAGGCCCCACCTCCAAAAATTGCCACACTGGGGGTGAGAAATATTCAGTCTGCAGCAGGTTTAAAAGAATTTCTGTCCTTAAAGTACATAAAAAGATAAAAAGAAGAACGAAGTTGATGGGAATCTATAGGGCTTTTACTTTACTTCTCCCACAAAGCGAAAGGAGAGAGACAGATCTGGTTTACTGGCAAAGGGCTTAGAACTCGGAGTAAGAGATTTTGGTTTAAAGCCTGGTTCCTGCACCAAGTGCCAATCATACTATTTCTGAGGCCCCAAAAGTTCGTGTACAATGTATCTAAGTATCATTTTTGTTGTGTCAATCAGTCAGGTCCAATTCTGTGACTCCACCAACTGCAGCCTGCCAGGCTCCCCTGTCCTTCACTATCTCCCGGAGCTTGCTCAAACTGAAGTCAATTGAGTTGGTGATACCATCCAACCATCTCATCCTCTGTTACCCCCTTCTCTTGCATTCCGTCTTTCCCAGCATCAGAGTCTTTTCCAGAGAGTCAGCTCTTCACTTCAGGTGGCCAAAGTATTGGAGCTTCAGCTTCAGCATCAGTCTTTCCAACATATATTCAGGGTTGGAAGATTGCACACCAAGCTAGTAGGATGTTAAATAAAACAGGCTCTGTCCTCTCACCTTGACAAATATACTTTTATAGCACTCTGAAAGGCTAGGACCACATTGAGACTCCTTGGATTTCTCCCCAAGTTTCTGGCCTAACACCCTTTGTTCTTGCTTCTGACTTTATGCAGCATCACAAGGAGTCTGATGTGCATGGACATGGACACCCACCTGCACACCCAAGCTGAGTCCCCTTGGACTCGGTGTTAAAAGTCCTGAGCGGTATGGATTATCCTTGGGAGGAGAAAAGATCCATACTGATGATGGAACTGAGCTTAGATCACTTGGCTGAGGATTTAAGAATCCAGAATTCTTGAACCTGAACCTGATCTACAGACGGGCATAGTAGTTCTGTGGGCATCTCCCTTTGCTGCTTAAGACTCCTTGCTAGGAGAGAAGCATGGTCAGAGAAGGGCCATCATGGAGGCTTCTGAAGTACAGGTTTCTCTTTGTGTCCAAGGAGATTACTGCTTCCACCAATTGCCTGTATAATGTTTTGTTATCCTCAGGTGTAGAATGGAGATGATATTCAACTCATTGAATAATGAGAGTTAAAGAAAATCAAAGATTAAAGAAAAAATATTATATCAATATATTGCCTGCTACATAGAGTAATGAATTATCTTTCTCTCTTCCTCTTTTCATTGTTACCTTAATTTCTCATTTATGTTCAGTTCAGTCACTCAGTTGTGTCTGACTATTTGTGACCCCAAGAACAGCAACACGCCAGGCCTCCCTGTCTATCACCAACTCCTGGAGTTTACTCAAACCCATGTCCATTGAGTTGATGATGCCATCCAACCATCTCATCCTCTGTCGTCCCCTTCTCCTCCTGCCCTCAATCTTTCCCAGCATCAGGGTCTTTTCCAACGAGTCAGCTCTTCACATCAGGTTTCCAAAGTATTGGAGTTTCAGTAATAAGACTAATATTAGTGCTTGATCCTTAGGACTGACATAACACATACATCATATAATATGTGATAATGAAGCAAGAGATCCATAAGTGGTTTATATGATAGGGCATGGCAACCGACTGCAGTGTCCTTGCCTGGATAATTCCGCAGACAGAGGAGCCTGGCTGGCTACAGTTCGTGGGGTTGCAAAGAGTCAGACAAGATTGAATGACATAGCACACAGCACGTGCTAGTCAAGAGAAGAGGTGCTGAATTGGAGAAGAAAGTTTCTGCTTGGGGAAACCTAAGTGGAGTTTGTAACTACACGGGAGTTTCTGGTAGGATCATCTTGATATTTATCTTTTCCTGCAAAAATGTTTCCATTAGTTGACCTAGAAATTAATTCTTGCCTTAGTTTTAGCCAAACCTGATAATATACACACCCAATTTGGAAAACTCACCAAAGACTTATCACATAATCCCCAATACTATGTGTCAGGGAGATTTCTGGTTGGGGCCAGTCCTCAGATGTTCTGATTTCCCCTGGCCAGCATAAGCAGACGGCATCGTTCGGAGAAGTCGGCCTGGAGATGTAGTTGGAGAAGTCACTCTGCGTGCATGTAATTTAAAAGCTGCCTGAATCCTGATAAAACAGGAGTCACGGTGGGATTTTGATGCTTCACAGGAGTCAACGACAGAGTGAAATATTCTCCTTAAATGAGTCCTGACTGTCTTTCATGTCCAGTCATGGTTCCCTATATATACGTGTGTGTAGAACAATATGGAACTCTCCGATCATTTTTACAGCAGCTTTAGTCAACCACCACTGCAGCCCTGTACTCACCCCACAGTCCCAACAGCATCACAAATGTATATATGTATCAATAAGCAATATATCCTCCAGAAGGGTCTAGAAAGTTTAGCAAAATCTGATTCATGGAAACCACTCAGATATTGATGTTTTAACTGACATTTGGCATGAACTAAAATAATTACTGGGTTTTGCAATGTTAATTTAAGGCATTATATTAGATTTTGGAAAAGTCAATGCATCTGATATAAACCTATTTAGTTGAGCCAATAAATTTTAATGAAGACCTTTCTGGATACAAATAGTAAAGGAATAAATTTTAACAAATATTTTAATCTTCACCAACCCAGCTTTCTCCAACCAATACACTTTTTGTCTTGATTCCTTTTTAGTGAGAAAAACTGACTTTCCCCACCTCCCCAAGTACCTACCTCATGATAATATATTCTAAAATAATGAGGCTATATTGCTGTGGCTCACTTATTTTAAAAGAAATATGGTCAACATGTAATCCATTATTTGGTTTATGTGACGAGTAATTGCAATGAAAGGTAACTGAATATATTATTTCCCACATTTTAGAAGAATCATTGCTTAAATTGCAAGGTAATGTTAAATATAATAGACAAATGTACAGAGGTCTGTGTGCGAAAAATATTTTAATTTCTCCACATAGTGTTCTGAAAACATTGAAATTCAGTTAATTCAGGAGAATCCATCAAAGGCTCCTGTTTCACAATGCGTTGTGCCATATGCATGCGTATGTCCATGTTTGTGTTTGCACAGAGAGATATGGCTGGAGAGAGAGTAAAAGATAAGGAGGCCAGTACACATCGAAGGAAACATAAAAAAGAGAAGTGAAAAAAAGCTTTCCTGAATTTTCAAACTTTAGGAAAATCACTCAAGTCTTTGTTTCCCAAAAGGCAAAGGGAAGATATCTATTAAGGAGCCCAACAGTACTATTCTCCTTTCAACCAGTAAAGCAAAGTAGGTAAGTATAATCAGAGGTGAACACAGAAAGCAAAGCCAAGGAATGTTAAATTAGAAATGCAAAATGCCTGGTGATATTTTAACACACAATACCTGACAGCTTTATTCATTTTCCCTTCTATTTTAAGGGATCTTCACCCTTTCCATGTCAAGAATTCCCAGCTAGGGCTTAGGAAAAGAGGAAGTCAAGGGTTGGTTGCATTAACTTTTCTATTTCAAGCTGTCACAGCTGCAAAATTGCTCGATGCGACCCCACAGGGAGTGCTACCCAGCTATGCAAATGAATTCCCACAGGGTGGGGGGTGACTGTGGAGGCTGAGTGACTGCCACCAGTCGTCTGACGGATGGACTCAGATCACCAAGGAGCCAGAGCCATTGATTTCTGCTCATCTATCTCATCATCGTGACCTCTCCCTAGAAGGAAGGAAAGGAAGAGCAAAAGAGAGGTACAGAGAGAAAACAAAATTAAAATGTTTCTTTCCCTCCTTCTTTCAAATACCTTTATGATCATGTCATTTCCCTTCACCGCATATTTAACTCATATCAGAACCAGGTTAATAACTAGTCTTTACTTTTTCTCTGTCCTAATTATGTGACTTGACTTGTATTTGTGTCATATTCTTCAGAATTTACTAATTTGAAGAATAGAGATAACGAAGAGTTGCTCTAGTTTGATGTAAATTCTAAACCACGCACGCAGAGGATATAAAATATTGTCAGCACTCTCCCACTAAGAAACTCCAGCCTCGTGCTGTTTTCCATTTAGCCAGGAGCTCCTTGCTTTGGTGAAATAATCCCTTATTCCTTCATTTTTGATACATGAGAGATTACCGGAGAAAGGAGAAATGAAGTGTTAGTGATGTCAAAAAAAGGAGATAGAATTAAGAAACCCAAATGTCCCAAAGCAGTTCATAGAACTTTCAGAATGCAGTCTAGAATGTGCTTATTTCAAAATGTTTTTGTTCTCTTCATCTTCTCTGTTTGAACTGTTCTAGGTCATTCTCCTTTATGGAAACAGATTTTTCACAGAGAAGAACTATGTCCTCTGAAAAGTGAAATTGTTGGTCACTCAGTTGTGTCCGACTCTTTGTGACCCCCTGGACTGTAACCCTACAGGCTCCTCTGTCCAAGGAACTCTCCAGGCCAGAATGTTGGAGTGGGCTGCCATTAGCTTCTTCAAGGGATCTTCCCAACCCAGAGATCGAACTGGTGTCTCCTGCATTGCAGGGAGATTCTTTACTGTCTGAGCCACCTTGGAATCCCAAGGTTCCCTCTATTTAAGAATTTAAGAGCCATCTCTCTTGTTTAAAGAGTTATAGTGAAGGCAACAATGGGATGGCAAAAGCAGGGTGGATGTACGGCCAAGTTTGTTTAGCTTTTCCTGGGGGATTCACACTTCCATTTTCAAGACCTCTCTGAAATTCTCAACTGTTTGCTTGAAAATTCCTTTCTTCAGTTGTGTTCAGTTTGTAAGCACAATTTAGTGGCAGTATAGAGGACAACGTATATGGTTGAAGGAGTTTTTTTTTTTAATAGTTTTATTCTTAGAAGAATCTGTATGCAATGAAAGGCATCAGAAGAGAGATGACATCAGGATGAGGCTATCAAATGTACTTTCAAGGATTCAGAGAGAGATAAGGCAGTGGATAGTAGAATTAAGCTAAAATTGGCAAAAGCCCTTCTAAGAACCCTCAGTGCCTGGCACTACAACTGCCTCACACAAAGACCACGTGCAAAAGAGCGTGTCTCCAAAGGGTTATGGACGGTCCCTTTGGGGCACTGTGTAAGTGTCTGTTATGTTCATAGGAAGCCCAGAGAGGATTTAAGGAGGATATATACAAGAAAACTCTACAATTATGTTAGACTAAAAGGGCCAGAAACAGTTTGTGCTTAATAAAGAGAATTAATTAGTGTTGTGCTCAATTAAGAGAAAATATACTAGTCAACCTAAAATTCTAGAGCTAGTGAAATTAGGACTTCTTAGGCAGAAACTGAGTCAATGGGGGAATTACACTGCAAGAAATAATCAAAGATAATTTTCAGACTGAAGACTGACCCTAGATGAAAATACAAAATCTTAGAAGAGATTGGATATCACTGAAAGTGCAAATAAGTGGACTTTGACCAAACAAATATGGTCTTTTTTTTCCCCCTCAAGAACCAAGATAATTTAATGAACAATAGTCTTTAAACATATAGTTCTTGGAAAACTAGATATTTGAAAAAGAATATTTGGCTTTTATCACACAAAATAAAACAAACAATATTGATCATAGCTATGTAAATCTATAAAGATTTCCAAAGAAAATTTTAATTTTCCACCTTATGAATAGAAACAGGAGGAGATAAATAAATTAAAAGAACAGAAGCAGTGAAGTAAAAATTAAAAGAAGTATAAAATAAAAAATAATGAAGCAGTGGATGTCAAGATCTCTCAACAAAATCAAGAAATTTCTATCTAGACTGATCGGGAGAGTAAGAGCAAGGATAAAAATGACCAGTATTAAGGATTGGACACCAGTAGAGACAATAAAATTATTTTTAAAGAAATAGAGAAGAGCATGGAAAAATTTATTATAGTACATTCACCAGCTTAGATAAAATAGACAATTAGCTTCATAAACATAAGCTCTTCAATAGCCTATTAAAGCTTGTTATCTATTAATAAATAAGTAGCCTTATTTAAATCCTATTAAAATTGCATAAGTGAATTTTTTTTTCATACAGAATAAATCTCAGACTAAGGTGTCAGGGCTCATGAAATATGTCAAACACTTAGGGAAGAAAAAAGTGTCAGTATATGCATCTTTTTCTTTTTTTTAATTCAGAAAATGGACATGGAAGGGACATTTCTAGACACATTTATGAGACAAGTATAATCTTGCTTCTAAAACCAGCAAAAGGTATTGCAAAAATAATTCAGGTCAACATCACTCATAATATGAAACCAAAAACCTTTAACAAAATGCTAGAAAATTAAAATCAGTAATATATAAAATGAATAAAAAGTTATACTTAAGTTTATCATAGAAATGCAACATTTGTTCAACAAATCTGCTGTGATTCATGGGGTTGCAAAGAGTCAGACACACTGAACTGAACTGAAAAAAAAAAACACTCAAACAATGCAATTCACCAAATTAAGGGCATTTAGGAGAAAAATATAATGAATGAATAGATTTTTAAAAAGCACATCTGACAAAATTTAAAATGACTCCATCTTACAATGTCTCAATGACGTAATAGTATGAAGAAGCGTGCTTAAGCTGATACACGCTCCCTACAAAACCTTCAAGCCACTCTGTATTTATGAGGGAATGTTTTCTTCTATATTAAGACAAGACAAGACGTCTCTCTTCACTGCTTCTATTTAACTTTGTGCCTGAGTTCTTAGTGCAACAGGAGAAGAAAACTATATAAAGCATTACCAAATAGAAAGAAAGCAATCAGTTTCTTTATTCACTGATGATGCGTACGTATGTGCAGAATATCTTAACAAACCCATCAAACAGCCGGCAGGACTGAACATGCTCATCTAGCAGGATCAGATATCCCAAATTCACTGTATAAAGATCTAATGTATTTTAGTATACTAACAACAAACATTAGGAAATATATTTCCATTTATATTTCTAAGTCTAATTCTATCCCAATCATGAACTCCTCTTTTTCTGGCCCTTTAATTATCAGTCAGTTAGTCAGTTCAGTCATTCAGTTGTGTCTGACTCTTTGCGACGCCATGAACTGCAGCACACCAGGCCTCAGTGTCCATCACCAACTCCCAGAGTCCACCCAAACCCATGTCCATCAAGTCGGTGATGCCATCCAACCATCTCATCCTCTGTCGTCCCCTTCTCCTCTTGCCCTCAGTCTTTCCCAGCATCAGAGTCTTTTCAAATGAGTCAGCTCTTCGCATCAGGTGGCCAAAGTATTGGAGTTTCAGCTTCAACATCAGTCCCTCCAATGAACACCCAGGACTGGTTTCCTTTAGGATGGACTGGTTGGATCTCCTTGCAGTCCAAGGGACTCTCAAGAGTCTTCTCCAACACTACAGTTCAAAAGCATCAATTCTTCGGTCTTCAGCTTTCTTCACAGTCCAACTCTCACATCCATACATGACCACTGGAAAAACCATAGCCTTGACTACACGGACCTTTGTTGGCAAAGAAATGTCTCTGCTTTTTAATATGCTGTCTAGGTTGGTCATAACTTTCCTTCCGAAGAGTAAGTGTCTTTTAATTTCATGACTGCAGTCACCATCTGCAGTGATTTTGGAGCCCAGAAAAATAAAGTCTGACACTGTTTCCCCATCTATTTGTCATGAAGTGATGGGACCAGATGCCATGATCTTCGTTTTCTGAATGTTGAGCTTTAAGCCAACTTTTCCACTCTCTTCTTTCATTTTCATCAAGAGGCTCTTTAGTTCTTCTTCACTTTCTGCCATAAGGGTGGTGTCATCTGCCTATCTGAGGTTATTGATATTTCTCCCGGCAATCTTGATTCCAGCTTGTGCTTCCTCCAGCCCAGTGTTTTTCATGATGTACTCTACATATAAGTTAAATAAGCAAGGTGACAATATACAGCCTTGACATACTCCTTTTCCTGTTTGGAACCAGTCTGTTGTTCCATGTCCAATTCTAACTGTTGCTTCCTGACCTGCATACAGATTTCTCAAGAGGCAGGTCAGGTGGTCTGGTATTCCCATCTCTTTCAGAATTTTCCACAGTTTATTGTGGTCCACACAGTCAAAGGCTTTGGCATAATCAATAAAGCAGAAATAGATGTTTTCTCTGGAACTCTCTTGCTTTTTCGATGATCCAGCGGATGTTGGCAATTTGATCTCTGGTTCCTCTGCCTTTTCTAAAACCAGCTCGAACATCTGGAAGTTCTCGGTTCATGTATTGCTGAAGCCTGGCTTGGAGAATTTAAACATTACTTTACTAGCGTGTGAAATGAGTGCAAATGTGCAGTAGTTTGAGCATTCTTTCATATATGATCAATAATTTGATAGTTTTATATACTTCTATAACCTGATTAGGTTTTTTGAATGTTACTATAGGATTCAATTTTGATAATTTCCATTTACTTGTCTTCAAATTTACTAATCCTATCTTCTTGGTATTAATTAAATCTATTTCATGATCATTAACTTTCTGACATTGTATTAATTATAGAATGCCTGCTTTTTGTTTAAGAGATTGCAATTATCTGTTAACATTCTCTCCTTTTTAAGATCCTGATTTCCTTGTCTTTTCTCCTGTTAAAAAATATGTATTTGAAGTAAAGATATTAACTTCAGCAGATAGACTGTCTATGCATTCACTTTTATTTATGTTTTTTCTCTTCATCACAGTTTTTATTTTCTTGCTGTTTTCTTGGCTTTGAAGAAAATTCTTCCTTTGTCTCATAATATCTAGTAGTCGAAATTGTTATTGTTTTTCCCCAGACCGTGTATATTGTTTTGCCTGTTACACAGATAGGATGAGGAGATGAACCAATCAGTCAATTAATAATACATCTTGTCCAGAATTGGGGTGAAGTTTCATTTAAATTTCATCTAGTTCTAATTCCAAATGGTTTGTGGGGAAGAACTGTAAGTTTATGGCAAACCACTCTACATCACATTGTGGAGTTTTCATCTTCTAAGCACCCAAAGTTGATGAGAGATTAACTTCTCTTCCCTGTTCTGCTCTCTAACCAATGGATTGCTAGGGAATGCCCAGAAACTCTGGGCTTCCCATGTGGCACTAGCGGTAAAGAACCCACCTGTCAGTGCAGAAGACCTACGAGACATGGGTTGGATCTCTGGGTTGGGAGGATCCCCTAGAGGAAGGCACAGCAGTCCACTCCAATATTCTTGCCTGGAGAATCCCATGGACAGAGGAACCTGGTGGGTTATAATCCATAGGGTCACAAAGAGTCAAACATGACTACAGCAACTTAACACTGCCTTTTTGATACTGAAAGCTCTTTCCTTCAGAGTTCTTGAAGTTTGCTTTTGCTTCCTACATCACACAAAGTCAAAATCTTGGGGTTGTGTTAGAAGGGAGAATTGTATATCTATAGTATAAGAGTCATCTAGTGTGTCTCTGACTCTTCAGTACCAGCAGAAATAGGAAGTGTTGCTCTGAGTTTCTGGCCCAGCCATTCAGACTTGATAGCCCCATCCTTCAAATGAAGTCCCTTTGAGATAAATTATGTCTTTGGGCATCTTCTAGCTTTGAATCTTTCACTCCATTCTTCCAGTCATCAAATACTATTGTGCTGCTGCTAAGTCGCTTCAGTCGTGTCCAACTCTGTGCGACCCCATAGACGGCAGCCCACCAGGCTCCCCTGTCCCTGGGATTCTCCAGGCAAGAACAATGGAGTGGGTTGCCATTTCCTTCTCCAGTGCATGAAGTTGAAAAGTGAAAGTGAAGTTGCTCAGTCGTGTCCGACCCCCAGCGACCCCATGGACTGCAGCCTTCCAGGCTCCTCCATCCATGAGATTTTTCAGGCTAATACAATATAAATGCAGGTATTCTGTTTAATTATTATTTTTAATAATTGTATATTATGTTTTGATTTAAAGCAATATATAATACAGGGGAAAAAAGAAAAAGTGAAATTCAGTCATGGATTTCCTGAAAGATAACTTAGCCAAAATTTTAAATTTTGGTAAATTTTATGTTTCACAACAGCTCCTGCATTTATTAAAAGGAAACAGTCATTAGTCTTGCATATTCAAAGCACAGCATTCATATGAACCATGACCACTGAGCCACAAAATAAATTTCACAGTGTTCATTCCCTGGGGAATTTGCTTGTAGTTTTCTTCATTTTTTTTTTTTTTCGTGCAATTGTCCTGGGTTTGCATCTTTTGGAAAGCTCACAGTACAACTGAAGTTACAATTTAAATGTAGATAATGCCCATAGCAAAACTGGTAATAAGAGATGCTAATTACTGTGCATCTACTGTTCCTACTCAGTACTTATATTACTGTCGTCTAATTCTCTCCTGTAGTTTATGAAGTAGGAATATTTGAAAATGCAAAACTAAAGCCTAGATGAGAAATAGCTTGCCCGAGGATACATGCTAATAGCTGTATGATCCTGAGAGTAAAAGAAGGACCTGTGATCAAAAGTGCTTCCAATAATACAGCTGCAACTTAGGTCTTAGGTGTGAGACAATAGCTCCCTCCAGCTCTGTTGGGGTCCTGACTATCACAGCACAATAATTGTTGTTCATAGTGATGCTCCTAAGAAAATCAAATGAACAGATAAAATATTTATTGTTTAATAAACTGGGGGACAATGAAATGAACTTTAGAAATATACAATTACTTCCAGAATAGTCAGATTTCATTATGTAGTAGATAATAACAATTTTAGGTTATATGTAGAAAATGAAAAGCAAATTCTGTAAAAGAAATGATATCAAAGTAAGTACACATGAATAGGATTAATATGGCTTTTTTTTTTTTTTTACATTTGTGACAAGGCTGTATATTGTCCCCTGCATATTTAAACCACATGCAGAGTACATCAGGCAAAATGCCGGGCTGGATGAAGCACAAGCTGGAATCAGGAGTGCCGGGAGAAATTTCAACAACTTCAGATATACAGATGATACCACTCTAATGGCAGAAACTGAAGAGGAATGAAAGAGCCTCTCGATGAGGGTGACAGAGGAGAGTAAAAAACTGACCTGACACAACATTAAGAACTAAGATCGTGGCATCTGGTCCCATCAACTCACGGCAGATAGATGCGAAAACCTGGAAACAGTGACAGACTTTATTTTCTTGGGTTCCAAAGTCACTGCAGATGGTGACTGCAGACATGAAATTAAAAGACACTTGGTCCTTGGAAGAAAAGCTATGACACAGCTAGACAGCATATTGAAAAGCATAGACATCATTTTGCCGACAAAGGTCCATATAGTCAAAGCTATGGTTTTCCCACTAGTCATATATGGATGTGAGAGTTGGACCACAGAGAAGGCTGAACATGGAAAAATTGATGCTTTTGAATTGTGGTGCTGGAGAAGACTCTTGACAGGTCCTTGGACTGCAAGAAAATCAAACCAGTCAGTCCTAAAGGAAATCAACCCTGAATATTCGTTAGAAGGACTGGTGCTGAGGCTGAAGCTCCAATACTTTGGCCACCCGATGGAAGGAGCCAGCTGATTCACTGGAAAAGACTGTGATGCTGGGAAAGATTGAGGGCAGAAGGAGAAGGGGGCGGCAGAGAATGAGATGATTAGACAGCACCATCAGCTCAATGGCCATGAATTTGAACAAACTCTGGGATATAGTAGAGGACAGAGAAGCCTGGCATGCTGCAGTCCACAGGGTCACAAAAAGTTGGACGCAACTTAGCGACTGAACAAAGCAACACTTGTTTTTCACATTTTCTATTTGAAGGCAGGAAATAAAATCCATAGAATTTTCTTTCAGTTTAAAAAAAATAGAGATGCACTTATGGACACGGTGGACATCTCAGCCCATCACAAGAACACGTCTTGTGAGACCCTAATGCTTATCAAAACCTATATTTTGACACAGATAATTGCAGCAAGACTTTTCAAACACTTATAATTAGTTTATCATTATGGTTTATAATTAAAAATAACGGGATTCCTAATTGTAACGATAGACAAGGGTAAGCTACAGTAACAACACCCATGTAATGTCAAGGGGTATCAACGATGGGAAAATGTACTTCCTGCCTCCACTGTCTGTTAAGGTCAGGGGCTCTCCGTCTTTTTGTTAGCTCAGCATTGCAGATGGCTTTAATGTTATGGTACCTAGGGATAGACACCTGCTCCCAAAAGTCAAAGATGAGAGAAGGCTGGAGAGTCCAGAACCAGCTATCCAATGAGGTCAGTTCACATGGCCATACCTGATATTGAGATGGTGGAGAGCATCCACAGCCCTGTGCTCGAAAGGAGAGGAACAGAGAACACTGCTGAGCAACCTTAACATCGACCGCCAAAGCACATACGTGAAAAAACGATATCCTGTTATTTATTCAGCAATTATTTTAATCTTCTGAAACGGACCTTGCTATGCCAGGAACAACTAAGGTTTCCTCCAAAAATAATATTTTACAAAGAGTTTGAGAAATTTGTTATAAAGCTAAATGTCTGAAATTAAGAAATTAAATATCAAACTTATTAATTGTTTAGTATGGACTTAATTGATATATTAATATTTATGTAATATTTTTGAAATATATTTGATTTACAATATAATGTTAAGTCTAGGTATACTGCCTGGCAATTCAGTTATATATATTCTTTTTCAAATTCTTTTGCCTTATAGGTTATTATTTTAATATACTATTCATAGCTAAAATTACAATGACTAATTTGATTTTTCATAGAATAAACTTTGTATAATTTTTTAGGGTTAGGTTAGAATTAAGAGACATATCCTCTTAATGGAACGTCATAAAATATTCAGTAGCACAGAAGATGCTTAGCCTGGTTATTTAAGAACTTATAAAAACCTTACTTACTGTCTAGAACTGTTAATGTGATGAATAAAAATAGTTTAGTTGAAGAAAGCAATACATCCCCATTTTTACTTGCATGCAATATTGAGAAATATTCCTCTATTTAAAGAATAAGAATAACAATGTACTAATAATAAACAGCATGCACTACTTTAGGTAATAATCCAATATCTATTTTAACTATTCTAACCTAATTAATGTTTTTTAAGAACCATAGGTTAGATAAGCATACTAAAAGTCTGGAAATTTTTAACTTCAGATAAATGTTTCCTGATATATAGAATAAATTTTGATTTGATGATGTTTTAAATTAGTTAAAATATTCATTGCAATGAATTTAATGAAATATTACTAAATTAAATGAGCATTTATTCTCCATTTTTAACTTATCAGAGAATTTTTAAAAGCAAAGCTGACTCCAGAGATCGGGGAAAAAAGTTGTTTACAATACATATATCTTTTAAAGAACTTACATTTAGAATACATAGACAATCCCCTGAAGAAAGAAATGGCAACTCACTCCATCATTCTTGCCTGGAGAATTTCATGGACAGAGGAGCTTGGCAGGCGACAGTCCATGGGATTGCAAAGAGTCGGACATGACTGAGTGACCAACACAATGCACACAAATAACCCCCAGTGCTCAATAACAGAGATATAATTTTAATTAAAAATGGGAACATGCAGAAGGTTCACAAAGATATGCAGAAATGACCAATAATCATATCAACAGGTACTCAGTATCACTGGTCATCTGAGAAAGAGAAAATAAAACTATTGTGAGATGCCATTTCACATCAAAAAGAATGTCAAAATTCAAGATAATGACTAATCAAACGTTGGGAAGATGTGGAACAATTACAACCTGTATACGCCCCATTTTTACTTGCATGCAATATTGAGAAATATTGCTCTAGTGATTTAAAGACATAATTAGAATGACAATATACTAATAACAAACAGCATGCACTACTTTAGGTAACAATCCAATACTTACTTTAACCATGCTAATCTATTAATGTTTAAAAAACTAAAAGAACTATAGATTAGATAAGCATACTAAAAGGTTGGAAATCTTTAACTTCAGATAAATGTTTCCTGAAATATAGAATAAATGGGATCACAAATGGGGCAACAATGTGCAAAATTCTTACCAAGCTAAATATACACTGAGGTTGTGCTCAATTGTTCATCCCTTTCCAACTCTTCATGACCCCATGGATTGTAGTCTGCCAGGCTTTCCTGTTCATGGGATTTCCCAGGCAAAAATACTGGAGTGGGTTGCCATGCCCTCCTCCAGGGGATCTTCCCAATTCAGGGATAGAACCCACATCTCTTGTGTCTCCTGCATTGGCAGGAGGATTCTTTACCACTGAGCCACCAGGGAAGCCCACACTGAGACTGCTGCTGCTGCTGCTGCTAAGTCACTTCACTTGTGTCCGACTCTGTGCGACCCCGTAGATGGCAGCCCACCAGGCTCCCCCGTCCCTGGGATTCTCCAGGCAAGAACAATGGAGTGGGTTGCCATTTCCTTCTCCAGTGCATGAAAGTGAAAAGTGAAAGTGAAGTCGTTCAGTCGTGTCCAACTCCTAGCAACCCCATGGACTGCAGCCCACCAGGCTCCTCCGTCCATGGGATTTTCCAGGCAAGAGTACTGGAGTGGGGTGCCATTGCCTTCTCCGACACTGAGGTTATGAGTCAACAATTTTACTTTTAGGTATCTGATTAAGAGAAATGGAAAAATGCTTACCTAAAGACTCATGTAAAATTATTCACAACAATTCTATTTGTAACAATCCTCAAACTGAGAAAAAGACAAGTTTTCATCAACAAGAAAATTATTTTTAAAAACCCAAACACAATGGAATACTCAGTAATTCTTTTTTAAATGAACTACTGGCATAAGCAATAACTTGGAGGAATCTAAAACAAGTTAAATATTTATATGAAGCTGTAGAAGAAACAAGATTATTTTACAGTAATAAAAATTCGAACAGTGAGTAAAAAATTAAAGAAGAGGAATACAAGGAAATCTGAGGAGATGGATGTATTCTCTATCTTGTTTGGGTGATGCTAAAATGTGTATTTGTCAAAATTGATTGTACACTTAAGACATGTGCATTACACTATCTGCAAACTTTACCTCAATTAAAAAAATACAAATTTAAGAATTACTGCTTCATTATATTTATTTGGATGTTTTTTATATCTCCAGTGTGTGCATGTTCACTGAGTCGTGTCCAACTTTTTGTGATCCCATGGACTGTACCCCTCCAGGCTACTCTGTCCATAGGATTTTCCCGGCAATAATACTGGAGTGGGTTGCCAGGCCCTTCTCCAGGGGATCTTCCTGAACCCAGAGATTGAAATTGCAAGTCCTGCATCTCCTGTATTGGCAGGCGGATTCTTCACTACTAGACCACCTGGGAAGCCCCCAGAGCATGCCTAGGCAGCAGGTATAGTCCTAAAATTTATATACCCTATACCTGTCCATATAGTATGTGGTGGATTGAATCTTTAGTTTAAAGTCTTAATATAGTCTGCCGAACTGTTCTGTCCATAGGATTCTACAGGCAACAGTACTGGAGTGGGTTGCCAATTCCTTCTCCAGGGAATCTTCCCAACCCAGGAATTGAACCTGTGTCTCCTGTGTCTCCTGCATTGCAGGCAGATGCTTTACTGCTAAGCCACCAGGGAAGGCCATCTCTCTGGTAGTAATCAGTTTAACAAGTTATCCATTTCTGCATTTTAGCATTACAGTGATAGTAAAGTGTTGAAGGCTCAGAATTTCAGGTATCAGAAACAGAAAAAGTCAAGAGACAGGCAAAGGCCATATCCAGAACATTAAAGAACACTGGTGTGAGTGGATCCTGCTGAGAAAGGGGATCCTGAGGATTCATCGGGGGAAGTTGGAGCCAGCATGCAAGGACTTTCAGGTTTAACAGCACTTGTAAAGATGTCCTGATAATATTCATTATTTTTCTTTGCCTTTTCTTAATCTTAAACAAAAGCCACAGTTGGAAAAAAAAATCATTGAAAGTTAATGCTTCTTCTGATATTCCTGGCACGAGCCAACATAAACAGTACATTACCTGGTATTCAAAGCACCAATGCCCCATTAAAGGAGAGCCCTTCGAGGAATTCCATATGGTTTGCAAAAGCTTGATTACAGCAGCTTTTCTGAAGGTTAAAGTAAGATCTTTTTCAAATGTTTATGTGTGAACACAAATGCACACACTTTCAAATAGACATGGACATTTAAACTTATATGTACACTAAATTCTTGGTAGATATCCAACTACTACAAATTGAATAATAATTTAAGCTTTTTATTTTTCAGGAGTGGAGAACTTAAGGATGCATATACGTGTATTTTATTTTATTTTTTTTAGATTTATTTTTTTTAATATTTATTTTAATTGGAGGCTAATTACTTACAATATTGTATTGGTTTTGCCATACATCAACATGAATATACCATGGGTGTACACGTGTTCCCCATCCTGAACCCCCCTCTCACCTCCCTCCCCGTACCATCCCTCTGGGTCATCCCAGTGCACCAGCCCCAAACATCCTATATCCTGCATCGATCCTGGACTGGCGATTTGTTTCTTATATGATATTATACATGTTTCAATGCCATTCTTCCAAATCATCCCACCCTCTCCCTCTCCCACAGAGTTCAAAAGACTGTTCTATATGACTGTCTCTTTTTCTGTCTTGCATACAGGGTTATCATTACCATCTTTCTAAATTCCATATATATGCGTTAGTATACTGTATTGGTGTTTTTCTTTCTGGCTTACTTCACTCTGTATAATAGGCTCCAGTTTCATCCACCTCATTAGAACTGATTCAAATGTATTCTTTTTAATGGCTGAGTAATACTCCATTGTGTATATGTACCACTGCTTTCTTAACCATTCATCTGCTGTTGAACATCTAGGTTGCTTCCATGTCCTGGCTATTATAAACAGTACTGCAATGAATATTGGGGTACACGTGTCTCTTTCAATTCTGGTTTCCTTGATGTGTATGCCCAGTAGCGGTATTGCTGGGTTATAAGGCAGTTCTATTTCCAGTTTTTTAAGGAATCTCCACACTGTTCTCCATAGTGGCTGTACTAGTTTGCATTCCCACCAACAGTGTAAGAGGGTTCCCTTTTCTCCACACCCTCTCCAGCATTTATTGCTTGTAGACTTTTGGATCGCAGCCATTCTGACTGGCGTGAAATGGCACCTCATTGTGGTTTTGATTTGCATTTCTCTGATAATGAGTGATGCTGAGCATCTTTTCATGTGTTTGTTAGCCATCTGTATGTCTTTGGGAAAATGCCTGTTTAGTTCGTTGGCTCATTTTTTGATTGGGTCGTTTATTTTTCTGGAATTGAGCTGTAGGAGTTGCTTGTATATTTTTGAGATTAGTTCTTTGTCAGTTGCTTCATTTGCTATTATTTTCTCCCATTCTGAAGGCTGCCTTTTCACCTTGCTAATAGTTTCCTTTGTTGTGCAGAAGCTTTTAATTTTAATTAGGTCCCATTTGTTTATTTTTGCTTTTATTTCCAATATTCTGGGAGGTGGTCATAGAGGATCCTGCTGTGATTTATGTTGGAGAGTGTTTTACCTATGTTTT
>NW_011494637.1:3154954-3177804 GCF_000754665.1 Bison bison bison | reverse complement strand
TGTTCTCCTTTAGGAGTTTTATAGTTTCTGGTCTTACGTTTAGATCTTTAATTCATTTTGAGTTTATTTTTGTGTATGGTATTAGAAAGTGTTCTAGTTTCATTCTTTTACAAGTGGTTGACCAGTTTTCCCAGCACCACTTGTTAAAAAGATTGCCTTTTCTCCATTGTATATTCTTGCCTCCTTTGTCAAAGATAAGGTGTCCATAGGTGCGTTGATTTATCTCCGGGTTTTCTATTTCTATTTTGTTTCTATTGATCTATATTTCTGTCTTTGTGCCAGTACCATACTGTCTTGATGACTGTGGCTTTGTAGTAGAGCCTGAAGTCAGGCAGGTTGATTCCTCCAGTTCCATTCTTCTTTCCCAAGATTGCTTTGGCTATTTGAGGTTTTTTGTATTTCCATACAAATTGTGAAATTATTTGACCTACTTCTGTGAAAAATACCATTGGTAGCTTGATAGGGATTGCATTGAATCTATAGATTGCTTTGGGTAGTATATTCATTTTCACTATATTGATTCTTCCGATCCATGAACCTGGTATATTTCTCCATCTATTAGTGTCCTTTTTGATTTGTTTCACCAATGTTTTATAGTTTTCTATATATAAGGTCTTTAGTTTCTTTAGGTAGATGTATTCCTAAGTATTTTATTCTTTTCATTGCAATGGTGAATGGAATTGTTTCCTTAATTTCTCTTTCTGTTTCCTCATTGTTAGTGTATAGGAATGCAAGGGATTTCTGTGTGTTGATTTTATATCCTGCAACTTTACTATATTCATTGATTAGCTCTAGTAATTTTCTGGTGGAGTCTTTAGGGTTTTCTGTGTAGAGGATCATGTCATCTGCAAACAGTGAGAATTTTACTTCTTTTCCAATCTGGATTCCTTTTATTTCTTTTTCTACTCTGATTGCTGTGGCCAAAACCTCCAAAACTATATTGAATAGTAGTGGTGAAAGTGGGCACCCTTGTCTTGTTCCTGACTTTAGGGGAAATGCTTTCAGTTTTTCACCATTGAGGATAATGTTTGCTGTGGGTTTGTCATATATAGCTTTTATTATGTTGAGGTATGTTCCTTCTATTCCTCTATTTCTGGAGAGTTTTTATCATAAATGGATGTTGAATTTTGTCAAAGGCTTTCTCTGCATCTATTGAGATGATCATATGGCTTTTATTTTTCAATTTGTTAATGTGGTGTATTATACTGATTGATTTGTGGATATTGAAGAATCCTTGCATCCCTGGGGTAAAGCCCACTTGGTCATGGTGTATGGTCTTTTTAACATGTTGTTGGATTCTGATTGCTAGAATTTTGTTAAGGATTTTTACATCTATGTTCATCAGTGATATTGGCCTGTAGTTTTCTTTTTTTGTGGGATCTTTGTCAGGTTTTGGTATTAGGGTGATGGTGGCCTCATAGAATGAGTTTGGAAGTTTACCTTCCTTTGCAATTTTCTGGAAGAGTTTGAGTAGGATAGGTGTTAGCTCTTCTCTAAATTTTTGGTAGAATTCAGCGTGAAGCCGTCTGGCCCTGGGCTTTTGTTTGCTGGAAGATTTCTGATTACGGTTTCAATTTCTGTGCTTGTGATGGGTCTGTTAAGATTTTCTATTCCTTCCTGGTTCAGTTTTGAAAAGCTGTCACTTTTCTAAGAATTTGTCCATTTTATTGGCTTATAATTGCTGATAGTAGTCTCTTATGATCCTTTGTATTTCTGTGTTGTCTGTTGTGATCTCTCCAATTTCATTTTTATTTTGTTGATTTGATTTTTCTCCCTTTGTTTCTTGACGAGTCTGGCTAATGGTTTGTCAATTTTATTTATCCTTTCAAAGAACCAGCTTTTGGCTTTGTTGATTTTTGCTATGGTCTCCTTTGTTTCTTTTACATTTATTTCTGCCCTAATTTTTAATATTTCTTTCCTTCTACTAACCCTGGGGTTCTTCATTTCTTCCTTTTCTAGTTGCTTTAGGTGTAGAGTTAGGTTATTTATTTGACTTTTTTCTTGTTTCTTGAGGTAAACCTGTATTGCTATGAACTTTCCCCTTAGCACTGCTTTTATACTGTCCCACAGGTTTTGGGTTGTTGTGTTTTCATTCGTTTCCATGCATATTTTGATTTCTTTTTTGATTTCTTCTGTGATTTGTTGGTTATTCAGCAGCGTGTTGTTCAGCCTCCTGGAGGCATGTATTTTAAATAATATATTTTATATTGATAAAAAAGTGATTATAATTCTTTGTAAGGGCTTCCCAGGTGGCTCAGTGGTAAAGAATCTGCCTGCCAATGCAAGAGACACAGGTTCAATACCTGGGTTGGGAAGATTCCCTGGAGAAGGAGATAGCAACCCACTCCAATATTCTTGCCTGGAGAATCCCACAAACAGAGGAGCCTGGCAGGTTACAATCCATGGGTCACACAGAGTTGGACACAACTGAGCACTGCGTGCAAGAATATTTCTTTGTAAATGTGTGTTTCCCCGAGTCTCTCTCTCTATATATATGTATATATACATATATATATATACACACTAATCGTTAAGATTTGTACAGTGATTTCTTGGTGCCAGAAATTCTTCTATGCATTAACTAAAGCACACAACGGTCTTACAAAGAAAATAGTATTATGATTTCCAGTATATTGATGCAGGGTTTCTAGTTTTTGTGCTTTTTTGACATTGGTAGTGTTCCTCTTTAATTTCTGTGTGTGTGTGTGTGTGTGTGAAAGTCACTCAGTCATTTCTGACTCTTTACAACCCCATGGGACTGTAACCCACCAGACTCCTCTGTTCATGGAATTCTCCAGGCAAGAATACTGGAGTGGGATGCCGTTTCCTTCTCCAGGAGACCTTCCTGATCCAGGGATCAAACCCAAGTCTCCTGCATTTGGGGCAGTTTCTTTACCACCTGAGCCACTAGGGAAGCCCTTAATTTCTGTATCCTCAATTTATTGAGGAATTGCAAAGTAATAACTTTTATAATTCTCATAATATTTTTATTAATACTTGTTAGAGTAATTTTCTAATAAGATTCTTTCCTTTTTCTGTTTGCTCATTCATACAGTTCATATAGGAAAGTCAAAATGAATGCCAAATTTTAAGGCAAGCAAATTGTTTTTCTAGCATCTTCAGAGGCAGCTAGTTCATAGGCAGATGCTTTACCATCTGAGCCACCAGGGAAATCCTATTTAATATAAGTTATGGCTTAAATATATTTAATCTGATAAAATCCTTTACATATAAGGAAAGCCAAAACCCTTTCTTTATACATATTATTATTATTATATTTACAACATTTCCATATCTTTGTCAGTGAGGGCTCTTTCAAGCTGGCTTCTTACTCCTTTTGACATAAACCTGGCAATCTTTGATCATTTCTTTGTCTAATGTTCTTGCACATTTCCTTCTCAAAATTTAAGTTCATCTGTTTCTTCAAGAAGTTCTGGTTTCTTTACATAGAAAATGGCATTTCATATTCAAATCTAAAGTCTATGGGCATGACATGTTTTTGTCTTTGGACTCTCATGAATTCTAGGGTCTTCATTGGACTGAGCTTCAGCATAAAGCTAATCTGGATCTTCTATTTAGGATCTTACAAAGTAGGGTTGAGAGGCCTTTGGGCTGCACACTAATCTGGAGGCTCAAGTGGGAGAGTATCTCCAGGAGGTTGGGATCATCAGAAATATGCTAGAGTCCAATCATCACATATTTTAATGTTGCTGCTGCTGTTAAGTCACTTCAGTCGTGTCCGACTCCGTGCGACCCCATAGACAGCAGCCCACCAGGCTCGGCCGTCCCTGGGATTCTCCAGGCAAGAACACTGGAGTGGGTTGCCACCTCCTTCTCCAATGCATGAAAGTGAAAAGTGAAAGTGAAGTCGCTCAGTCGTGTCCGACTCTTCGAGACCCCATGGACTACAGCCCACCAGGCTCCTCCGTCCATGAGATTCTCCAGGCAAGAACACTGGAGTGGGTTGCCATTTCCTTCTCCATTATATATAATGCATATAACATATATGATACATATATAATATATAATGTATAATAAACACATATGTAAATAATGTATAATGTTATGTATATAGCATAAATTATAATGTGTATATATAATACAAATATGTATTTACCTAATAGCTACCCCATACCTTGTCATTTATGCTTGCTTTTCTAATTCTCAGGACAGCACAGCTTCTATTCTATGTCTTCAACATCACATCTGTGTCTGTTTTCACTTACATTGAGAATCCTAGTTGTCAGGGTCACAGGAGATGACAGAACTGAAATATCTCATCATCACACATACAAATCTCTCAGAATAACCATACCAATACTATCTCACTAATCTTGATAGCTGAAGTCGGTTAGTTTATATACTCTATCTTCATATTCTATTTTTACATTTGTGTACTATATTTTCAGATCACATGGTTTTCTACATGCTGCTGCTGCTGCTGCTAAGTCACCTCAATCGTGTCTGACTCTGTGTGACCCCATAGACAGCAGCCCACCAGGCTGCCCCGTCCCTGGGATTCTCCAGGCAAGAACACTGGAGTGGGTTGCCATTTCCTTCTCCAGTGCATGAAAGTGAAAAGTGAAAGTGAAGTCGCTCAGTCGTGTCCGACTCTTCGAGACCCCATGGACTACAGCCCACCAGGCTCCTCCGTCCATGAGATTCTCCAGGCAAGAACACTGGAGTGGGTTGCCATTTCCTTCTCCAGTGCATGAAAGTGAAAAGTGAAAGTGAAGTCCTTCAGTCATGTCCGACTCTTAGCGGCCCCATGGACTGCGGCCTACCAGGCTCCTCCATCCATGTGATTTTCCAGGCAAGAGTACTGGAGTGGCTTCCCGTTTAATCTTAGTTCTGTAAGCAATTCTGTATTTAATGCTATCCATAAGTCCTCTTGCCCTGGTGGCTCAGAGGTTAAAGCATCTGCCTGCAATGTGGGAGACCTGGGTTTGATCCCTAGGTCAGGAAGATCCCCTGGAGAAGGAAATGGCAACCCACTCCAGTATTCTTGCGTGGAGAATCCCATGGATGGAGGAGCCTTGTGGGCTACAGTCCACGGGGTCACAAAGAGTCAGACACGATTGAGCGATTTCACTTCATAAGTGCTTATGTTGAAGACTCTTCATTGACTTTGCTTTTATGACACTCATCCTTCAGTAGATGGATTCCTCATGCAGAGTCGATATTGCATCCTTTATAGAAAACATGAACTTTTATCTGGAAAATTGGCATATTTTTTAACCAAGTTGAGTCTGCACTTACGATTGTCTCATCATTTCAGTTTAGATTCAGGTGGACCCTTCAAATAGCTATTGAAGAAATAGGTGTAGCTATTTCTTCAACTCATGGGCATTTTCCTCTGTTCTTTGTATAATTCTTATCTTCCACATATGTATTCTTTCCCCTGGAACTTCAACTACTCACAATCTTTTACATCTTCTAAGAATCTTATAATTTTCATCACTTTATATTTTCTCTTTGTTCAATGAAATACCAATTTCATGTGATTCTTGAGGTTACACAGGTATGAATAATGATGATCCCTATCTTTATTTCTTCAGTTGAATTTATATCTGATAAATCATGTTTTCTATCTACATAATGTCTTTTTAATGATTCTCCTAAACCTCCTTTTTCTTTTTTTATATGCTGAATGCCTTGTTTCTGTTTTTGTTTCTTTTATGTGTCAACACTTGGCTGAACCATGGTGCCCAGATATGTAGTCAAACATTATTCTGAATGTTTCTGTTATGATATTTTGGATGAAATTAACATTTTAATTGGTGCACTTCTAGTAAGGCAGATTGTTCTTTATAATGTGTGGTCTCATACAATAACTTGAAACCTTAGCTCCACAAAAGATATCCCCCAAGAAAGAGGGGATTCTGTCAGGCTAATGGCCTTTAAACTAGAACCAAAACAGGCTCTCCCTTGGATCTCCAGCTACGGTTTTTGCTTCCCTGGAGAACCTTAACTTATGAGATTTCCTATAGCTGCCATGTTTTGCCAGTTCTTGAGTTTGTTCCAATCTTTTTCTCTCTTGTTGCTATTGGATCCTCTGGTTTATGATGTTTTTCCCAGATTACTCACTGGGGCTCACATTTGTTTACCGGAGTAACTTAACTAATCCAAGAATGGAAGTCTCAAAAATGGGGAAAGGCAGAGTAAGACTCTTCTAGCTTGAAAGAGTGAAACGGGCAGGATGACAACACAGCCAAAAAAGTGTTACTCATTCTCCTCTTCTTTTCTTCTGTTGGGTTTCCCTGCCTGCAATGTGGGAGACCCGGGTTCAGTCCCTGGTTGGGAAGATCCCCTGGCGAAGAAAATGGCAACCCACTCCAGCATTCTTGCCTGGACAATCCCATGGATATAGGGACCCGGTGGGCTACGGTCCATGGGGTTGCAAAGAGTCGGATATGACTGAGCAACTAACACACTTTTTTTCTATTGGTCTTACAATGTCCAGCTCAGTTGACCTGGAACTCCTTAGCCTTCCAAGAGTGATGTTGTTTGGTCATATTCGGGTAGCACCAATACAGAATCTGCACAGGGCTTTGTCTGTTTCTGTAGAAGCAGCTTTTCCCAGAGTCACTGGCTTTGCATACCACATGCCACGTTTGCCTTTGGTGTTATCCAAGTTCTGTACATCGTAAAATCTCTTAGAATAAGGCTAAATATACAGTTTAGATTTTGCATAAGACAAGGAGGAAGACTGCTTTACTCATAATTTATCCTCAAAAGTATTTTTTTTGCATTCTCTGAGTACATTCTTTGCTGTTTCTCCCCAAATTTCCTATTATAATGAAATCTGTTCTAAGAATAGAACACCCTTTAGCATTATTCATTCATCTTTCATTTCACTATTAAGTAGACATATTGACATACTGTTATCAACTACATATTGTAGGAAGACACAACACAGGTAAGAAAATAGATAAGTAAGAATTTTAAAACAATGTCAAAAATCCTCTCAGAGCTATAAGCTCACATTTCTAAGGATATCCAAATGATCTTTCCAAAACTGATTTTTTAAAAAAATCTTCCAATTTTGCATTGTGTTCTTTTTCTGATTTATAAAAGTTTCATTAAGTCATTTGTCAAAGTTGTCACTAAGGACAGCAATATTTTTAATTTGGAAAATTGAAACAATATTTTTTAAAGAGAAGCTAGTTGAAACACTTAAATTTATATCAAATGTTGGTTTTGGTTTCTGAAAATTGTCCTAAGAATAATAATTGGGAATGATCAGGGTCATTTTAGTGGGTCAATACATGTTTGATATGTTACCCATGAAATATACCATTTACATGAGGGTAAAATCTAAACTATATTCCAGAGAGTGTAGGCTGAGAGAGTTGTGTTGGCTAAATTTCCTAAGTAAGTGGAGTAGAAACAATTGGAACTATATGGGAATTGACCTGGAAATACATTAAATCCAGGAGGAGGAGATGGGAACAAGACAGAAACACTTAATATCTCACTGGAGAGAAGCTTTCTAATTATGTAAAATGTTTCTGTGGAAAATTTATCCCCTAAGGAAATAACATGAGGTTCTGAGACTGTGTTTCTGACATAGGCAAGTAAGTTTCTATCAAAAATTCTATAACCACAAGGGAACGAATTTCTTAGGAGAACCTATATACCAAACTAAGAATCTGTATATTTAATAAGCAATATATTTCAGTAGATACTCTTTAGTTGGGTTTTTGAGATCGAAATGACAGAGAGGGGTGGGTGCATGACATGTCTTTAAGGATGGCGCAGAGTCCCAGGAGAAATCTGGCTTTCCGTCTGCTGTAGTTCTAAACCAAGTCAGTTTCAAGATATGAGTATATTACGCATAATGTAAAAAATATGTGAAGTTGTCAGAAGCTAAACATGATTATTAGAAGCTTATTTGTAAGAAAGCTAAATTTACCTAATGGCTTCCTATCAGTAGTCATGCTGTCTGATGAGTTTTTTGGTGACTGGAAAACTACTTTCCAGAACATAACAGATTTTTCTTAAAATAATTTCAAGAAAAGATATAGAATTCAAAGATTTTTTTTAATTCTCAAGATTTTTAAGCTATAAAAGATTGTCTACGATAAATGAAAAGTAATACATAGAAAAGCATTCAAAACATTTCTCTAGCACTTTTGAAGGATAACACAGTATAGCTGAGTTTTGCATGGATGTACACGCAGTCACCAAGTCTTATCTGACTCTTTTTGGCCTCATGGACTGTGGCTTGCCAGGCTCCTCTGTCCATGGGATTTTCCAGACAAGAATTTTGGAGTGGGCTGCCATTTACTCCTCCTGGGGATCTTCCTGACCCAAGAATCGAATCTGGGTCTCCTGTGTCTCCTGCATTGGCAGGTGGATTCTTTACCACTGACCCTCCGGGAGAACTCTAGCTGAGTTTTGACTTCCCATTTAATTAAATCCTCATCTATTCCTTCACATCATGGTTTTATGACTCCAGTTTCTATTAATAATCTGCTGCTACAGGGCTCTGAAAACCCAATAATAACAAAGAGAAATACCTCAACAAATTAAAATGCTTATTCTATCTCATTCTTTGATTTTTTTTTTAAAGAAAGAGACAATGAAAATAGAGTTTTCTGCCTTTCTCTTCTCCACTATGGTAAAAAATCACATTTTTTTTCTATTTCACCATTACATTTAAATATGAAGTACAAAACCATATTCTTGATTAATCTTGGTTGATAAGTCATCTGTTCCATGATCTTCCTCAATATCATAGGTATAAAATTCACAGCAATGTTTCCTGATTATGGCACTCATTATGTCGATAGAGAACCAATAGATTGAAAATAAGGCAAAATGCATGTTGGGTGTGATGTGTAAAGTGGCCTGCATGACCCAGTCTGGTGTTCAATTAAACTCTGAATAGCCTGGTAAAGAAGGAAAATGTGGTTAACCTGAGGATACCTCAATTCCAGGACAAAACCAGAATCCAAGGGAACAGTTCATCACTGTTCAGGGAGAAGTTTGCTCAAAAGAAAGAAATCATAATTATTTCTTCTGTAAGAGACAGAGAATAACCAGCTTGGAAAATTTTAAATAATTTCATTTACAAAAGACTGCTTTTTATTTTTATTACAGACATTGAGAAAATTCACACATAATATATTTCAAAGTTTACATCTGTTTAGTAATCTTGTCAATTTAAGCTTCTAGTTCTATCATATAACAAAAAACAATGGCTTCTTCTTAAAAATGCAAAATCAGACAGTCATCTTGAGACTTTTTCCCTGTAATATTGCTGTATGGAGTCTACCCTTTTAATTTCCATATTTTCAAGAAACATGAGAATGTCTCTCCTTACCGAAAGTGGACTGTGAACGTGTTATAAACAGGAGCCTTAGCCTACGTCTCAGAGCAACAGGTCACACAGCACGACCTTAACCATGAAATACGTCAGGACTAGTTCGCAAGGAAATTTTTAAGTGCCAGATGATCATAAAATTGAGACACTTTCACTAATCCTTCCTTCCAGATTAGAAAGTGTCCTTTAAAATGTGGAGAAACACTTCACATATTTTATGACTCATTTCAGCTGCACGGTTACTGTCCATGTTTTAGGATTTCATTTGGCTTCTAAAGTACTGACAATGAGGAAGTGAGGATCCAGAAGATGTCTTTTTAAGGTATAGCTGAGGATTTTCTTAACTTAAGGGGAAACTATGGGAGGCCATGCTTGTACTCAGTTTCGTGCATACACACACACACACACACACATACACCACAGCTTTGCTTGCACTCAGGTTTGTGCATACACAGACACACATACCACAGCTTTGTTTGTACTCGGCTTTGTGCATACTCACACACACACACACACACACACACCCTAAAGCTTTGATTGCCCTGCCCACACTGAGCTGGGATATTTTGTTTCCTTTTCATGCATCATTTACAAGTTGCCGCCATGATTCCGCAACATCTGCACATCATTCCAGCTCGCACAAAGTGAATTCGCAGGGAAGAGATATGTTCTGTGATGTCTACGCATGTTTGCTTGTGTCTATTGATTGCTTTTAACGAGCAAGCCAAGCAGGAAGAAAGATGAACACATTGGGTAAGTGACAGAAAGTGCACAGGTGTGCGGATGGGGGGAAGTTCCACCTCGCTCAGAATACAGCAACAGCCTGACAGATGTGCTTTGTATTCTAAACTTCTTTCCACAGTAGATACCTATGCCTAAGAGCACACCTGGGACATCCCAGGGAGTTCTGGGGTAGAGAATCTGCCTGCTTATGAAGGAAATGCAGGCTCGATCCCTGGGTGGGGAGACCCCCTGGAGAAGGAAATGGCAACACTCTCCAGTATGGTTGCCTAGGAAATTCCATGGACAGAGGAGCCTGGTGAGCTAGATAGAGTCCAAAGGGTCTCCAAAGTGTCAGACACTACTGAACAGCAACAACAACAAGAGCATACCTATGAAACAACTAGGTATAAGGAACTTTAATGACTAAATGTTAAAGGGAAAAATGGAGAGATATTAAAATTACCAAAGAATTGAACAATCACTTCATGAATTAAAAGAAACAAATGGCAAAGTAGAACCTGAAGTACACATCCATAGTGTTTCAGTTCAGTTCAGTCGCTCAGTCGTGTCCGACTCTTTGTGACTCCATGAATAGCAGCGTGCCAGGCCTCCCTGTCCATCACCAATTCCTGGAGTCCACCCAAACCCATGTCCATTAAGTCAGTGATGCCATCCAACCATCTCATCCTCTGTCATCCCCTTCTCCTTCTATCTTCAATCTGTCCCAGCATCAGGGTCTTTTCAAATGAGTCAGCTCTTTGCATCAGGTGGCCAAAGTATTGGAGTTTCAGCTTCAACATCAGTCCTACCAATGAACACCCAGGACTGATCTCCTTTAGGATGGACTGCTTGGATCTCCTTGCAGCCCAAGGGGCTCTCAAGAGTCTTCTCCAACACCACAGTTCACAAGTATCAATTCTTCAGCACTCAATTATAGTCCAATTTTCACATGAATACATGACCACTGGAAAAACCATAGCTTTGACTAGATGGACCTCTGTTGACAAAGTGATGTCTCTGCTTTTTAATATGCTATCTGCTGCTAAGTCACTTCAGTCGTGTCTGACTCTGTGCAACCCCATAGACGGCAGCCCACCAGGCTTCCCCATCACTGGGATTCTCTGGGCAAGAACACTGGAGTGGGTTGCCATTGCTTTCTCCAATGCATGAAAGTGAAAAGTGAAAGTGAAGTCGCTCAGTCGTGTCCGACTCCTAGCAACCCCATGGACTGCAGCCCACCAGGCCCCTCCGTCCATGGGATTTTCCAGCAATAGTACTGGAGTGGGGTGCCATTGCCTTCTCCGAATATGCTATGTAGGTTGGTCATAACTTTCCTTCCAAGGAGTAAGCGTCTTTTAATTTCATGGCTGCAATCACCATCTACAGTGATTTTGGAGCCCCAAAAAATAAAATCAGTCACTGTTCCACTGTTTTCCCATCTATTTGCCATGAAGTGATGGGACCAGATGCCATGATCTTTGTTTTCTGAATGTTGAGCTTTAAGCCAATATTTTCACTCTCCTCCTTCACTTTCATCAAGAGTCTCTTTAGTTCTTCTTCACTTTCTGCCATAAGGGTGCTGTCATCTGCATATCTGAGGTTATTGATATTTCTCCCAGCAATCTTGATTCCAGCTTGTGTTTCTTCCAGTCCAGCATTTCTCATGATGTACTCTGCATATAAGTTAAATAAGCAGGGTGACAATATACAGCCTTGACATACTCCTTTTTGTATTTGGGACTAGTCTATTGTTCCATATCCAGTTCTAACTGTTGCTTCCTGGCCTGCCTTAGTGTTTAAGAGAATGCAAATTTAAGATTACTTTTTCATGATAGTTTAGAAATCTGACAATGCCCATGCCTGGAGATGTGGAACAACTAGGATTCATTTCTTATTGTGTAGGATGCAAAATGATATCAGTTCAGTTCAGTTGTTCAATTGTGTCTGACTTTTTGTGACCCCATGGACTGCAGCATGCCAGTCTTCCCTGTCCATCACCAAATCCCCAAGCTTACTCAAACTCATGTCCATGATGCCATCCAACCATCTCATCCTTTGTCATCCCTTCAACTCCTGCATTCAATCTTTCCCTAGTATCAGGGTCTTTTCCAATGAGTCACTTCTTCGCATCAGGTGGCCAAAGTTTTAGAGTTTCAGCTTCAGCATCAGTCCTTCCAATGAATATTCAGGACTGTTTTCCTTTAGGATAGACTGGCTGGATATCCTGCAGTCCAAGGGACTCTCAAGAGTCTTCTCCAACACCATAGTTCAAAAGCGTCAATTCTTTGATGCTGAGCTTTCTTTATAGTCCAACTCTCACATCCATGCATGACTACTGGAAACACCATAGTTTTGACTAGATGGACCTTTATTGGCAAAGTAGTCTTTGCTTTTTAATATTCTGTCTAGGCTGGTCATAGCTTTTCTTCCAAGGAGTAAGTGTCTTTTAATTTAATGGCTGCTGTCACCATCTGCAATGATTTTGGAGACCAAAAAAATAAAGTCTCTCACAGTTTCCATTGTTTCCCCATCTATTTGCCATGAAGTGGTTGGACCAGATGCCATGATCTTAGTTTTCTGAACGCTAAATTTTAATCCAACTTTTTCTCTCTCTCCTTTCACCCTCATAAGGATGCTATGTAGGTCATCTTCACTGTTTGCCATTTGAGTGGTATCATCTGTCTGAGGTTGTTGATATTTTTCCCAGCAATCTTGATTCCAGGTTGTGATTCATCCAGCCCAGTATTTGGCATGATGTACTCTGCATATAAGTTAAGTAAGTAGGGTGACAAGATACAGCTTTGTTGTACTCCTTTCTCAGTTTTGAAACAGTACATTGTCCTATGTAACTGTTGCTTCTTGACCTGCATACAGGTTTCTCAGGAGACAGGTAAGGTGGTCTGGTATTATCATCTCTTTAAGAATACTCCATAGTTTGTTGTGATCCACACAGTCAAAGGTTTTCACACAGTCAATGAAGCAGAAGTAGATATTTTTCTGGAATTCCCTTGCTATGATCCAAGGAATGTTGGCAATTTGATCTCTGATTCTTCTGCCTTTTCTAAATCCAACATGTACATCTGGAAGTTCTTCGTTCTTGTACTGTTGAAGCCTAGTTTGAAGGATTTTGAGCATAACCTTATGAGCATGCAAAATAAGCACAGCTGTGCAGTAGTTTGAACATTCTTTGGCATTGCCCTTCTTTGGGGTTGGAGTTAAAACAGACCATTTAGTAAGGAATTTGTTTCTTTTTATCCATTAGTGGAGCAAAGCTTTTACACTTTAAATTTTCCTTGTTTAGTTGATTGCAAAATAATACCTTTGCATGAATGGCTTAGCATAATTTATACCATAATTTTAATTTTATCTAATTTTTAAAGATACCAATAAAGATACAGTTAAATTGCTTGCAGAATGTTGGAAAGATATTTTCTTCCTAGAAGAATGGTTATGAATGCATCATATCCTAAATATTTTATTTCACAAAATTACAATGCTTCATGAAAAAGAGGTTTTAAATTTTTTTTAATTGGAGTATAATTGATCCAAAATACCCTTTTGGCTTCTGCTATACAACAACATGAATCAGCCATAGGCATACATATTCCCCCTCCCACTTGAACCTCCCCGCCAACCACCCTGAGTTGAGCTCCCCATGTTATAGAGCAGCTCCCCACTGGCTCTCTATTTCATGCATGGTGGTGTATGTACATCAATGCCTCTCTCTCAACATGTCCCACCCTCCCCTCCTTCCACTGTGTCCAAAATGTGTTCTCTATGTTTGTGCCTCTATTTATGCCCTACAAATAAATAAAGAGCATTTGAAAGCATCTCATATATTTGCATATATAAGAATATATATACAAATATAACAATTAACGAATATATGAGATGTTTTTAAATACTCCTTATTTTATTCTTTTATCAATGGTAAGGATGGAAGGAGGAATCCATATAAATGAAAACACCACCAAAATAGTTCCCTAATAACTTGATGGTATTTACACTTAACACACAGTAGAATTTATCTTAGTTGTTTCTATTTTTTTTCTTAATCTTATCTCAGAATTTATATTTTTCCAATATCCAGTTTTTTTCTCAGATTGTCTTCCCAAGTATACTGTACAAACTTAGGTTTTAAAATCCAAACCATATGTGGAGGGGATGAGTGTCCACAGTAATGACTTTGACCAGCTGGAGAGACATGGTCAGACTTTGTCATTTAGGCAGAGCTTTTTTAATAATTTTTTTTTTCATTTTTTTAGATTAATTTATTTTTTAATCGAAGGATAATTGCTTTACAGAATTTTGTTGTTTCCCGTCAAACATCAACATTAATAGTTTTTTAAACACAAAAATCTATTAAAACCAATCAATGCTTTACATTGTTGAAAGAAAAAAAAATTATCATTCTCAAATAGTGTCTTTGTAACTGCTCTGCGCTCAACTGATTAAAATACTGAAATGCACTAATGGACATTTTAGAATATCTCACTGGAGAAAATTGGATTGGCACTTAATTTTGTTCAACAGTAAATGAGCATCTATACTGCCTATTACAGGAGAGGAAGTATTGTACACTAACTTAACTTTCTGTCTACAGTATAATTGTTAACTGAATATTGGATTTGTATTTTTACTTATTTTATTTACGTGTGTCACTTACAACCCCAGAAAATTTTTAAAAAATCCATCTTAAAAGGTCTTTGCTTCTCAGATAGCATCTTAGCTGGTTACCACAAATGCAGAGACAAGGCTGCTCTGATGTCTCTCCAAGATGTGCTGCTGGAGTACAGTTTCGTTTTGTTTTTTAATCACAAATACTGCCTTTAATTACTTAGCTTCTTTCAGTGTTCACTTAGCAGAAACTGACAAATCCATGTTGTTGTTGTTGTCTGGTCTCTAAATCACGTCCAGCTCTTTTGCAGCCCCTTGGTAGCCTGCCAGGGTAGACGCAGCTGTCTAAAGAGGATCAGAATGATCGTTGGCAACCCTGTGGTTGACACTGTTTACTCTGGTATCTTTCTAATGGTCACCATTTACTGGGAGGATGGGGGAAGGGTAACCATTTCTAGAATATGGAACATAAAATCTACCTGCTGGAATAATACATGCTATCTCATTTCATCAGGTTTTTCTGAGTGAAAATCTCAGGGTTGCACTCTTTACACAATTCAGAGAAAACACAAGAATTTTTCTCCCATTATATGCCTCTTTTCAAGTGCAAAACAAGAAGACATCAAACTCACAGCACACTCATGCCCGCATAGACGGCTCCCACACACACCCACTCTCACATACACACAGGGGAGTCCAGGACCTGGGAGAAGCACATGGCCTTAGAGTTCAGCTGCAGAGGGAGGTCTCCTCATCTCCTTTCCTTACCAACTTTTTCCTTGATAAATGTACTTCATTAATGCTCAATTTCTTGGAATCAGCATTGGAATTAAAAAAAGAAAAAAAAAGAAAAACACCTTATCATGAATCATGTGAAAGTGTTAGTCACTCAGTTGTGTCTGACCCTTTGTGACCCCATGGACTGTAGTCCACCAGGCTCCTCTGTCCATGGGATCTTCCAGGCAAAAATACTGGAGTGGGTTGCCATTTCCTTCTCCTTCTCCCTTCCTGCCCAGGGACTGAACCCACTATTGGGTGGGAAATAATCCTAAAGCTACACTTGTTAAGCTTGGATTTCATCCATCATGAGCATCTTGTCTACACTTAACACCGGGAGTACTGGGAACAAGGTATTTTCTCATGAGGTAGCTATGTCTATAGGAAGTTCTTAAATTCACTCAAAACACATCTCCCTATATGTAAATTCTAACCTGCAGATAACAGGCCTGCCTCTTAGGACAGTGCAAAAGGCGAATTCCCTTGTATGGGGGGGCAGCCTTTCATATTCCCCCAACATGACCTTTTTTGCAAACAAAATTTATCTGTACAGCTTATTATAGGAAAAAATGTGTTGCTTCATCATACTGGTGTTGGTATTTAAAATATGTTCCAATTTTCCTATCTTCGTCTTCAAATGTGTTCTCTAACAACAATCATTCCGGAGAAGGCAATGGCACCCCACTCCAGTACTCTTGCCTGGAAAATCCCATGGATGGAGGAGCCTGGTGGTCTGCAGTCCATGGGATCGCTAAGAGTCAGACACGACTGAGCGATTTCACTTTCACTTTTTCGCTTTCATGCATTGGAGAAGGAAATGGTAACCCACTCCAGTTTTCTTGCCCGGAGAATCCTAGGGGCAGGAGAGCCTGGTGGGCTGACGTCTATGGGGTCATGCAGAGTCGGACACAACTGAAGTGACTTAACAGCAACAACAATCATTGGAGATGCCAGAATTTCTAGAAAAATATTTGCGTTTTGTTTTAAATCTCAATTATCTGATAATTGGTAGTTTATCTCCTAGGCTGCATTCCTGTATTGAAATATCAGAAAGAACTGAGATAAAGATGTTATTCTACAGAATAAGATATTGCGTTCCTTTGGTGTATGTAACATTGCTATGATTCATTCACACCTTTATAAGTTTATTTGCTCATCAATTTATTCATTCATTAGAAATATACAAGGCTATATGCTAGTTTTATATGATATATAAAAAAGAATCAGTCATTGATCCTGGTACCAAGAGATCATAGTCATTAAGAAACATAAGGTGCATTATGGAAATAAGAAATGTGGTATAGATTGTAATTTGTATAACCTTACTTCCTTAATGTTGACTGTAATTCATATACTGGAAGACTGCTTTTAGGTGGGAGTCGATTTTATTCTTTTATGTTTAGACTATTATCCAATGTAATATTTGAATCATTATATATAACCCTCTGTCTATATTTTTAAGCTCTTTTTGATTTGGTGGTAAATTATTAAAGATAGAAATTTTGTTGTAAAGTTGAAAACATTTTAAAGTGTATTGTAGTATATTGTGCATTGGATTTTTATAATCATAGTCTCCAAATATATAAAAATCTAAATATAGGAAATTTATAAAATGACATTAATTTATACATTGTATAATACTTTTACTTCATCGTTAATGAGATGTTATCAATACTGATGCTTGTACTGGTCCTAACAGACCTTCAAAATTTATGTTCTACAATCCAAGCAAACAAAACCAAACTGTATCGAGAAAATATGTATGTATCCAGGCATTGAGAAGAGCTGCCTGTTGTGGTTGTTTAGCCTCTAAGTCATGTCCGACTCTGCAACCCCATGGACTGTAGCCCGCCAGGCTCCTCTGTCCGTGGGATTTCCCGGGCAGTGGGTTGCCGTTTTCCTCTACAGAGCATCTTCCCGACTCAAGGACTGAGCCTCCTTCTCCTGCGCTGGCAGGTGGGTTCTTTCCTGTGAGCCACCAGGGAAGCCCGATAGAAGTGAGTATATTTACGTTTATTCTTCTCGAAAAGCTTACAAAGTAGATAGTGTTAGTCCCAATATTACAGAAAAGGTAGTCAAATTTTAGATGTTTGAATCATGGATGCTGACTATAACTAGTAAATTTCAGATCTAATTTCAGATAGACATGGGTTAAATGTTTTATTTATTTTTATTATTATTATTTTTTTTACTTTACAATATTGTATTGGTTTTGCCATACATCAACCTGCATCCAGAGATCAAGTCATGAAGACATTTAAGGTGCATTATGGAAATAAGAAATGTGGTATAGATTGTATAAACTTAGTCCCTTAAGTTTGACTATAATGATAATTCATATATCGAAAGATTGTTTTTAGGTGGGAGTCAATTTTATTCTTTTATGCTAAGACTACTTTTCAGGTAATATTTTCATTCTTACTGAAATCGCTCATCTTTCCAGAATTACTAGGGGATTGTAGGATATGTGAGCAGAGAAGGGACTGTTTCCACGTGCTGCTTATCATGGTGATCATGGTAGTCAGCACCTGTATCTAAGGCCCTTAGAGAAGGCACATGGAACGGACATTCCTCATTCACTGAAGTTTATAGTGAGAGCATAATCATTAGGACTTTTATTTTTTAAGAAGGTTTTTATTGGAGTATGGTTTTCTTAAAGACATAAATCTGAAATTCACAAACTTATCAAAGTAAACTTGGAGGGCTTGATTCAGATCAATGCTAAAGCAGCTGTGATGAAAAACATTTACCTGTAAAACATTTTACCCAGATTTTTTTTTAAGTTTGAAGGTTGTGGAAATGTAGCTTCAGGCTCTGCTTTCTTTAATGTATTAGGATAATGAAGTTAGTGTCTATGTTTCTGGAAAATGGATGATGACATTCACTATTGATCTCTGGACAGGTTGAGAACAATATTATAATAATCCATACCAGTCAGCTTGACCTTTTACTGATTTGGCCTTTACGTTGAGTGGGAGGGAAAGAAAGAATAAAACAAAGGTGTCTCCATGAGTGGAGTATAACACAGGGCTTGTCACATCCCTGGACTTTATTATTATTTATCATGAAAGCACAGTGATCCATCAAGCCTTTAATCTCATTAGACACCTGTAAATCAGGAAGACAGACCATGGTGAAGCTTCACAGGATCTGCTTAGCAATAAACTTTAAACATTTTCCAAGGTCTTTATAAGAAAATGGGCCTTAAAAGCAATAAAGAGGCTGCAAATACTTGTCACAGCTCAAATATCACCTCTGTAAAGGTTCCTGGGATCTTCACAGGTATAATCGATTGCTCCGTTCTACATATTGTGTCTCTATCATAGGTCACAGATTAAATTCAGAGAGTAGTAACCCTGTGAAGGCATTAAAGTGACAACTAATGACTCAAAGCTCATTAAAGGGACAGGGAGCTTTTTTTTAGAACATCTGCCTCCGCCAGTAGAATATAGCTACTGGACATTAAACCTGGTCCACCCAACTATGTCTATAAACTGCACTTCACATAACAGAATATTAATGAATGAAATGGTCCAGGTGAGATCAGGGGAAGAACAGAGAGATGCACAATTATGAGCAGCATTTCAGGCTCTGAAATGGGTAAAGAGGCTATTGAGGGAGGAAGGCAAGAGTCTACAGACGCACAGGTGAGGCAGCATAGGAAAGAGTGAACTGACAGTCAGAGAAGGAGTGTTCATTTTATATAAAGGCAGTGGTAGATCTTCAACGCAGGCTCAGGATTATTTAATTTTAAAATTTTAAACTAGCTGTCTTTCCAAACTCATGAAGACTGCGGTTGCTCTTGCTGCCGATCTCTAAACTGCACGTCTTCATGATGTTCATGATTACTGCTGTTTTTGAGCCTCGCAGATGTCATAAGCATGTATAGAGCAAATCTAAAATAAGCATTAAGCAGCACTGCACAGTTTTGCAAAGTTTAGAAGCTCGTGCCAGCAGGCGAGTTTCAAATCCTGGCTCCATCACTGTGTGACTGGGGACTGTCACCCTGTATCTTTAAGCCTCTCTGGTAAATGAGGATAATAATAGTGTCCACTGGGAAAGTAAATAGAAGAGCAAAGATTTCTATGAGAAAAAATTCAAGACTGTGCATTGGTCAAGAACTAGACGTAGCGCCAAAAGCATGATCCATAAAACAAAAACAAAAGGGAAATTGGATTTCATGAAGATTTAAAACCTTTGCACTTCAAAAGACCCTATTGAGAAAATGAAAAGACAAGTCACACACAGAAAGGAAACATTTACAAGGCATTTCTCTAATAAATAACTTGTATCCACACTATATAATGCACTTAACAATGAAAAGGAATACAATAATTCAGTTAAAATGGGAAAAAGATTTGAATGGATATTTCACCAGAGAAGATACAGTGATGGCTATTAATGCATGAAAATGTGTTCAAATGTATTTGTAGGGAATGCAAATTAAATGAGATACCACTTCATGTCTATCCACGAAAAGGACCATAATTTAAAGACCAAAAAAAACAAAAAAAATGCCTCCTGCTCCTGAGGAGGAAAAAAATGAAAATTTCAACATATTCCAGGCAGAAATAAAGAATGTTACAGCTGCTTTGGAAGCAGTGTGGCAGTTTTTTAAAAAGTTAAACACAAATCAGTGTATGGTGTGTTCATAAAATGGCATGCTATTCAGCCACACACACAAAAATTAGAACTATTGATAAATGCTACAATGCGGATTAACCTCACAACTATTATGATAAATGAAAGTGATATAAACCAAAAATAAAACAAATATATGGGAATGGATTATATGAATCACTTTATATGAAGTATACAGAAAATGCAAATTTCTAGAGACAGACAGCTGATCAATGGTTGCCTTGGGCTTAACCCGATAGCAGGTAATTGAAAATAGATTCAAGGGTGTTTTGAAATATTCTAGAACTACTGTGGTAATATTTGCACACTTTATAATTTTACTAAAATCATTGGATTCTACATAGAAAATGGGTAAATTATATGCTATGTAATTTTTCTCTCAATAAAGCTCTAAAATATACATTAATGAAAAAAGAGTAAGCAATACTAAAAAAGTGCTACTTATTCTTAAAGGTTTATTAAAGCTCCTAAGGAATATATGCAGAGTATAACCTATAACAGTAACAACAAAATACTCCTGACTTTATGGAGATTTTACATTAACTAAGAGACTACATGTAAATTATGAAGCTCCACTGCACTTTACAGGAAAGGCATTTGATAAACATTTTATTGAGTGGTTATTACTTTTAAACTATTCAATAATCATTTATATACATATATGTACAAACATGTTAATATCAATTTATGTATTTAAATATTAATATTTTCCATTTGAATTCTTTCTCTTAGCTCAAAACTAGATTTCTTTTGCCACTCAAATGGGGTTCACAAAATCGCACATTTACTCACTTAAATTATCACAGAGTTGTTTTATTTTTATATAAATTATTTTATAATAAACTTCATCCTTCCTAAATATTCTTTCCATTTATTTTTTTTTACAAAATCTGTGATAGCAACAAAACAGATTCAAAAATGCTGAGGAATGGTTTGAATGGTTGAAGAGTAATAAATAATAAAATTGGAATATTGTTAGAAACTTACGCCTCCTATTTGCCACTTGCAAATGCCAACTGATAGTTCTGCCCAGAAGTAACTGCAATTCTGATCCTTGTGTTAGTTATCCCCTTACTGTTCTCTACAGGTTTAATAGCTAAGTGTGTGTGTATGTGTGAGTGTGTGAGAGAGATTAAAAGATATGTTGTTTAGTTTTGATTTTGAGCTACATAGGAATGCAACTGCACTCATGGATTTTTGCCTTTTCACTCAGCATTTCATATTTAAGATTAGGTCATTTTACAAGTAGTCAATCTAATTCTTCAAGCTAATTTTATTTTCACTGATGATAGAATTCTATCGAATGGATTCTTTGCAGTCTTGTATTCATTAGATAGGCCATGTAGGATGTCCCACATTTAGTTCTTATAGACAATGCAGCGATGAACATTATTCCATTCCCTCTTGGTATCTAAGTGAGATCATCTCTCTCCAGTTTACTGCTGAGTAGTAGCCTAAGCATAAGTTCGTATTTATATGTTATGCCAAATATTTTCCACTTTGCTTGTACCACTGACACTCCAATTAGCAATGTCTGTGAGCTCTAGGGTTCCACAGTTTCACAAACATTTGGTATATTTAACAGCTTAAATGTTTTGCCAATCTGGACATTGTGGAATGGAAATCCATTATGTTGTTGATTTGTACTCTTCTGAGTATTACTGGATTTGAACATACTTTCCAATGTTGCTTAACCATTGCATCTCCTTTTCTGTTGAAGATTTATTTCCAGGTAAATGGCTTTCCTAGTGGCTCAGATGGTAAAGAATCTCCCTGCACTTCTGGACACCTGGGTTCGATCCCTGAATTGAGAAGATCCCCTGGAGGAGGGCATGGCAACCCACTCCAGTATTCTTGCCTGTAGAATTCCATGGACAGAAGAGCCTGGTGGGTTACAGTCCATGGGATCACAAAGAATCAGACACATCTGAGTGACTAAGTACACTTAATAGAAGGGCTACTAAAATATTTTACTTAAATATTTTCCTGTTTTTTGATACATAGAAATACATTCTTTTGAATCTTGATATTACATTCAGGGATTATGCTAATTTCCCTTATTAATTTTACTAATTTATTTGTAGATTCTTCAGGGTATTTTATAGAGACAAAAGTTAAGTAATGTCACTTTCCTTTCTACTTTTATATTTTCCCATCCCTTTTACTTACTGAACTAGCTAGAAATATAGAAACTGAAAGTGAAGTCGCTCAGTTATGTCTGACTCTTTGTGAACCCATGGACTGTAGCCTACCAGGCTCCTCTGTCCATGGGATTTTCCAGGCAAGAGTACTGGAGTGGATTGCCATTTCCTTCTCCAGAGCATCTTCCCAACCCAGGGATCTAACCGAGGTCTCCCTCATTGTAACCAAGACGCTTTACTGTCTGAGTCACCAGGGAAATAGAAGTAGTGGTGGAAGCACTCAGTGTTGTTCTCAGTTTTAAGAAAATGTTCTTTTACGAGTTTTTATTGATATTATTTGAAATGTTTCTGTCAGTTCAGTTCAGTCGCTCAGTCATGTCCAACTCTTTGCAACCCCATGAATCGCAGCACACCAGGCCTCCCTGTCCATCACCAACTCCCAGAGTTCACTCAAACTCATGTCGAGTCAGTGATGCCATCCAGCCATCTCATCCTCTGTCATCCCCTTCTCTTCCTGCCCCCAATCCCTCCCAGCATCACAGTTTTTTCCAGTGAGTCAACTCTTCACATGAGGTGGCTAAAGTACTGGAGTTTCAGCTTCAGCATCAGTCCTTCCAATGATG
>NW_011494637.1:3154543-3154854 GCF_000754665.1 Bison bison bison | reverse complement strand
CCTTCCAATGAACACCCAGGACTGATCTCCCTTAGGATGGACTGGTTGGATCTTCTTGCAGTCCAAGGGACTCTCAAGAGTCTTCTCCAACACCACAGTTCAAAAGCATCAATTCTTCAGTGCTCAGCTTTCTTCACAGTCCAACTCTCACATCCATACATGACACTGGAAAAACCATAGCGTTGACTAGATGGACCTTTGTTGGCCAAGTAATGTCTCTGCTTTTCAATATGCTATCTAGGTTAGTCATAACTTTCCTTCCAAGGAGTAAGCGTCTTTTAATTTCATGGCTGCTATCACCATCTGCAGTG
>NW_011494637.1:3150172-3154443 GCF_000754665.1 Bison bison bison | reverse complement strand
ATCTTAGTTTTCTGAATGTTGAGCTTTAAGCCAACTTTTTCACTCTCTTCTTTCACTTTCATCAAGAGGCTTTTTAGTTCCTCTTCACTTTCTGCCATAAGGGTGGTGTCATCTGCATATCTGAGGTTATTGATAAAAGTGCCAAATTGCCTCTTTCCTTCAGATTGGCTTTGCCTTTCCATAATATCTCCCCATGTCTGTTGCTTAATTTATTACCTCTTACTATTTTCTCATTTAAAGTTTAAGAGAGCAATTTTGCCAATAAATTAAAAAAAAATCATCTGTTTTTTTTCTGTGTAGCATTTTTAATGATGCCTTGTTTTTGATATTTCTGATTTTCATTATTATTTCTCCTTTAATTTGTGAGTTATTTAGAAGAATTTCTTAGTTTTACAATATATAAGAATTTTGGATATGGAAAGTGAGATAAAAGATAATATCTATATGACACTAATCCTTTGAAATAAATTGAAACTTACTGAATTTACTAAATAATCTAAAATAGAGCAAATTGTATGTAATACACCATTTATGGTTGATAAGCACATTGATTTCCAGTAGTCATGTAAGGATGTGAAAGTCGGATTATAAAGAAAGCTGAGCACTGAAGAATTGATGCTTTTGAACTGTGGTGTTGGAGAAGACTCTTGTGAGTCCCTTGGACTGCAAGGACATCCAACCAGTCCATCCTAAAGGAAATCAGTCCTGAATATTCATTGGAAGGACTGATGCTGAAGCTGACACTTCGATACTTTGGCCACTTTATGCCAAGAACTGACTCATTTGAAAAGACTCTGATGCTGTGCAAGATTGAAGGCGGGAAGAAAAGGGGAAGACAGAGGATGAGATGGCTGGATGGCATCACCAACTCAATGGACATGAGTTTGAGCAAGCTCCAGGAGTTGGTGATGGACAGGGAGGCCTGGCATGCTCCAGTCCATGGGGTCACAAAGAGTTGGACACGACTGAGCAACAGAATGGAACCGAACTGAAAAAAGTTCATAATTTTAGAGTTCATAGTTTTAGGGTTCAGTTATATATATACTATGATTAGGTTCCTTGCCATAAAATCTGAACATTTTATACCTTTATTGATTTTTGTTTTCTTGATCTATTAGTTACTGAAAAAGTTCTCAGTCTGTCAGATTTTCTTCTGTATCTCTAAGCTGTGTTATTAAATGCACACTATAATTATAATTATTCATTAATTATATTCATATTCTTATCTTAATTACAATTATATCTTTCAGCTATATTAAAATTTATCATTATGAAATATGCAACAATGTTTACCCTTAAACTCTATTTTTGTCCAGTAAGAAAGAGTTATACCAGCATTCTTTCTGCTTAGTATTTTCTTGGTAGATTTCTTCCTAGCTTTTTTTTTTTCAACATTTTGATAACATTGTAATTTAGATATATTTTTGTAAACAACATATAGAAGAGTTTATTCCATTATTTGTGGAAATTTCTTTACCAAATTCTTGACAAAATTTTGCCTTTTAGCTGCATTATTTAGTCCAATTACATATGTCTTTACTGTCGTCTTTGTGTTTTTTTCTAAAATTAGATCTATTGTCTAATATTTTAAAACCATCTTTTTTCCTTTTGAATTTAGAATTTTAGTTCCTGCCAAGTTTTTAATTTATTAATTCTAAAACTACACTTTTTATTGCTACTCCTGTGCTGGTCATTCTACAAGGTCTAATACTATTGAAGTCATTATGCTTTCCAGTAAGTACCAATTTGGGACTTACTACCCCGTCATGCCCTATAGGATCGTGTGCTGTTTTTTCATGTATTTTAAAACACTGTTCAGTTTTTAACATCAAGAGATATTTTGATGTGTGCTGCATTGTATACAGTTTTAATTGGAATTAAAGTGTTTCATCAGTTCTGAAATTTTCCAAATTGTTATCGTCTCAATTGCTTCCCTGACTCATTTTCTATCTCCAGTCTTTCTATTCCAATTAGATGAATATGTAAATGTTCTTTGAAGTTTTAATAGCATCTACTTGAGAAACTGAATATACCTGGGTATTGTTTGACACTTTCTCAATGTCTTAAATAGTAATTGGTCACTTTAGACTATCAGCAGTTACTTTCATTAGGTTATATTTTTCTAGGAAATTGTCCATTTCTCCCAGGTTTTCAAAAAAATATGGAGACAATTGATCAAATTACTTAATATCTATGTTTGAATTACTTCTAATTCTGTGATTACTAGCTCATTCTCAGTTATAAATTTATGAAATTATTTTTTATCAAGATAGCTAGTGCCTTCTCTATCTCAGTATTATTTTTCCACAGAGAAGCAAAAATTGATTTTATAGGCAATTTATTTCTAGAAGCAGAAATGTATTTTTTAGTTATTACATAGTTCTAATTATTAACTTAATTCTGCTTTGCTATTATTATTTCTCATTTCATTTAGTTCTTAAAGTTTTTCCAACTCTTTAAATTGAATGTCTAACTTCTTTTGAAATATTTGTAATATTTTAAGCATTTAAGAATTCATGGCTATGAAACTTTCTGTAAGTTTTACATTACTAATTTTAAAAAGTACTTTGGAACATGGGTTTTGAATACAAATTTTTTCTGACACGATCAATTGTCCTTTTAATCGGCGTCTTTGCACTGCTTGTTATTTTTTTTTACTGATATTTTTATTACAGAATAAATATATTTATTTATTTGGAATGTTTTGATTATTTTCTTATAGATTCTTTGTATTTTATCTTCATAATATGGTCAATACTTTGTTGTGTTACTTTATGAAATATTAGAATATCAAAGATTGCATTTTTGTTTTGTATTAACCTTAATATATTATATAATTTTACTTATATTTCTTAACAATTATGTATTGATTTCCTGCCTTGAAGACTGATGAAAATCACCCAACTATTTTTCCTCATTTTTGCTGTCTGACTTTGCTTGGTTATAGCATAATTCAAGGGTTATTTTCAAAGTGCAGATCATCTTTTAATGAATAGTGTAGAGAAAGGCAGAGTTGGAGTACATGTCGGTTAAGCTGTCAGTCAGTCTGGATTTTGGTCAGTTTTTTTCTTTGAATGTTTTCCCATCATTTATCTGCCTAGGGTTCTGCCTCCACTCAGGCCATGGAGAGTCTTCCTGACTTACCCTGAGCTCTATACATCATTTTTTAGGGGTGACTTAATAGCAACTTTATTTCAGGTGATAAGCATCAGTGGCTGCCTAATCTGCTTTTGCTGGTTTTTGTTTTTTTTTCTGTTACACCCATCATACTAACAGCAAGATGTTGGACATTTACATCTCCATGTCCCTTTCTTCTGCAAAGAGTTAAGCGATCTTCAATACAACTGGATCTTTCCTTCCCAAGTAAGGAATTGTCTGATGGGCTCTGTGTGCGAGTGTATGTGTGTGTACTCAGCCATATCCAACTCTGCAACTTCATGAATTGTAGCCTGTCAGGCTCTTCTGTCCATGGAATTTTCCAGGCAAGAATACTGGAGTGGGTTGCCAGTTCCTATTCTAGGGGAACTTCCCAACCCAGGGATCAAACCCATGTCTCTTGCATCTCCTGCATTGACAGGCAGATTCTTACCTCTAGCAATCCTTTACTAAAATAATCTTCCATATGTTATTAGAAATTTAAACCAAGAGAATAGGTGTTTTTTTTTTTTTGAAAAGTAGAAAGTCAAGATCATAGGTAGCCACATTATTTACCATTGCAAATTTAAAATTAGAAACTTTCTGGGTCAAGTTCTAGTTAGTATAAAGTGTATTCTTAAATGGTGGAAGCTAGATTCTCACTGTGTTTCTCCTGTGAAGTATTCTTCAGTTCAGTTCAGTTCAGTTCAGTCACTCAGTCATGTCCGACTCTTCGTGACCCCATGAATCACAGCACACCAGGCCTCCCTGTCCATCACCAACTCCCAGAGTTCACTCAGACTCATGTCCATCGAGTCAGTGATGCCATCCAGCCATTTCATCCTCTGTCATCTCCTTCTCCTCCTGCCCCCAATCCCTCCCAGCATCAGAGTCTTTTCCAATGAGTGAACTCTTTGCATGACGTAGCCAAAGTACTAGAGTTTCAGCTTCAGCATCATTCCCTCCAAAGAAATCCCAGGGCTGATCTCCTTCAGAATGGACTGGAAAAGGTCAGTTTTCATTCCAATCCCAAAGAAAGGCAATGCCAAAGAATGCTCAAACTACCGCACAATTGCACTCATCTCACACACTAGTAAAATAATGCTCAAATTCTCCAAGCCAGGCTTCAGCAATAC
>NW_011494637.1:3140250-3150072 GCF_000754665.1 Bison bison bison | reverse complement strand
TGAACCGTGAACTTCCTGATGTTCAAGCTGGTTTTAGAAAAGGCAGAGGAACCAGAGATCAAATTGCCAACATCCGCCGGATCATGGAAAAAGCAAGAGAGTTCCAGAAAAATATCTATTTCTGCTTTATTGACTATGCCAAAGCCTTTGACTCTGTGGATCACAATAAACTGTGGAAAATTCTGAAAGAGATGGGAATACCAGACCACCTGACCTGCCTCTTGAGAAATTTGTATGCAGGTCAGGAAGCATCAGTTAGAACTGGACATGGAATAACAGACTGGTTCCAAATAGGAAAAGTACGTCAAGGCTGTATATTGTCACCCTGCTTATTTAACTTCTATGCAGAGTACATCATGAGAAACGCTGGACTGGAAGAAACACAAGGTGGAATCAAGATTGCTGGGAGAAATATCAATAACCTCAGATATGCAGATGACACCACCCTTATGGCAGAAAGTGAAGAGGAACTAAAAAGCCTCTTGATGAAAGTGAAAGTGGAGAGTGAAAAAGTTGGCTTAAAGCTCAACTTTCAGAAAACGAAGATCATGGCATCTGGTCCCACCACTTCATGGGAAATAGATGGGGAAGTATTCCTCTGTAATCTTTAATCATGGACGCTTCCTCCTACCTGAGATCTTGTTTTGGGGAAGGCTCTGGGTTCAGAGTATCCACAGTTAAGCACTCCCACTCCACTGGCCTGGTGACAGGTCCTAACCAGGGGAGGAGAGCCATGCCTGCCTCCCTCATGGTCCCTCTGGACTTGTTTCTTTTCTGCACTCTGAACACTGCCAGTAAAGATTGTTTACTCCAAAAAACAAAACAATAACATTCTTAGAGTGCTCCTTTTTTTTCTTTATGCTATGCCTTGATTATAAACCAGCCACATAATCTGGGCAGAAGTAGTGTCGCGTAACTAATTATTTTATTCATTATTTCATAATTAAGTGAGAAAGAATGCATGTTCCTTGCTCTAATAGAACTGCATGCTTATTATAAAGGGTTATTAATTCACTGTAAACTGCATTGAGTCCTCCGACACATCTCCTCTGTTGGTAGTATTCTCTGCAGTTTTACATAAGGCTAAGTGTGTGTATATTTATTATCCACTTCTCAACCACTCAGAAATAAAATTATAATTTTCAGTAGCCTGGCACTAGGGTTTATTGCAAACACAGAATCCCAAGCTAAAAGCTATCACTGTTTATCTATTTTTATTCTTTTTGGTTTTTTTTTGGTTTTGCTGATAGTGACAAATTCTATCAGAGTTGGTTTTGTTTTGAAAACCAGAGAACAACCAAAAATAACTTCTACATTCTTGTATAGGTACACAGCAATATATTTCATAGTAGGAAATGTGTAGCTTTTCTGACTGCTGACAATAAAGCTTTGACACTAGTTTATATAAGTCACACAGAAATCAAGAACAGTAAGTGCCACATTAATATGGCACTTTATTTTATGTAGCTTTTAAATTTGAAATCTAACCCAAGAGTAAGACAAATTAGTATGGTTTCAAGAAGGAAAAAGAAAAGGTAATTATGAAATTGTAAAGAACAGGTGGTTCTTTTATATTAGCAAGCTCAGAATGGATGGAAAGTAGTTGAATCAAGAGAAGAAAACTGTGCTAGGTGACTTTGAGTGCTAAAGAGAGGACTTTTACACCCCCAGCTCTAATGGCTAGTGTTATGGAAGGAAACAGCAGCATGAAAATTCGGGATACAAAGCAATGAAGGGCTTATATGATGGGAAAGCCATCAAAACTCATTGGAAAAGATTCTAAAGTTAATTAAAAAGAAACACAAATAACTCAATATTTTATTTCTCTTTCCTGTAACTAACTTGAGATTTCAGTTTGATTTCTAGCAATAAACATGGATTTACATTAGTCTGCCCCCAACTGGAAAATTGTGTGGCCACTGACACAAGTCCCTTAAAGTTACCCAGCAGTACTGAATAAACTGAGCACACTTCATCCTCAGTTACCATGTAAAGGCCACCCACTACTTCTGTTTCCTCTAGAACTGGACTCAAACTGTGCCATGCCAGGAAAATGCAACAACAACAACAACAAACAAATGGAATCAGTGACAGACTTTATTTTCTTGGCCTTCAAACTCACTGGGGACAATGGCTGCAGCCATGAAATGATGAATGGATAAGAAAGCTGTGGTACATATGCACAATGGAGTATTACTCAGCCATTAAAAAGAATACATTTGAATCGGTTTTAATGAGGTGGATGAAACTGGAGCCTGTTACACAGAGTGAAGTAAGCCAGAAAGAAAAACACCAATACAGTATACTAACGCATATATATGGAATTTAGAAAGATGGTAACAATAACCCTGTATACGAGACAGCAAAAGAGACACTGATGTATAGAACAGTCTTTTGGACTCTGTGGGAGAGGGAGAGGGTGGGATGATTTGGGAGAATGGCATTGAAACATGTATAATATCATATATGAAATGAGCCGCCAGTCCAGGTTCAATGCACGATACTGGATGCTTGGGGCTGGTGCACTGGGACAACCCAGAGGGATGGTACAGGGAGGGAGGAGGGAGGAGGGTTCAGGATGGGGAACACGTGTATACCTGTGGCGGATTCATGTTGATATATGGCAAAACCAATACAATATTGTAAAGTTAAAAAATAAAATAAAAAAATAGTTTTAGCAGTTAAAAAAAAAAAACAAACCTCTTGTTCTTTGAAAGAAAAGCTATGACAAACCCAGACTATGTATTAAAAATCAGAGACATCACCTTGCCAACAAAAGTTCATATGGTCAAAGCTATGGTTTTTCCAGTAGTCATGTGCAGATGTGAGAGTTGAACCATAAAGAAGGCTGAGTGCTGAAGAACTGATGCTTTCAAACTGTGGTGCTGAAGAAGAGTCTTGAAAGTTCCTTGAACTGCAAAGAGAAAAAAAACAGTCAATCCTAAAGGAAATCAACCCTGAATTTCATTGGAAGAACTGATGCTAAAGCTGAAGCTCCAACAGTTTGGCCACCTTATGGAAGAACTGACTCATTGGAGAAGACTCTGAGGTTGGGAAAGATTGAGGGCAGGAGGAAAAGGGAGCAACAGAGGATGAGAAGGTTGGGTGGCATCATTGTCTCCATGGACATGAGTTTGAGCAAATTCTGGGATACACTGAAAGATAGGGAAGTCTGGTGCTGCCGTCCATGGGATCTCAAAGAGTCGGACACACCATGTGCCTGAACAGCAACAACAAAACCAGCAGTCCAGGCGTTTTGCATGAATGACAGCAAGGAGTGGTCTTGACCAAGAGGGCTGAGAATGAAGGGTGGGATGTTCTAATTTCTCCAGATTGTACCGATATTTTAGGAATGATGGCATTTTTCTGAGAGTAAAATGTGGCTGTGTGTAGGGTATTTTGTGGTGGGGCAGAGAAGGAAAGGCCTAGCACAAAAGATCTGCTTCAAGTCAAAACTAGAAGGGAAGGGGCACCAAAAACTTGCTTCCACTTGAAGCAGAGGAACTTCCGGCCTTGTGTTTCAGACCCTGAAGCCTGGTGCAAAATCTTTTGTCAAAAAGGCTTTGTTCATTTTCCCTTCAGTAGAGAAATACATTTATAACCAATAGAAAGCTTGAAAGAACCTAGAGTAAAACCAATGCATCCTATTTTCACAGACAAGGACACCTACCAATCACCAGCTGCTCCCCATCATCCCCGTTGTCTGCATCACACCCCATGGCTTGGAACAGGTTCTGGAAGAAGATGAGATGGAGAAATGCCATGCCCTACCCTTGGGGCAATTTGACTATGATGTCATTTGTGTTATTTTTATCTTTCCTGCTTGGATTTTTCAGTCTTTTTGCATCTACAGTTTTATAGTTCTCATCTGATTTGGAAAAATTTCAGTCATTATTCCTTCAAATACTGTTTCTGCTCCCCCCTTTCGCCTCTCCTTTAAATAGCACGCTACACTCCTTGATATTGTATGCAAGTCTCTGAGGATCTGCTTATTTCAGCCTTTTTTCCCAGTGTCCTTTATTTTGGTTAACTTTGATTGCTATGTCTTCAAACTCATTATATATTTCCCCTGCAGATTCTAATATTCTATTAAGTCAATTCACTGAAAATTTCATTTCAACTCATATTTTTTCTTCCCTAAAAGTCCCACATATTTCTTTTTATATCATTTATTTATTTCTTTTAAATACTTGAATATACCTATTTTAAAGAATTTGTCTCTTATTATATTATCTCTGGAATTTCTGAGTCCCTATTACCTAACATTTTCCATTTATGGTTCACCTTTTTTCTGTTTCTTTGCATATCAAGTGATTTTTTAAAATAGATTCTGGATATTGTGATATTACAATTTTGAAACATTTCTTCAATCGGGCTTCAGTTTGAGATGGCAGGTGATTAAGTTACTTGTAGGCTGTCGTTGTTCAGCTGTTAAGTCATGTCTGACTCTTTGTTACCCCGTGTGCTTCAGCACACCAGGCTCCTCGGTCCTCCACTATCTTCCAGAGCTTGCTCAAATTCATGTCCATTGACTTGCTGATGCTATCTCTCCATCTCATCCTCGGTCACCCCATTCTTCTTTCCCAGCATCAGGTTCTTTTCCAATAAGTTCATTCAGAGGATCTGCTTACTTCAGTTTTTCATCCAATGTGAAGCTATAGTTATGGGAGGGACAAGTCCAGGTGCAGATACTCTTTATCCCAGGAAGTAAACGCTGAAACTTAAAACTTTTGTGACTTCTTTTCATGTTCTGATAAGGCAACTCTGGACTGGCCGTATGTTACCTCTAGGTGAATCTGACACGGAAGTGTTACCCTCCTGGGATCTCAACAGAGAGTTGAATGGTCTTTCATCACCCACTCTGGTTGAGGGGAACTCAGACATCTCAGACCCCCATGTGTTTGCCTGATCTGGCCGCTTACGGCTGCAGGGTAGTTTCTCCTTGCTGGTCTCTACAAGTGCACGTCTCAGGATCCAGGCAAGAATTCACAGGGCCACTGTGTGGGTTCCTGAAGCTCTTCCTCTGCACTGCATCCTCCTCTCTGGAACTCTGCAACTCAAATTCCAGCCATCAGCACTCCCCCAGACACCCCTTTCTTCCTTGTCAAGTCAGCAAAACTCCAGACTCTACTTTAAGAACGGCTCCCACAAATGGCGTACTAAAGGACATCTAGCAAAATCGGAGTGATGGTAGGACACACCTCATTGGTCTCCCTTTTCCCAGGGTTGAATCCTTTTCCTTCTTTGGTGCAATATGTGAAAAAGTTGTTTCATATATTTTTTCAATTTTTCTAATTATTTACGACAGTTCAGACACCAGTGACTCTGTAATAACATATCCAAATTTGAGAACAGTTCACTCTGTCACATCCAACTCTTTGTGACCCCATAGACTGCAGCAAGACAGGATTCCCTGTCCATCACCAATTCCTGGAGCTTGCTCAAACTCATGTCCATCAAGTTTGTGATGTCATCCAACCATCTCATTTTCTATTGTTTCCTTCTTTTCCTGCCTTCAATTGTTCCCAGTTTCAGGGTCTTTTCAAATGAGTCAGTTCTTCACATAGGGTTGGAGAAGGCAATGGCAACCCACTCCAGTACTCTTGCCTGGAAAATCCCATGGGCGGAGGAGCCTGGTAGGCTGTGGTCCATGGGGTCGCTAAGAGTCGGACACGACTGAGCGACTTCACTTTCACTTTTCACTTTCCTGCATTGGAGGAGGAAATGGCAACCCACTCCAGTGTTCTTGCCTGGAGAATCCCAGGGACAGGGGAGCCTGGTGGGCTGCCGTCTATGGGGTCCAACAGAGTCGGACACGACTGAAGCGACTTAGCAGTAGCAGCACATAAGGTAGCCAAAGTATTGGAGTTTCAGCTTCAGCATCAGTCCTTCCAAGGAATATTCAGGGCTGATTTCCTTTAGGATTGAGTGGTTGGATATCCTTGAAGTCCAAGGGACTCTCAAGAGTCTTCTCCAACAGATAAGATCAGATCAGATCAGTCGCTCAGTCATGTCCGACTTTTTGCAACTCCATGAATCGAAGCAGGCCAGGCCTCCCTGTCCATCACCAACTCCCAGAGTTCACTCAGACTCACGTCCATCAAGTCAGTGATGCCATCCAGCCATCTCATCCTCCGTCGTCCCCTTCTCCTCCTGCCCCCAATCCCTCCCAGCATCAGAGTCTTTTCCAATGAGTCAACTCTTTGCATGAGGTGGCCAAAGTACTGGAGTTTCAGCTTTAGCATCATTCCTTCCAAAGAAATCCCAGGGCTGATCTTCAGAATGGACTGGTTGGATCTCCTTGCTCAGTCCAAAGGACTCTCAAGACTCTTCTCCAACACCACAGTTCAAAAGCATCAATTCTTCCATGCTCAGCCTTCTTCACAGTCCAACTCTCACATCCATACATGACCACAGGAAAAACCCATAGCCTTGACTAGATGGACCTTTGTTGGCAAAGGAGTGTCTCTGCTTTTGAATATGCTGTCTAGGTTGGTCATAACTTTCCTTCCAAGGAGTAAGCGTCTTTTAATTTCATGGCTGCAGTCACCATCTGCAGTGATTTTGGAGCCCAGAAAAATAAAGTCTGACACTGTTTCCACTGTTTCCCATCTATTTCCCATGAAGTGATGGGACTGGATGCCATGATCTTAGTTTTCTTTTCTTTTCTTTTTTTTTTTTTTTACCATCTGACTAGAACCTTTATTATTCAGAAATAAACATCCTGAAGTGAGGTGGTTAGCATAGTTTTTTCTGGATTACTGTAATAAATATTTGTCGATATACCATCTCAATAATCATACACTTTTTACATTCTTAAGAGCTTCCAGAAATAACTCTTCTGTATCAAAAAACTTACAAAGGGCACAAGATAACGGTCTATACGGAAGGAAAATTCTGGCGGGGGAAACTCTAATGAAGTGTTTTCTCCATTACATTTTTGATCGATACAGTTCAGGAAAAAAGCCTCACTTTGCCTTCCTTTTTGAATGCAAGAAATCAGATTAAAGGGAAGAACTTTCATAATCTCAAGTAAAAATCACAAACAGGTTTTTCTGATAAAAGTCTTAAAGCTTGAAGAAATGAGAAAGGCAAGCATGCATTTCTTTAAGCATCTCAATAAATTTGCAAAATTTTTCAGCAATTATGCACATATTGTTTCTATACTTAAAAATGCAATAACATTCATGCTTTGAGTATTTTTTCCTGAGTGTTTTAACGATACTTTGTTTCAGGTGATTCAAAAGTAAGACTTACAACATACACGTCACATAACAGGAATTCTCCATGTGGTTAGCATTTTGAACTCTGCTAACAGCGTGAGACAGCAGGCAGTCAAGCATGACCCCATCTGTACTGTAAGGAGCGCCTGGAGAACCCTCGATGTCTTTGTCACCTGCTCAGTGTGTCTGGCGGCTCTGCGGAGATGCAGCCATGCCTCGTCTGCCCATGTGCAGACTCCCTGGCTTGCCGCGGCCATCGCCTCAGTGCTGAGCATTCAAAGAAACACTGCAGGGGCCCTTTTGCTTCTCTCTGGTCCCTTCACCAAATCCTTTCATCACTTATGACATTACTTGTTAATATTCAACATTCCAAAAAGGAAACTGCAGGTACACAAGTTTGTGAACTTTCACTAAACCAAATAAATGTTAAAATAGATAAAACACTCAAATTCCTGAAAAACAAACCTTGGTTTTCACAATCATTTGAACATTGTAGAATTACTCAGACACAAGAATTGAAAATGCATGTGCTATCTGGAAAAGAACTACTGAATTTATTCTCCAGGAGAAAAACAGACCTGAAGCATCACATTACTGGAATGTTTGAAACACGATGACAAGTTCTTATCTTCTAAACTTCAATGAAAGCTGCTTGTACAAACTATTTAATGAATATCTGCCCCTATTAAACAAGCTAGATATCTGATGTATTGAGGATATCAGAAGCTGGGTCACTTCACTTCTTCCTGTTGCCTCCAGTTGCTAGAACAGTGGCAACACGCATAAATATGTTTAATGTATCCATGTCGATTCCCAGCATCGAACTGATGGGATCGTATTTCTGAACTCCATACATTGGTACTACTTCTGCACGCTTGATTACTTTCTGTGTATCATATAGAAGAAACATGCTGAAAAGAACTAATCCACCATAAACCGCCACTGAGTACAGAGTGGCACCAGCCACAGTGGTAGGTGGAGGAACATTGATCCTAGTGAGGACACAAAGACGACACCGAGGCCCACACCCAGGGGGGCCCCCATGTTGAGAAACTTCTCACTGGGCGCACACATGGCCACGGTGGAGAGACCTCCCACGATGCCAGCCGTGTACCACGCAGCTCTGAGGAGAAGAGGCCCCCCTAGTATCGTCAGAGGAGCCACCACAGCACCCATCACACCAGAATGTAGTAACCAAGCAAGGCGCTTTGGGCCTGGACTCTGCTCATATGATATTGACTGTACCAGCATTCCAGCTCCAATCATGGCTGCAAAGGTTGCACCAATGGTTATCCAAGAGCCTCTCATCATGAAGTTCATGAGAGCAGGAGTTCTGCTCACTGCCACGGCAGACAAAGCTGTTAAGCCAATACTTCCTGCTAAGTACATGTAAGTGGAATGAATTCTGTCCTTCACATACTGAGGCCAAATTACAGCTTTTTCATAGCTCCGATCTCATTAGACATTCCCAATCCATAGTAGCACAAAGCTCCAAGACCAACTGCAGCCCCTCCAGCAATAAACCATCTTCCCATCTGATCAATTTAAAATATTTTTTCCACCGATGGTTCCAAAGCTGCCTCCTTGAGTTCTTGGGTTGTTTTTCCACATCGAATCCCAATTCTTGTCTTGGTAGCATATTCTCTGCTGGGTGTTAAAAGCCATTGATTCTTCGTGATGGAATTCTTCACAACAGGGGAGGCCTTGGTGAAAGCTGGGTGGAAAACCCTGGAAGGTAGAGCTCGGAGACACACAAGTCTTGCGGCCAGCATGGTGGTGCACCAGGTTTACCAAGCAGATCTGAAATGCTCAGTCCCTGGACACCTCAAGCGCGCAGTTCCCCTTCCTTAGTTTTCTGAATGTTGAGCTTTAAGCCAACTTTTTCACTCTCCACTTTCACCTTCATCAAGAAGCTTTTGAGTTCCTCTTCACTGTCTGCCATAAGGGTGGTGTCATCTGCATATCTGAGGTTATTGATATTTCTCCCGGCAATCTTGATTCCAGCTTGTGTTTCTTCCAGTCCAGCGTTTCTCATGATGTACTCTGCATAGAAGTTAAATAAACAGGGTGACAATATACAGCCTTGACGTACTCCTTTTCCTATTTTGAACCAGTCTGTTGTTCCATGTCCAGTTCTAACTGTTGCTTCCTGACCTGCATACACATTTCTCAAGAGGCAGGTCAGGTGGTCTGGTATTCCCATCTCTTTCAGAATTTCCCTAGTTTATTGTGATCCACACAGTCAAAGGCTTAGGCACAGTCAATAAAGCAGAAATAGATGTTTTTCTGGAACTCTCTTGCTTTTTCTATGATCCAGCGGATGTTGGCAATTTGATCTCTGGTTCCTCTGCCTTTTCTAAAACCAGCTTGAACATCAGGAAGTTCACGGTTCACATATTGCTGAAGCCTGGCTTGGAGAATTTTAAGCATTACTTTACTAGCATGTGAGATGAGTGCAATTGTGCGGTAGTTTGAGCATTCTTTGGCATTGACTTTCTTTGGGATTGGAATGAAAACTGACCTTTTCCAGTCCTGTGGCCACTGCTGAGTTTTCCAAATTTGCTGGCATATTGAGTGCAGCACTTTCACAGCATCATCT
>NW_011494637.1:3118752-3140150 GCF_000754665.1 Bison bison bison | reverse complement strand
TCATCTTTCAGGATTTGGAATAGCTCAACTGGAATTCTATCACCTCCACTAGCTTTGTTCGTAGTGATGCTTCCTAAGGCCCACTTGACTTCACATTCTAGGATGTCTGGCTCTAGGTGAGTGATCACACCATCGTGATTATCTGGGTCGTGAAGATCTTTTTTGTACAGTTCTAGAATCAGTTCTCTGGCTCTCAGCCTTTTTTATGGTCCAACTCTCACATCCATACATGACTACTGGAAAAAACATAGCTTTGACCATATGGACATTTGTCAGTAAAATAATGTCTCTGCTTTTTAATATGCTGTATAGGTTGGTCATAGCTTTTCTTCCAAGGAGCAAGCATCTTTTAATTTCATGGCTGCAGTCACCATCTGCAGAGATTTTGGAGTCCAAGAAAATAAAGTCTGTCACTATTTCCATTGCTTCCCCATCTATTTGCCATAAAGTGATGGGACTGGATGCCATGATCTTTGTTTTCTGAACATTGAGTTTTAAGCCAACTTTTTCACTCTCCTCTTTCACTTTCATCAAGAGGCTCTTCAGTTCCTCTTTGTTTTCTGCCATAAGTGTGGTGTCATCTGGATATCTTAGGTTATTGATATTTCTCCCAGCAATTTGGATTCCAGCTTGTGCTTTATCTGGCCCAGCATTTCCCATGATGTACTCTGCATATAAGTTAAATAAGCAGGATGACAATATATAGCTTTGATGTACTCCTTTCCCAATTTGGAACCAGTTCATTGTTCCATGTCCAGTTCTATCCTTTGCTTCTTGACCTCCATACAGATTTTTCAGGAGGCAGGTAAGGTGGTCTGGTATTCCCATTTTTAAGAATTTTTCCACAGTTTGTTGTGATCCACAGAGTCAAAGGCTTTAGTGTAGTCAATGACACAAAAATAGATGATTTTCTGGAATTCTCTTGCTTTTTGTATGATCCAACAGATGTTGGCAATTTGATCTCTGGTTCCCCTGCCTTTTCTAAAAACCAGCTTGAACATCTGGAAGTCCTTGCCTCACATACGGTTGAAGATTAGCTTGGAGAATTTTGAGGATTCCTTTGTTAGCATGTGAGATTTGTGCAATTGTGCAGTAGTTTAAATATTCTTTGGCATTGCCTTTCTTGGGGAATGGAATAAAAACTGACCTTTTCGAGTCTGTAGCCACTGCCGCGTGTTCCAAATTTGCTGACATATTGAATGCAGGACTTTCACAGCATCACCTTTTCGCATTTGAAATAGCTCAGCTGGAGTTCCATCACCTTCACTAGCTTTGTTTGTAGTGATGCTTCCTAAGACCCACTTGACTTCACATTCCAGGATGTCTGGCTCTAGGTGAGTGATCACATCATCATGGTTATCTACATGATACCTACATTGATTCTTTTCTCTCCTGCTACATTGATGCATTGAGATACCTACATTGATTCTTTTCTCTCCTGTGATCTTTGCAGTTATAATGATTTTTCTACTTGTGCACTTTGCATAGAAAATAGGTGTTTGTATTTTCACTTTATTTTTAAATAATTGATGCAAAAAACAGTTTGAGTAATATGTCTCAGGTCATACAGCTAACAGGGTTTAGAGCCATAATTCAAATGGATGATGGTCTAATTCAAAAATAAGCTTACTTTTAACATCTGTGATATAATAACCTAAATATAGTCATAACTTATGCAAATAGCTTAAAAGCAAAGTTTAAAAAACACACAGTTTTGCAAGGAAAACTTTACAAACTGAAAAGTATAATGGAATATAAGGATGGTAATAATCTTGAGGATAATCATGACTTGTGAAAGAAGCTTTTAGATGAATTATGCACCTGTATTTTTTTACAGTCTGAGATATATTTACATATAAAGAAACATTTTCTCATTTAGAGTGTTGTGCAATGAACTCATTTATTTCCATTATTTTTTAATTTATATTTTTTATTGAAAGATAATTGTTTTACAGAATTTTGCTGTTTTCTGTCAAAGCTCAACATTAATCAGTCATAGGTATACATATATCCCCTCCCTTTTGAACCTCCCTCCCCTCTCCTGCCCCATCCCACCCCTCTAGATTGATACAGAGCCCCTGTTTGAGTTTCCTGAGCCATAGAGCAAATTTTCATTGGCTATCTATTTTACATATGATAATGTAAGTTTCCAGGTTATTCTTTCCATGCATCTCATCTGCTCCTCCCCTCTCCCCATGTCCATAAGTCTATTCTCTATGTCTGTTTCTCCATATTTAGTATCTACTATGGTAGGCTCAGAGGATAAAGAATCTGCCTGCAATGTGGGATACTAGGGTTCGATCTCTGGGTTGGGAAGATCGTGGAGAAGTGGATGGCTACCCACTCCAGTATTCTTGCCTGGAGAACTCCATGGACAGAGGAGCCTGGTGGGCTACAGTCTATGGAGTTGCAAAGGTTGGACATGACTGAGCGACTAACACACACACACACAGAAAGCTCAGGAGAGACCGAGAAAATAAAACACAGGCCCTACCCTGCAAGAGGTGAAACTTAGAACAGTGTTACCCAGTCCCTTCTTAGACTTTTCCCTATGATTCCCAAGTGGGCCCTTGCTATTTCCTAGCAATTCTATTCATTTATATGAAGTACACTGCTTCTCTCTGATGTATCTATTTTACATCTTCTCCTTCCTCTCAAATGCCCAGTGTTCCTGCTTCCACTTCACCATTAGCTCATGACATTTCATCTACTTTTGCTTAGAAAACAGGAGCTGCAGGAAAATCAAAAGCCCATCTCCCTGGGTACCAAGGTGCTCGCTTTCTTTTTTGTTAGAGTGGATAGCTGCTCAGGTGCATTTCCCACTATCGTATTTCTGCTCTGGATTTCATCGATTCTTGCTCTCCCTGACCCTTTAGTCCTTTAATTCTCCCTTCTTCCTATAGCATCCTTGCTTTGTCCCTCTCTACTGGATCTCATTTACCACACCAAACAAACATGTCCTTAAAGAAACAATTATATAAATGTGGAGACACTGTCTGTTCTCAGAATATGTCGTAACTCCCATACCTGTTCCTCTTCATAGCACAGCTCATTAGTAGGGTTGCTTCCAATCCCTGCCCCCACTTTCTCAGCCCTCTTTACACCCCACATCTCTAGCACTCCTGTTTCACAAACCTGCTCATGTTGAAGGCACCAATACCCTGTATCTTTCCACACCTAGTCAGCAGTTTGCACCATTTCTTCATTATTCACTCTTTCTTGAAATGCGATCCACAGGTACCCTTCCAGAGCACCACAGTCATGGCGTTTCTTTTCTCTATTCTCAGTTTTATTTACTGGATCATCCTTTCCCTGGCCTTAAGTTGCTTGGCATTTCTCTTTTCTCTGTACGTATTTACTACCTGGAATAGCTGTCAAGTTTGCATTTCCAGCTCAATCTCTACTATGTGTCAAGTTCTTCATTTAAGGCTCTCTTCTCTGATGTCTTGTAGGCCTATTCATGTTAACTTGTCCCCAAAGGAATTCTTCATTGCGCCATCACGCCCCCAGTGTCATAAATGTCACTAACATCTATCTCAGAGCTAAGGTTCAAGACCTAGAAGTCATACTTCATTTGCTGTCAATCATCCAGTGTTATCAGCTCTTCCTTCAAAATATTTCCTGGATCTACTTATATCCTGTCATCCTCTTTCCTGTGACTTAACTGCAAGGCACCAAGACCTTCAACTCAGTTATTTCTCTCTTTGTTTCCAGTTCCGATTTTCTGAAACTCTCTACTTCATTCAGGACACAAAGCAGCATTTCCCCAAATTAAACCAGGCCGTGTTTCATCACTGCTGAAAACGCTCTAACTACACCTATCACACGCAGAACTAAATCCAAGCTCCTCCAAGTGCTGGCCCTTGTCTAAGCTCTGATTTCATCTCTCCTGCTGTGTTGATCATGTTTGGAAATTGCCAGACCTGTCTCTGTTCTGGGGCCTTGGCATCAGCCCTTCCCATGACTGGAAAGGACTGTCCGAGATATTTTCATGGTTTGTGCTTCACTCTGTTAGTACCTGGCCCCAGTGTGATTCTTCAGCTTGATTTCTGATCCTGTAGTTAAAACATTACATGTCCACACTGGCCACTTCCTATCACAGTGTCATTTTTCTTAAATTTTCTTAGCATTTATCACTACTCGAGGTTTCATTATATATTTGTCTAGTTTTTTGTTTTTTTTTTTCACTGTTTCAATTCCATGAGGAAAAAACACGATTTTCTCAACAGCTATTTAGGATCTGCTGCCTCTAGCCTTGAGGACCGGACTCCACAGCTTATCCTGAAAATCCTCTTAGCCCTGGAAGTGCTACTTTTAGCACTGCCAACGCTGCCTTTTGCAGAAGTTTGTGTGGCCCCACCAGCATCGCCAGAATGGTCTTCACCACTCCTGCTTCCTGAAGTCACTGGCTCTGAATCTGCTTCACAATTAGCTTAGAGACGGAAGAAGAGAAATTGAGGCCAGAGAGAATCCTATCAATGACGACAGACAGACTCTTAAAACCTATAAGAAGCAATTAATTTTACACACCATAAATGGAATGAGTAATATAAGAACCAAAAAAAAAAAAAAAAATTCACTGAATTAAGTCATCTGACCACTTACAATCTGGATAATAACAATTGTCATAGAGTGCGAAAATCAGACACCAGATTTCAATGTGATGAAGGGGAAATGCAAGAAATAAGTATTGACTTTTATTTATAAAGCTTCACAGAGGAGAGAGAAAGGAGAATGAGGAGAGGAGGAGGAGGAGAGTCAACAGAAAGTCTTTGTTTCACGACAGGAGAGAAATGCCTGTCTATTTACTATGGGGAATGGGGTAAGAACTGACGGAGATAAATCTTAGGTCCTGGGAGGAGCCATACCGGTAGCTAATGTTTAATAATCCCCCAGAGGAGTTACAGGGGGCTTATTTTAAACACATTAGCACGTGAAGAGGGGAAATGGAATCTTCCACTGAAGCTAGAAGAAGGAGAACAGAGACAGATCTCCATAGGGTCTGGATTGACACAGGTTCCGAAGTGACAGGGAGTGCAGTTTTTTCCCGTCCTCCACTTCTGGCCTGTATTCTGTTTGCAGTAGGAGATGTTCCCTCCTGAGAGTTTTAAGAGAGACAGAAATAAGCAACTAGGAGTACATAAAAGAAGGGCAGTTGAGTTTTACGTAATCATCAGAGACTGAAGACTATGAGTCCATAGTGGTCCTGTTCTGTGGTTTTTCATCGCTAAGCAGCCTTGTTATAGGAAGGGAAAGGTGGGTTCTTTAATTAATAGATTCACAGGATGTTAATAGACATGGTAACCACATGATAAGAGGTTATCAGAAATAAATATATTGATAATATGGTTGAAGTGCTGAACCTTTGTGACTAAATTGATCAGGGAGGGTGGTTAAGCCAGAACAGAACTAAACTACTGAGCTGAAATGGAGAAAGAGATGGTGGCTCGCCACAGCAGAAGAATATTGATCCCAGTGGAAGTGGACAGAGATGCGGTGAGCAGAGGGCAGCACAGACCTGACTTGAGACACTGAAACTTCTGGAGTTTAAGATGTTGGAGAAGTGGTAATTCTGGGTTAAGAGATGGTCAAGAATATGGTCACACGATCAGGTGACTGAAGTCAAATGAAGTTTGACAGTTTCTAAGGTTGGGTGTTTTTTTTGTTGTTGTCGTTGTTTAAGTATAGAATGGTGTCCAACAGAGTTCAAATGGCTGGAGGAAGTAAGAGGTGAGAAGTTGAAACATGGAGGAAAATTCCAGAGAAATATGAAGTGGGAAAAGTGGAACGGGAAAGATGAGCATTGACAAGGGATTGTATTGAACTGAACCCCAAGATGACACAGGAGGAAGAAGAGTAAGATTCGCTAACTTCTAGTTTCCAAGTGGAGATTTGGTGGAAACAACTTTAAGCTTCGTATGAACTGTCTCCAGTAGGCTTCAGAACTTGAAGGTATCTCTTATTTTCCAGGAAAAAAAAATGTGGATGGGCATCAGAGGAACTTTCAACAGCTTCAAAGGCAATAAAATAGGGGTTTTGCAAGATGTATTACATTGTCTTAGAAACAGTCTACTGTTAGTGGGTGAGACCATTTCTCAAGGAACTGGCCATGATGTGAACTGGCCACATCAGCTTTGGTCTGGGAAAGATAGCAGCTTTTTGGGGTTTTCATTGTGAGAGATGGGTATGGACGCAGGATGGGCTGTTTTTCCTCTCCTTTATGGATCCCAGCATCCCATCAAGTTACAGCACTGAATGTGACACTACCTAACTGGGCATCATTGTACGTACCTTGCTTGTCATCGCTACCAGAGAACTTGACAGATTTTGCACATCAGTAACCAATTAAGATCAGATGACTTTGATTTTGAAATAAAAGTTCTAAATTTAAAAAAATGTCCTAACATAATAAAGATTGATATTTACATTTTACTACTTATTCATCTAATATTAAAAGTTTTATGTCAAAATAGATTTGTATAAAGTCAGAAATATTACTAGTATAGCCAAGCCTTACTTTCCCTAGGATTTGTTATTTATAATCTCATATTTCCCTATGAAACTTAAAGAATACACTTAACATTGTTCACAATTTTTAAGGACAGAGTGCAGTTGAGTATGCGATAATATACTATCTTTGTGACCCACAGACTGTAGCCTGCCAGGCTCCTCTGTCCAAGGGGGTTTCCAGGCAAGAATATTAGGGTGGGTGGCCATTTCCTTCTCCAGGGTACCTTCCCAGATCAGGGATCACACACGTCTTCTGCATTGGCACACAAGTTCTTTACCACTGAGCCACCAGGGAAGATCTTGCTACTTCTTAGATATTTCAAATAAGGTCTTGTAAAACTATCACTCAGGTACCCCAACTTACAGGCAGGATGAGGGGTAACCCTGGGTAGATATTAGCACTTGATAAGTTGTGCAAAGGTTCTGTTAGTGAACCTTCAGTAGAACTGCTCATATGAAATCTGGTCAACTGTCCTCTTGCAGTTTTGATTGCATTGATTACACTGTAATTGTGCCATATTGTTAAAAAAGTAAGCTTTCTTTTTTTAGGGTATGAAATATTCTTTTTTAATTGTTGGAATCTCAAATATCAATAAGGAAGTAACAGAAAAATCATAAATATGAATGCAAATGTACTTCAGTTCAGTTCAGTCACTCAGTCGTGTCCGACTCTTTGCAACCCCATGAACCACAGCACGCCAGGTCTCCCTGTCCATCATCAACTCCCAGAGTCCACCTAAACCCATGTCCATTGAGTCAGTGATGCCATCCAACCATCTCATCCTCTGTCATCCCCTTCTCCTCCTGCCCTCAATTTTTCCCAGCATCAGGGTCTTTTCAAATGAGTCAGCTCTTCACATCAGGTGGCCGAAGTATTGGAGTTTCAGCTTCAACATCAGTCCTTCCATTGAACACCCAGGACTGATCTCCTTCAGAATGGACTGGTTGGATCTCCTTGCAGTCCAAGGGACTCTCAAGAGTCTTCTCCAACACCACAGTTCAAAAGCATCAATTCTTCCACGCTCAGCTTTCTTTATAGTTCAACTCTCACATCCATACATGACCACTGGAAAAACCATAGCCTTGACTAGACGGACCTTTGTTGGCAAAGTAATGTCTCTGCTTTAGAATATGCTGTCTAGGTTGGTCATAACTTTCCTTCCAAGGAGTAAGCGTCTTTTAATTTCATGGCTGCAGTCACCATCTGCAGTGATTTTGGAGCCCCCCAAAATAAAGTCTGACACTGTTTCCACTGTTTCCCCATCTACTTCCCATGAAGTGATGGGACCAGATGCCATGATCTTCGTTTTCTGAATGTTGAGCTTTAAGCCCACTTTTTCACTCTCCTCTTTCACTTTCATCAGGAGGCTCTTTAGTTCTTCTGGCAAATGTGGAAGGGGCTGCAAACATAATGTGAGTGTGTGTGTTTTCGCTTGTCTGTGCATGTGTGTGTACTAAAAAGAATAGACTCTTACTTCACATTTGGAATGCACCCCCAAAGGAGTGTTCACTCCTCACATTAAAACTAACTTGTTCCAATGGGCCCTTTACAGGAACTCCCAGGAATGCTGTGTACAAGTGCGATGACCACTCATCCAAAATTGTGCAAAACCAGGATAAGTGGCGGAAGAGCCTGGACCAGAGCTGAGAAGACACCTCCACTCCTGCTTCTGTCATAGCCTTGTGATAGCTTGTGCTGTGACCTGGCTTTTATAGACTATTGTTTACTCATCTGAAAAGCAAAGTGTTAGAATTTGATAATCCCTACGTCCTTTTCTGTACTGATACTACTCAAACTACTTTTTAATTTAAGAGGAAAAAAGCAAAGATATTTATCTCACAACCTCCAGATTTTACCAAACATATCATTATATTTTCCTGTTCCTTGAGAGAAGAAAGCAGATATATATAGATATATAGATAGATACATATATACACACACACACACACATATATGTATATATACACACACATCTATATAGTTCAAGAGGGCTTCCCTGCTGGCTTAGATGGTAACAAATCCGCCTGCAATGTGGGAGACTGGGTTTGATCCCTGGGTTGGGAAGATGCCCCGGAGGAGGGCATGGCCACCCACTCCAGTGTTCTTGCCTGGAGAATCCTCATGGACAGAGGAGCCTGGTGGGCTGCAGCCCATGGGGTCACAAAGAGTCAGACACGACTAAGCACACGCTTAGTGACTAAGCACACGCACACATAGTTCAAACACAGCTTCAATCACTTAAAACGCCTGTAAACACACTGAAGTTATTGGAAGTGGCCAGTGATGATTAGCATATGGTCAATTTTTTTCAACTTGTATTTTCCCTTCATGGACTCAAACATGCCTCTTTGCATGAGTGGTGGAAAAATAGACACATCTCCAGATATTTGCATGTTAATTGACTTTCATTTTAGGTGTGAATTAAAGGAAAACACAAAAGAAATATTAAACTCTATACATAAATTTTTATATCAAAACATGCTACCAAATCTGAAATATCATCAGTGCAAGGGAAAAAGTTAATTTGGGTGAGGTCATTATTAATCTTCAATATATAATTTATGTATTTCCTAGCATTTGGCTGGATTCTATAATTTTTTACTACATTTTACCACTGTGACATGTGCAACCCCATCTATTCCCACTTTCTTCTGGTTGTAATATTAAATTATATTTGGTCTTTCCCAATCTTACCTCTACATCCCTGGAGAGGTGGGGTCATTCTACCTAGCTCTTAGATTCTGAGAATTCCAAAGCACAATTATTATGTTCAGAATTAAGAGCTGCTCCTTTCAGTTAGAGAAGAAGATGGGTAATGATTTTTGAGTAGTTTTCTTCCTTTTGGAGTTATGACAGTTGAGAATGGAGAGCTACAGAGCCTAGAAACTCTCCTATTTATGTATGAATAATATAAAATAATTTAAAGCTTTTTCTCCTATTTATCTTATAAAACAGAAAAATAATGAAACAATCATTACAGTATCTGCTCAGTGACAGAAACTGATAGCAAAGTTGTGACTTTTTTTAATATAATATTCAACCATTTTCAGATTCTTCAACACTCTGAGATAACTGTTTGTACTCCAGTTCGAGAGATGAAATTTAAGGAGATCAAAACATGCCCAAATTCTCAGTTGCTTAGCATCAAGGTTTGGATTTGAACTCAGTTGGAATGGAACTGAATGGATCCGTGCTTTTAGGCACTTGTGTGTACTCTTCACATCAGAACAAAGAGATCCAGGATAAATAAGAACATACGAGAACTGTTGAAATACAGCAATAGTTCTTAGGATGGCTGCATTGTAATGTTTCTCTAACTACAATACACCAAAACTTGTAGCTCTTGAAAGTGGACCCTCATTTAATGAACAAATACTTGTGTGTCTGCAGTTTAGCTTGGTTGCTGTTCCGTTGCTCAGTTGTGTCCATCTCTTTGTGACCCCATGGACTTTCTCAGCATCAGGGTCTTTTCCAAAGAGTCAGCTCTTCACATCAGGTGGCCAAAGTATTGGAGCTTCAACTTTAGCATTAGTCTTTGCAGTGAATATTCAGGGTTGATTTCCTTTAGGATTGACTGGTTTATCTCCTTGCTGTCCAAAGGACTCTCTTAACTTAATTAGGCAAACCTATATTGGAAACCTGCTGTGTTCAAGGCAGATCACCAGCAATTAAACAATAGCATTAGTAAGACAGTTTCCACCCTTGAGTAAATATGGTTGCATTCATTATGATCTGACAGTCAAGAGTGGTATAAAAGAGAACCAAACAAAACACTTTATAAGCAAAGAGAAGGAAGTGCTATCTTCTTACTAAAGGGAAGGAAGATTTTATAAGGGAAGCAACAACAGAGCTGAATCTTGGAGGTTATATTCAAAGGCCCTCTGTCTTGGTTAATTTCCAGAGTGATCTTTTTAAGCCTGAATAAACAGTGAACTAGATGAGACACTATATCGCAGTGGTTGGCTGAACCCACATCCTACCTAAGCCTCTGATGATTATACAGTCCTTGACCAGTTGATAACCTTTCTCCATTTGTTTTGTGCTTGTTCCTCATAGTGTTTGTAAAGCAGGGAGCAGGGAAGGAGAGGGATGGACTGGAAGTTTGAGATTATTAGATGCAAACTGTTATGTTTAGAAAGGACAAACAACAAGGTCCGATTCTGTAGCTCAGGGAACTGTATTCAGTATTCTGTGATAAACCATGCTGAAAAAGAATATGAAAAAGGAATGCGCATAACTGAGTCACTTTGCTGTATAACAGAGATTGGCACAGCATTGTAAATCTACTATGCTTCAATAAAATGAAAGGAAGAAAGAAAGAAGGAAGAAAAGAGAGAAGGAAAGAAAGAAGGACAATTCCAGTGGAAACAAGCAAAAATATCGGACAGGCTGAAAGGCTCATGCAGGGTCTTATCTGAACGTTCAACAGGGAAAGGACACTGTGCTCTCCCTATTTCTGAAGATGTTTCAGTTTTTTTTTTGTCAAAAATCTTTAGCTATAAACGAGAAATTTTCATTGCTGTGCCTCGAAGATGCTAGTTTGAGCTAAGAAAGAAGCAGAGAAAAAAAAAAAAAGAAAGAAGCAGAGATGGGTCAAAGAGAAGTGCCCTGAAATTGCGAGGTGACGAGCAGAGTGGAAATCTTGCTCCCACTCCTTTCCTTTGTTTCCAGGAGCATGGTGACTCACACCAGGGCCGGGTTAAAACTGTCAGGCAAGAACCCTATCATTGCCCTTTCCAAACGTAATTGTTCTCTCTCCTAAATCCACGAGAGACAGTCAGAAACACAGCCACGAATCAGGGAGCCAAAATAGCCGCTAATTGCTACTCCTAAAACAATGCAGTCTCTAAAAGAAAAATCCTGGGAGCTAATTAAAAGTTGTGGAAATATCTTCATGGTGCTGGTGCCTCTGTGCTTCAGTGATGATGACAGCGTTTTCGAAAGAGCTCAGGCACCAGCAGTGATCGCTGGGTGGGCTATGGAAAGCCGTCCTATACTTTAGGAAAAAGGTGCAGAGTTGCATGTTGTTCACATCAGACTTAAAGAGGTTTTGATCCACTGTGTTGGTGCTAATTTTTCCCCACTTTTTATCATTTATTTTGATATGTAAAACCATATAAAATAATATAAAGTTAAAACCAGAATGCCTATATACATAGGAGAAAGTTTTACAGAGTTTTGAGTACAATAAAATGTATTTCATAAAACTATCTTGAATTTAGATAGACTTGGATAAATTTAATGCAGTTGAATTGGTCAGTGATTGCTTAACATGACTTTGCTAACATTCAACAATACAGTCAGGTCTAATACGATTTAAATTTAGTTCCATGGTATTTCCTTCCCTAAGCTGTTGTATGAATTAGTGCTGTTTGGTGAAAGGGCTCTGAATAAAGGGTGGGAGCGTTGAGTCTGTAACCTTGAGGAAGGACACAGACCATCAGGGCTCCGGTTTCTAATCCATGAAAGGACTCTGGACCCACACCTTTCAGGCTGCGTTCAGTCTTCTGTGTCTGCGTGCTAAGTGGCTTCAGTCGTGTTCAACTCTTTGCAACCTCACGGCCTGTATATCCTGGGAGGCTCCTCTGTCCATGAGATTTCTCAGGCAAGAATACTGGAGTGGGTTGCCATTTCCTTCCCCAGGGAATCTTCCAGACCCAGGGATGGAACCCACGTCTCCTGTGTCTCCTACATTGGCAGGCAGGTTCTTTACCACCAGTGCCAGCTGGGAAACCCAGCTTCCTGGATGGCTCAAGCAGTAAAGAGTCTGCCATACAGCAGATGCCGGTTCGATCCCTGGGTCAGAAAGATCCCCCGGAGAAGGAAAAGCAACCCATTCCAGTATTCTTGCCTGGGAAACCCCATGGACAGAGGAGCCTGGAGGGTTGTAGTCCACAGGGTCACAAAGAGTCAGACACAAGTGAATATGCCCGCACTGAGTCAATTAGATAGTTATGTGGAAGGGAAATGACCTCTTCCTCATGGCTTACTACAAAAAAAAAAAAAAAATCAAGCTGCTTTCAGTCTAGTAATCTCTGATTAGTATGATGCAACTAGTCAGAGGAGACAAGTAACCTTTTCTCATTTGGGAAATAATAAAGACTTATTCATATTTCGAACCAATACACCATTTAGCAAAAGACCATTTGTGACTTTTTAAAACTTTTTTTCAGTATTTCACTTCTTGAATCTAGTCTTTGCAGAACTTTGGGTTCTGCTACTTTGTCTTCAACAGATACAACTATAACATCTTGAGTTTACTAGTACACAGAAGAATGGGAGACACTCCGGGCCTAGGATGTAGTACATACATGTTTGTGTTGTTTTACCTCTTTGAGATACTTGCTCATTTTCCTCTTTTCCTTAATTTCAGAAGATCCATCCAATGACCACTCTCAGTGATCAGATCGGTAGACCAATAGTTACCTTCCTCACGAAGACTGTCTTGTAAAAGAATTTCACTGGTTGAATTTACGGGAGATTTTACTCAATGCTATTGCGATGGGGGAATGAGACAAAACTCAACTCTGCTGAAATAAAAAACAGGATGGTTGTTAGCTGGGATGAACTAGTGGAAAAGTAAGCACTGCAGGATATTAGGGGAGGTTGGTTGCCAGCAGGAGGCCTTCATCTTGAAGTGGCAACAAAGTCACTTACAAATGCAAGTTTTCTAAATTAAATTCTTGAAGAAAAGGGAGGCAAGGGGCCCTATAAAAGTCAGAAGAAAACTGTTTAAAGTTTAGTCAAGCTGAGGGGAACTTCACTATGTCTTAGTCAAGACAAAAAGTGCTCTGAGAATGCTGAGAAAGGGAAGAGTTTTCTGGCTTAGATGAAAATCAGGTATTTGGAGAAAGACTTAAACAATGAGCTGTCCCCCATCACTTACCTCCGTTTTGTAGTAACTGATAATCAAAGTTTTAATGGGCACTGTCTTATGAACAAGAGGAAAAAAAAATTATAAATTTGGAAGAATTTGACTCATGACTGTGTGAGGTAGTGGCCTGATGACAACTAAATGTGCTTCTCAGGTTTCTTTCTCTGCATAGTCTATGCAACGATTTTAATGACCGTGAACGCCACATAAATGGTGTGGTTGAGTAATGGAGAAGGAGGCAGGTGATGGCAAGTAAAGGAAAAGCAGGAACAGAGGAGAGAGACTCCTGGCTGGCTGAGACCTCCACCTTGTGGTCCAGGCTTACCGGGTGCTGCAACTCTGCAGATGCTAAGCAGATACGTTCCATCAGCAGCATCTGGGAGCCTGGGGAGATACTGGGAATACTGGGAGATGCTGTTGAAGACAAGCTGGTCTGGTTGGTTGGAAGAAAGAGGAGAACAGGGCAAGCTATGGAAGAAGGATCCCTGCAGAAGTTATTTTATTTTGTGTGTTTTCAGTTTTTTCTACAGCTTGAGTGAAGGATCAATGGATAAAGTATTTAAAAAGCTTGACTAAGAATGCCACACTACTCAATTCCTAAAAGGCAGTTGCCTTTGCAAAGACCACAAACCCACACATACACATTTGCACACACATACACCTAAGACTAATATTAAAACAAAATAATACTTATATTTTCTGTTCCTTTCTCTCTTTTTAAAAGACTTAACCTATGCAACACTAACTTTGCAACATTTTTATGTCATATTAGTGCTTCTTCACAAATCTAGGGAAGTGACTCCAAGCAGAAGGAAAAAGAACAAGCATGTCTTAGATATCTTTGGCCTTATGGCCAAAACTGGCCTACCCTGATTTCAGTGTTTATTTAAAGTCACATCTTTCAACCAAGCAACTTTTGTTGTTGTTCAGTCACTAAGTCATGTCCAACCCTTTGCCACCCTATAAACTGTAGCACACCGGGCTTCCCTGTCCTTCACTATCTCCTGGACACTATCTCCTGGAGTTTGCTCAGACCATATGCATTGAGTCAGTGATGCCATTCAACTGTCTCATCCTCTGTCACCCCCTTCTCCTCTTTCCCTCAATCTTTCCCAGCATCAGGCTCTTTTCCAATGAGTTGACTCTTCACATCAGGTGAGAATGTGTACTTTACTATGTTATATACTGCTAAGTCGCTTCAGTCGTGTCCGACTCTGTGCGACCCCATAGACAGCAGCCTACCAGGCTCCCCCGTCCCTGGGATTCTCCAGGCAAGAACACTGGAGTGGGTTGCCATTTCCTTCTCCTATGCATGAAAGTGAAAAGTGAAAGGGAAGTCGCTCAGTCGTGTCCGACCCTCAGCGACCCCATGGACTGCAGCCCACCAGGCTCCTCCATGGGATTTTCCAGGCAAGAGTACTGGAGTGGGATGCCATTGCCTTCTCTGACTATGTTATATAGATGTTGCAATTTTTAATATGAAGGATAGTGTGGATTTCCCCAACTTTTAGAGTAAAATACATAATGCAAGAAGACACATAGCACGTCCCCTGTCTTCAAGGGCTCTCTTCTTCTCATCATTTACCTTGGAGGATGGGGAAGTCCATGCACCTCATTTGGGACTTTTCAGCTCGCAACAGTATCTTTGGTTTTAAATTTAAGAAATCAATGTTTGGATAAGAGAATCTTACTTAATATTACATATATTTTAAGGTACATGTTTTCTGAAAAATATAGTACATTTATCAAGTAAGTCAAAACCTTTAATGCATGTTTTCAAGCACATTCAGATGGAGAAGATAATAAACCTGTCCTGAGCAAGTTTCCATGCCTCCCAGTTTAATGTTCCCAACAATGCTAATGATTGAAGAAAACTTCTTCACATTCAGGCCTCCTTGGGCTCTTATGCAAATCAAAGATTTTTGTCTCAACCATTTGCCATGCATACGTTAGTTCATTTATTTATTAAACCTTTCTTGAACATTAATTAGGTGCTAGTTATAATGCCAAGTACCTAAAATATGATAAATAAGGCCCCAACTTTCAAGAAGTTTACAGCAGGATAGTTAAAATATGTTTAATTTCCATAATGAACAGAGGAAATAACTCTGTTCATTATGACAATATTCAAATAAAGGACCACATGCCTGCAAATTCAACATGCCAACTGTTATTAATACTTGCCTACTACTTGAAATTATTCTTGGTTTTCTTGATCTAGCATATTTAAAGGCCCAGCAATGAAAAGATGATAATATACACTAACACATTAGCATTATACAATAGTTAGAAAGCAGTGAACAATATTAAAAATTCAAACCATTTATTCTCAAGAAGAAATAAGAGTTAATCGCTAACACAGTTCTCCAGAATCACATTAATTCTGTCCGCTAGAGAATATATTTATTTGAATATATTTTTAAAAGGCCACACATCTTCCAAGAATTCAATGAAAGTTATAAGAAAACCTGCTTTGCTTGATTTCTCCTTTGTGATATACTTAACACAGTTACCTCACTGGAGAAAAGGGATTTAGTTGATAAAAATAATAACTACAAATGGTAAGCTTTCTTGGGGGTGGGGGGGGGAGGGCTTCTAGCTGATCAGTAAACAAAAACCCTCAACAGCCAGTAGCTCCTTTAGCTGAAAATGCAGGATTCAAATTGCCTTGTGGTGTTAGTTAATCTTCTTAGGAATGCCTCATTCGGGTAAATATCCCCCCAAATGTCTCAACCTTACTATTTTGTCCTGTGGAAAAAGAGGAAATAAGAAAATGTAGATTCTCTACCCCATTTCACATTAAATAAATCCCGAGGTATGTCAGGATGAAAGAACTCTGAGTGCATTTCAAGTTCAATGGCAGCTGTACCGCTCTCCGGCAAGCTGACCCGGCCATGCAACTGCAGAACAAAATTTACCAGCATCTAGAACTCCGCCAGAGATAAGTAGGTGCTACCTTCCAAGTGGAGGCTTCAAGAAAATCCTATCATCTGATTATGCAACTAAGCAAAGCTAAACTACAGAATAAGCATCATATCAAAGACATGAAACAGAATTGTGTCAGAGCTTAGCAATGAAAAGTACTGAGTAAGAAAAACCGTCTTATTTTTTTAAGAATACAAATTTCATCGAAGAACGTCCCATATTTCTTTAATCTGAAGAGGGAGGTTGTGTTATTTATATCATTTTGAGGAACCACTAAAATAACCTCTGACAATGGGATGGCATGTGTCTTTAAAAGCCAGCTGAGATAGTCTCTAAAAATAGTTTACCAAGCAACAGAGTCGAATTGTTGGGGAATCTGCTCTTTAATGCATTAGAGTCTATTCCTATGGCTCTTAAACTAGCCAAAGTAATAAATACAAAATGGTAATTTTTCTCCATGAGCTGTTCTTACCTCTCCCACATGATTTTGTTCCCACCCAGGAGTAATATAACACTGCCTGCTTGCAGGCTCCTGGATCCCTGGGAGAAGGCAGTGGCGCTCTGCCACTGGGTTAAATGTTCTCAAGAGAAGGCAGCGATGACAATGAACCCCTCTGTTGCCTGGGCACTGCCTGTCTCTAGTTCCAAGGAGTGAGTACCCATGGGGTGTTTCCAGGGCACTGAAACTTTAGACTGCAACAATAGAGTGCCTGAATACCCTTTATGCCCAGTCCAGACCCGCCCTTTCCTTCCCCCAGCCCTCAATCAGGCAGGGAACATGCTGACCAAACATGAATTTCTGTGTCAGCGCTGCCTGTTTAAACAACACAACCACTATTAAAGAGAAGCTTTTCCAAAGATGAATCATCCAAGGAACTTATTTGAGATAAAAGATGCATTCTGATAGACAAAGCTATTAAGAGACGTGTTAAAAATTAAGATATGTGTGTGTATGCTGCATGCTCAGGCGTGTCCAACTATTTGGGACCCCATGGACTGTAGCCTGCCAGGCTCCTCCGTCCATGGGATTTTTCCAGGCAAGAATACTGGAATAGGTTGCCATTCCCTTCTCCAGGGATCTTCCTGATTCAGGGATTGAACCCATGTCTCCTGGAAGTCTCCTGCATTGCAGGCAGATTCTTTACTGCTGATCCACCAGGAAGATAATGTGGGAGATCATAGAATTGGTCCATTACAACCTCTTTGAAGATAAGTCATCTTCTGGAAAATCTCAGGAGTTGTCATTTAATGTATACATGTAGTGTTGATAGCTTTGCTTTTGTAATGGTGAAAAGTAGATGAAATAGGCATTGACATTTTATATTGTTGAGTTTATAATAGATCCAGAGTTTGAAAATCTGACTCTTTCTATCATCATCATTTTTTTTCTACCAGTTTTAACTTGTCCCTTATTAACCTCCTATGGACAGAGGTTCATGACATTGTACAGGAGGCAGTGATCAAGACCATCCCCAAGAAAAAGAAATGCAAAAACACAAAATAGTTGTCTGAGGAGGCCTTACAAATAGCTGTGAAAAGGAGAGAAGTGAAAGGCAAAGGAGAAAAGGAAAGATATACCCATTTGAATGCAGAGTTCCAAAGAATAGCAAGGAGAGATAAGAAAGCCTTCCTCAGCGATCAATGCAAAGAAATAGAGGAAAACAACAGAATGGGAAAGACTAGAGATCTCCTCAAGAAAATTAGAGATACCAGGGGAAAATTTCATGCAAAGATGGGCACAATAAAGACAGAAATGGCATGGACCTAACAGGTGCAGAAGATATTAAGAAAAGGTGTCAAGAATACACAGAAGAACTACACAAAAAAGATCTTCATGACCCACATAATCACAGTGGTGTGATCACTGACCTAGAGCCAGACATCCTGGAATGTGAAGTCAAGTGGACCTTAGGAAGCATCACTACGAACAAAGCTAGTGGAGGTGATAGAATTCCAGTTGAGGTATTTCAAATCCTAAAAGATGATGCTGTGAAAGTGCTGCACTCAATATGCCAGCAAATTTGGAAAACTCAGCAGTGGCCACAGGACTGGAAAAGGTCAGTTTTCATTCCAATCCCAAACAAAGTCAATGCCAAAGAATGTTCAAACTACCGCACAATTGTGCTCATCTCACACGCTAGTAAAGTAATGCTCAAAACTCTCCAAGCCAGGCTTCAATAGTATGTGAACCATGAACTTCCAGATGTTCAAGCTGGATTTAGAAAAGACAGAGGAACCAGAGATCAAATTGCCAACATCCGCTGGATCACCAAAAAAAACAAGAGAGTTCCAGAAAAATATCTATTTCTGCTTTATTGACTATGCCAAAGCCTTTGACTGTGTGGATCACAACTAACTGTGGAAAAATTCTTCAAGAGATGGGAATACCAGACCACCTTACCTGCCTCCTGAGAAATAAGTATGCAGGTCAAGAAGCAAGAGCTAGAACCAGACATGGAACAATGGACTGGTTCTAAATTGGGAAAGGACTATGTCAGGTCTGTATATTGTCACCCTGCTTATTTAACTTATATGCAGAGTACATCATGAGAAATGCTGGACTAAATGAGTCACAAGCTGGAATCAAGATTGCCGGGAGAAATATCAATAACCTCAGATATGCAGATGACACCACCCTTATGGCAGAAAGCAAAGAAAAACTAAAAAGCCTCTTGATGAAAGTGAAAGAGGAGAGTGAAAAAGTTGGCTTAAAACTCAACATTCAGAAAACCAGAATCATGGCATTTGGTCCCATCACTTCATGGCAAATAGATGGGGAAACAATGGAAACAGTGACAGATATTATTTTTTTGGACTCAAAAATCATGGCAGATGGTGACTGCAGCCATGAAATTAAAAGATGCTTGCTCCTTGGAAGAAAAGCTATGACAAACCTAGACAGCATATTAAACAGCAGAGACATTACTTTGGCAACAAAGGTCCATCTAGTCAAAGCTATGGTTTTCCCAGTAGTCATGTATGGATGTGAGAGTTGGACTGTGAAGAAAGCTGAGAGCAGAAGAATTGATGCTTTTGAACTGTGGTATTGGAGAACTCTTGAGAGTCCCTTGGACTGCAAGGAGATCCAACCAGTCCATCCTAAAGGAAATCAGTCCTGAATATTCATTGGAAGGACTGATGTTGAAGCTGAAACTCCAATACTTTGGCCACCTGAAGCAAAGAACTGACTCATTTGAAAAGACCCTGATGCTGGGAAAGATTGAAGGCAGGAGGAGAGGAGGAAGACAGAGGATGAGACGGTTGGATGACATCTTTGACTCAACGGACATGAATTTGAGTAAACTCTGGCAGTTGATGTTGGATGGGGAGGTCTGGTGTGCTGCAGCCCATGGGTTTGCAAAGAGTTGGACACAACTGAGAGACGGAACTCAACTTAACTGAGTCTCTTATGTGAATATTATTTTCTTATGAGAGAGTAAGAAATATAATTTGATGATTATATTTTATTAAAGGTTGAAAGATTATCCAAATGCCTATCTGTTAGCTTAAATATAATTAATGTGTAAATAAATATAGATCTCTATTTTTGTTTTCCAATATTCTGAATACTCGCAAAGAAAGAGATTCTGCTTCTGAATAGGAATAGTAAGCCTGGGAAGAATGTCCACCTAACGGGAAAATAACATCCAGGGAAATTACAAATTCATAATGTTTCCTGAATCTCAAAGTGACCTGTGCCAGCAGGGCTTCCAAGGTAATCCGATGAAAGCCAGGTGCCTTCCAGGAACCAGAGTGGCAATATTCACTTACCTGCATCAGAGCATGAGAGGGACTGATGCTGGGCACCATAAAAATGAGTAACAAGTTCACGTGAAATTTTTAAAGAGTTTCTAAATGCCAAGATTGAGTGTCTCATAGTTTTAGCTGCCATAACTAAATACCATAGATAGAAAGCCTTATAAAGAGTAACCATTGATCACAGTTCTGGAGGCTGGAATTCTGAGATCAAGGTGCCAACAAGGTCAGATTCTGCTGAGAGATGACTTCTGGATTGCAGATACCACCTTTGCATTTTATTCTTACTTGGAGGAAGGGGAGTGGGGGTTTCCTTGGTCTCATTTATAAGTGCCTTAATCCCGTGCATGAGGACTCCACTCTTAGGACCTAATCACCTCCCTGTGGCCCGACCTCTGTTCCAAAACCATCACATCAAGGGTTAGGATTTCCACCTATGAATTTCAAGGGACACAAACAGTCAGTTCGTTGGTCACTGCAGTGAGCTGGTGTGAGAATCTGGAAACCTGGAGAGCCTCTTGTCCGAAGATCACTGCTAGACAGGCTGGCAGCAGTGATGGGATCTCAGGCCAAGTCCCAGTGGTATTTGGGATCAGCTGTGGCACTTGAGAACTTCATTTTGAATTCACCATCTTTCTCAACACTTTCAAGGGCTGGTGGTAAGTCCCTCCCAGTTGAGCTTCACTTTCTGTGTGTTCAAGTTTCTGATCTGTTTGGCATTTCATACCTCGATTCCCTGGTTTTTGAATGGAAAACCTCAGGTCCTGATTCCCAGATTCCTTGCTGGGCACTGTTGTAGTTTCCCACTTGTTTGGAATCCTTCCCCAGCTCCATGATGGGACCTGGGGGTGGCATGCGCAGTTCTCCCTTTTTTTGAGAGGTGTTGAGAGGTTTGTTTCTTGAGAGATTTGTTTGTTGAGAGATTTTTTGAGAGGTTTGTTTGAGAGTCCCCATTCTTTGAGCGGTGTTGGTTCATTCCTTTCCCCTAGTCTACAGTTTCATGGGAATTGGCAGTGGGTAAGGACCAGGAGAAATATCAATAACCTCAGATATGCAGATGACACCACCCTTATGGCAGAAAGTGAAGAGGAACTCAAAAGCCTCTTGATGAAAGTGAAAGTGGAGAGTGAAAAAGTTGGCTTAAAGCTCAACATTCAGAAAACGAAGATCATGGCATCCAGTCACATCACTTCATGGGAAATAGATGGGGAAACAGTGGAAACAGTGGCTGACTTTATTTTTCTGGGCTCCAAAATCACTGCAGATGGTGACTGCAGCCATGAAATTAAAAGACGCTTACTCCTTGGAAGGAAAGTTATGACCAACCTAGAT
>NW_011494637.1:3098544-3118652 GCF_000754665.1 Bison bison bison | reverse complement strand
GGTTTTTCCTGTGGTCGTGTATGGATGTGAGAGTTGGACTATGAAGAAGGCTGAGCGCCGAAGAATTGATGCTTTTGAACTATGGTGTTGGAGAAGACTCTTGAGAGTCCCTTGGACTGCAAAGAGATCCAACCAGTCCATTCTGAAGGAGATCAGTCCTGGGTGTTCTTTGGAAGGACTGATGCTGAGGCTGAAACTCCAGTACTTTGTCCACCTCACGCGAAGAGTTGACTCATTGGAAAAGAGTCTGATGCTGGGAGGGACTGGGGGCAGGAGGAGAAGGGGACAACAGAGGATAAGATGGCTGGATGGCATCACTGACTCAATGGACGTGAGTCTCAGTGAACTCCAGGAGTTGGTGATGGACAGGGAGGCCTGGCGTGCTGCGATTCATGGGGTCGAAAAGAGTCGGGCATGACTGAGCCACTGATCTGATCTGATCTGAAGGACCAGGACTGGAATGGGTCCAGGAACAGACTGGGTCCAAATTTAAATTTAGACTAGGTTTGGGATCATATTAGAATGGGTCCAGTTGGAGCTGGACTGAGTCCTCAAGGCCTCAGGTAGATACTAAATAAAGGGCAGTTGCTAACAGGAATCTCTGAAGAAAAGTAAGTGGCAACATGGGTGCGCAGGAGTCCAAGCACTTCAAGGACACCAGGGCCTCACCCCGCTTAGGCATTAGTCTGACTCTGAGACAACCAGAAGGGCTTCACAGGTGGAACTAGAGGTAATTAATCCACCAGCCAATGCAGGAGACATGAGATGTGGGTTTAACCCTGGGTCTGGAAGATTCCCTGGAGGAGGGCATGGCAACGCACTCCAGTATTCTTTCCTGGAGAATCCCCTGGTGGGCTACAGTCCATGGGGTCACAAAGAATCAGACATGACTGAAGTGATTTAGCACACATGCAGGAGACAACCAAAAGCCAACTAAAATAAACAAGATTCTTCATATCCAAAGGTTTGTGTGAACCACCTTCGAGCACTTATTTTATATTTTATGCTTATTTTATATTTGACAACTATAGCCCCAGAAGTTGTGCGTATCTAATAAGATGGCAGGATTTTACTAAAAATAACTTAGAATTATTATAACCATTAAGAGGAACATTCCAAACAGTTGAGATCATTTTAAAATTCACTTAAAAGCATGAACTGCCAAGTCAAGCAGAATGGAATACCTGTTTTAATAAGTTTGCAGAAGCCTCCAGAATGTTTCAGAATTCCACAATGGCCTCATTGAAAGATTTGTTGCAAAAAACTGATGAAAAATTAAAGAGATAAAAAATGGCTAAAACAAAAACTACAACCCAGTTCTTTGGAGAATTGGAAACCACTGCTCTTGTCTTGCAAATCTCTGCAAAGCCAAAGTGTGGCTCTAGAATTGTGAAGTTAAAGTGTTTCTTTCATTTGTTTGTTTGTTTTCCCAATCCTCCAAATTTCACCTATCTCTCTCAAAATTGAAAAATTCAGAACTGGAGACAGAATTTTCCTGCACATAATCAGCCTTTGTGGATGTGGATTTCCAGCCTGTATTCTCCAGAACCTAAGAAGCGTTCTTTGAAATACAAACTAAACTTTTGTCTAGTCAGAAGGGGAAAAAGAGAGAGGAGTTTTTTTTTTTTTTTTTAATTGGGCTAATGGTAAATATGGTAAAATATTTACCATTTTATTTACCATATTTACATTTCCACAAATAGTAGTAACTATAAAGTCTCTGTTCTAAGTCGCTTCAGTCATGTCCGACCCTGTGAGACCCCATAGATGGCAGCTCACCAGGCTCCCCCGTCCCTAGGATTCTCCAGGCAAGAACACTGGAGTGGGTTGCCATTTCCTTCTCCAATGCATGAAAGTGAAAAGTGAAAGTGAAGTCACTCAGTCGTGTCCGACCCTTCGGGACCCCATGGACTGCAGCCTACCAGGCTCCTCCGTCTGTGGGGTTTTCCAGGCAAGAGTACTGGAGTAGGGTGCCATTGCCTTCTCCAAAGTCTGGAGTTTGCCTTCTCCAAAGTATCTGGTTATATATAAGTGTGTGCATATCTATATAGGTATGTTGCAGATTTGTGATGTTTTTTAACTTCTGGATGGCATTGCTAAAATTAATTTATAAAAGAGCTCTAGTTGATTTGAAGTCCAGCTCTTGGAGGAGCGGACATCAACAGAAATTAACCCAGATGCTTTTCAAGTTCCTATGATCTGGCATGATCCTGGTAAATAAAAGCCAGTAGAAGCTGGTCGGTGTAACTAAAACAAATATGCATCGCAGTTATCACACTGGACGTGACACAGGGAAAGGACTTCCGTGTTGTGTGTTAGCCGCTCAGGTGTGTCTCACTCTGTGAGACCCCGTGGGCTGTAGCCCACCAGGCTCCTCTGTTCATGGGATTCTCCAGGCAAGAACACTGGAGTGGGTTGTCGTGCCCTCCTCCAGGGGATCTTCCCATCCCAGGGATTGAACGCGGGTATCCCGCATTGCAGACAGATTCTTTACCATCTGAGCCACCGAGCCACCAGAGAAGAATAAACAACCTTTATTCTGAGTTTATTAGTCAAATCAGTTCCTGCAATCTCTGTCACAAAATTTGTCAGTAAAAATAACTCAGAATGACAGTTGATCTTGTCAAATGTCTCATGAAGCTTAGGGGAATGATCTAAACATAATTGTTAAAAGCAAGTGACAGGCATAAAGAGAATAAGCATTTTAGATGAAATTTTTAGCTTATTATATTATGTATTATATAGACTTAGAATAACCTCCAAAATCTTTTTGGTAACTTGAAATGTCAGAGTTTTGCTAAGCCAAATTAAATGATAGAAATTTGTTAAACATCTACATCATTTCCAAGTAAAGATAAAATACTGAAACATTAATGACAGAACATATGGGTTCTCTACTTTTGACTTCTTATTACAGAAGAACTAGATATTTGGGTCTACAAGAATATATATCTGGTGCCATGCTGAGAAATTTTCTAACAGCACGTTTCTAAAAATTATAACAAGTATTTATAAACTTGGCAAACCACAGAAATCTAACCTAAAAGACAGTTTATAATTGTTTACTTCTTTATTTTTGACTAGAAATTAAGGATCTCAGGTTTAAAATTCTAATATATGTAATTAAAGCTACTAGAATAATAAGGCAAACAGCTCTGCATGCAGGAAAGATACGATATGCTTTTGCTTTTGAAAAGATATGAGGAATGATGATGCTTTTTGTTAAGGGAATGAGAGTAATTTTGTCTAAACTAGAACTTCTGATTATTTTGACATGAGAAGAAGAAAATTAAGACAAACTAAATGGATATGGAAAGAAAGACAGAGAAAAAAGAGAGAATTTCATCTTGTATAATCAAAATGGCCCCAAATGAATATACATTATAGGAATGTTAAAAATAATTTTTAGTATCCATAATGTATGGGTTGGCCAACAGTTTTGTTTGGGTTTTTCAGTGAGATTTAGGGGAACTGAATGAACTTTTTACCCAGTTCAGTACTTATGTAAAACTAAACTTGATTTTCTATCGTCTGCTGAAAGGAGAGAGCTTTCTTGATTGCTGGTCTGCTGTTAATAAGAAATTGTAAACAAAGGCTTTCTTTACCCTTTATATGGTTTGCCTTGAAAACAAAGGTTCTGTGTTTTATCAAAATCATTTTCTGTGTCTGCTGTCTTCATCAGGTCTTTGATTACTTAGGAAAACTGAGTCCTCTTCATGTTAAAAGAGTTACTTTCATTAATAGGTAGTTAAGTGTTAAGTTTTATAATGTTCTGTGATCCTATTTAGGCAAGCGTTTTAAAATTTTAAAAGAAACATTTTTGACAAACTTCCCAAAATTCTAAATGAAGTCTTTTTGACCACAATCTAACTTTGAGATTTTTCAGAGGGCCCTAAAATATTTTAAAAGGTTTATTCTCTGTATTTATAAAAAGAAAGCTATTAAACTAATGAGATGTATTTGATATATTAAATTACAAGGGAGGCATTGTCAAATAAGAGATGCCAAACCTTCCTTACTTATATTTGTGTAGATAGGTGTCAATAATACAAATATTCTAGAAATTGTGTAAAATTTCTAGAAATCTAGTATGCCCTGGTACGATATTATCACTTGTAATTCTAGTTACTATCTTTTTTTTTTTAATTTAAATTTAATTTTAATTAGAGGCTAACTACTTTACAATATTGTGTTGGTTTTGCCATACATCAACATTAACATGTTGGATGATGCCACACCTATCAAAAAATGGACACGAAAATGATCTATCTCGTTGATATTCTATATCTTCCTATTGTTACTATGACTCTTGAGAGTCCCTTGGACTGAGCAAGGAGATCCAACCAGTCCATTCTGAAGGAGATCAGCCCTGGGATTTCTTTGGAAGGAATGATGCTAAAGCTGAAACTCCAGTACTTTGGCCACCTCATGCGAAGAGGTGACTCATTGGAAAAGACTCTGATGCTGGGAGGGATTGGGGGCAGGAGGAGAAGGGGACGACAGAGGATGAGATGGCTGGATGGCATCACTGACTCGATGGACGTGAGTCTGAGGGAACTCCGGGAGTTGGTGATGGACAGGGAGGCCTGGCGTGCTGCTATTCATGGGGTCGCAAAGAGTTGGACATGACTGAGCGATTGATCTGATCTGATTGTTACTCTGGTAGCTTTTGAAAATGTTGCTATCAAAACTGAGCTCTCACCACAAGGAGTGGACTTGAATATCAGGAAAGTCTCTTTGCCCGTGTTCACCCAGGGGCAGGTGTAGGAAGGTGGTTGGCACATGTGGATGAAGGCCATTCTGCTTCTGAAAAAATAACTACCCTTTATTGACAATTGTTTCCATTCTAATGTCCTTATAATGCGGCATCACTCTGTTCCTGAATTGGAGAAATTAAGATGGATAAACAGTGGCTGTAAATGAAGTAAATAGGGAATGTATGGAAAATCCAAGATGGCCTCTGGTTCACCCCTACATCCTGTCAACCCCCCATGTATCAGATCTTACACCCCTTCACCCACCACGGTGAATTTAACAACAAAAAACTACTTTTGTTCTCAGAGGCTAAGGCCTCTTGACTCTGGACCCTTGAACACCTGCAGCTGGGCTTCATTCAACTGTCACTTGGGATGAGTTCTCAATATATTCTTATCATTGTACATATGTTTGCTAGATAGGTTGAAGCCTCCCACTGCTGCAAAGCCAACATCTTCACAGAGGAAAAGAAACTTAGAAAATATGCTTCCTTCTAGGGGCATACTTTCCACAATCCCCAGTGATAAAATTGGGAGAATTACATGTGCCTTAACAAAAACCTTGCAAGTTTCTTGGAATTAACACTCTTCCTAACACCCTGAGTCACCAGGCAAGGTTGGGAGAACTACTGGATACACTGGATTTAAACAGAACAAGAATGAATAACGTGGGGCTGAAGGAACTGATGAGATGATTATAATTGTTATGATTTAAGTGCTTAAAATATTTCTGGGCTTTTAATGTTTTTTCCCAAATTTAAAGAAATCTTTCTTGTAAGCACTCAACGATTTGGTAAGCTCTATCTTATAAACAATTCCTGGTAGTTCAGCTGGCAACAAATATGCCTGCAGTGAAGGAGACCCTGGTTTGATCCCTGGATTGGGAAGATCCCCTGCAGAAGGGGACGGCTACCCACTCCAGTGGGCTTGGGCTTCCCTGGTGGCCAGGCGGTGCTAGTGGTAAAGGACACACCTACCAACGCTGGAGACATAAGAAATGAGGGTTCAATCCCTGGGTTGGGAAGATCCCCTGGAGAAGAAAAGGGGAACCCGCTCCAGCATTCTTGCCTAGAGAATCCCATGGACAAAGGAGCCTGGCAGACTACAGTCCACAGTGCTGTAAAGAGTTGGACACGACTGAAGTGGTTTCACACACGCACACACACACACACACACGCACACTCCAGTATTCTTGGGCTTCCCTGGTGGTTCAGACAGTAAAGAATCCACCTGCAGTGTGGGGTGTCTGGGTTCAGTCCCTGGGTTGGGAAGATCTCCTGGAAAAGGAAATGGCAACCCACTCCAGTATTCTTACCTGGAGAATCCCATGGGCAGAGGAGCCTGGTGGGCTACAGTCCATGGGTCACAAAGAGTCAGACACGACTAAAGCAGCTTAGCACAGCATAGCATCTTGTGGCCAAATATGAAAAATGTACTTTTTCTCCCTACCTGGTTCTTCCAGAATTCAAGTATCCTCAGGGAGTATTATTTTCATGTCCCTTGTAACAGGACAGAGTGCAAACATTGACCGTGGTACTGAGGCTTGGACTGAAATGGTATTGAGAAGAAAGTCTGAAAATACCTATGAAAAGTTTCAGCAAAGCCATCTTAAAAAGGAACTTATATGGCCGGTTACTATGCTTGTCACATTTATATAAATAATTAGGTCAAGTTTAATACAAACAAACTAGCTTTACTGGGATTATCTTTGTCAAAAATTATGGTGATAGTAGAGAGAAATACTATGTTTCCACTTCTGCAAATATTAAGGTTCTAGTCCTGGTGGGCTGCAGTCTATGGGATCGCACAGAGTCGGACACGACTGAAGTGACTTAGCAGCAGCAGTCCTGTTAATTGTCTTTGAGGTTTTGTTCATGTGTGCTAAGTCGCTTCAGTCGTGTCTGACTCTTTTGTGACCCAATGGACCAGAGCCCACCAGCCTCCTCTGTCCATGGGATTCTCCAGGCAAGAATATTGGAGTGGGTAGCCATTCCCTTCTCCAGGGTATCTTCCCAAATCAGGGATTGAAATTGGGCCTCTGCATTGCAGGCAGATTCTTTACCAATGGAGCTACCAGGGAAGCCCATATTTAGAGATGGAGCTTTGAAAGAGGTAACTGAGGTTAAATGAAGTCACAAGGGTTTGCTGCAATTTGATAGGATTGTTCTTAGAAAAAGGAAGTGACTCAAACAATGCATACACGAGGAAGAAGAAAAAAAATATGACCACACAGTGAGAAGGGAGTTACCTACAAGTCACAGTGAGAGGCCACTAGAGAAACCAATCCTGACAACACCTTGATCTTAGACCCCAGCCTCTGTGATAAATACAGTTTTCCACAGTTTACCTATCCTGTGGGTATTTTTGTTATGGTACCCTAGCAGACTAATATATTATCTCTGCAATGGTATTCTGAGAATTCTTGTTCTACCTATAAGGCTTGAGACCCAGAGAGTGCTATAATTTATTACCTGATATTAGCAGGATCAGTATTATTGGGTTAGTTAGTGATACTGAACTTCAGGAATATAGGCTTGATCAAGTTATTGAAAATCTTGAGTATCACCTTTGAACTTATATTTAGAGGCTAGTACAGAATTTTAGAAGACCCGTGAGCTAGGAAAATGACATAATCAGAATCATACTTCAGACAAATGAATAATATCTAAGAGCTATAGTATTAAAAGTCTTGCCCTTGGGAAATCAGTCTGATAGAGAATGATGCTGGGATGAAAGGGAGGCTATGGTTCAGCTGGTGTCACTTGGCTAGACACCTGGATGTTGAGTGTAAAGGAAACAGAAGTTATAACCGGTGCTGAATTTTCAAGGCTGGTTTTTAGGGTTTGGAGTGAGAATGACAGTCTATAAAGAAGCCCTCATCCCATGCGGCGTAGGCTGGGGCAAGGCAGGAGCATAGGTTCTAACTTATGAACTTAGTCGATTGCAGCTTTTTGCTGACATTGATTGATCATGAGTAAAATGGAAATTATATCTTGCCTCCTTATGCCATAGAATTTTGATAATTAAATGGGATTCCATGAAACTTCTTTTTGTAAAGAATAATTCACGCTATTAAAATCCCAAATATTAAAATACTAAAGCGGGATCCTTATTGTTTTAGAAGGCACGGAAATCCTAAAGGTAGAGCCAGTTTCATAATGTTGTGCACTTCTAAAATTAGTGGTAGGATAAAGATGACAAGTATCTATTCTGTGTAGGCTGCCCAAAATAGAAAGGAACTCTCAGGCCTCCAGACCTGAGGGCATCAAGAGCTTTGAGGATGAACATGCTGCCTCTGACAGGTACCTGTGCGGAACTGATGTGAAGAACTCAGGGAACAGAGCTGGTGGAGCCAACAGCAAATGCCCGAGGGTTTTAACTGTGGCGGGAAGTGGAGCCGTGATCTGTGCAGAGCCTGGCAACGCGCAAACCAACCTCTGGGCTCATCCTGCTCGGCAAATCAGTTCTCAGGCAGGAGACTGCATAGAGATGGCTCCTTGGCAGAGAGAGGAGGCAAGAACTTGGCCCTGGGTGTCAGGAGAGCCAGGCTGCTTCTGTGGAGGGCTGAGTCCTCACTCCTCCCAGCTAAGCTGCAGCAGCTGCTCCGTGCACTCCCGGAGAACCGCTTCTGCAATCAAGGAGTGAGCAGAGCACAAGTGAAAATGGCAGATTTCATAGACCTTCTGGTGGAAATTGCTGCTGCCGCTAAGTCGTTTCAGTCGTGTCCGACTCTGTGCGACCCCATAGACGGCAGCCCACCAGGCTCCCCCGTCCCTGGGATTCTCCAGGCAGGAACACTGGAGTGGGTTGCCATTTCCTTCTCCAGTGCATGCTTGCATGCTGTGTCGCTTCAGTCGTGTCCGACTCTGTGCGACCCCGTAGACGGCAGCCCACCAAGCTCCTCTGTCCACATTCTGGTGGAAGAGATGTTGTAAAGGACCCCTCGTGTCCAGCTGCCCCTTCCAGTGTGTCGGGATCGGACTCTGAAGCTCGTTATTTCTCTGCTCTCTTGTCAGCAGTGGCATCCTGATGCAGCTAGAAAAGCTTACGGGCCTGCAGACCCCGGGACCCGGAGCTGCAAGAAGGCTGGGAGAGGACTGCCCCGTCTGCTCCTTCCATCTGTGGGTGATCCCAGCACCCACAGTGCGGGAATGTGAGGACGCAGAGCTGCCGCCAGCAGTGGAAGCCTAGGTGCTAGTTTGACCTAAGACGTCCACCGGCTACTTACAGGAAATGTTCTCCAAATGCAAAATGGACTAATTATCAGCTCTCGCTCCCTCTGTGGAAGGTGCTATCAGAGTGATGTCAGAATCCAGGCTCCCAGAAGAAAATCAAGACACTTAATGGTGTAAAGAGCAGTTAATTAGACCCTTAATGATAGAGAATCGACTGCTATTTGCTATATAACTTGAGGCATTGGAATTAGAGGACACCTACCATCTAAAGCATGTGTGTTTTCCAGATTGGCTTGGGAGGAATTCGGCCTACTCTGACACACTTGTAGCATTATTTCTTATCTTGGTATAGAAAAGAGAAAAAAATGAAGAACATATTTCCTGATTACTCATTTTCATCACATTGCTTTGTTATGTTCTCTCATTTCTGTGGACTTGATTTGACTGTTTCATTTTGCCTTTCTTTGCGTAAGATGGGTTAGGATAAGGGTCAGAAGAATGGTGAAGATTCAATAATAGAACGTTTTTAATATACCACTATGCAAATAAAACAAAATCTACTGATTACTTCTCCTGCTTTAACTTCACCAATCTCTGCTGCTTTTTCTGGCTTCCACTACTTGACTTTCCTCATCTTCCATGGCTAGGACAGGCAGGCTTGCTTTATCCTACCACTGCCACGCTGGGATTTATGTTATACCCATCATTCAACAGGCTTCCCTGATAGCTCAGTTGGTAAAGAATCTGCCTGCAATGCAGGAGACCACAGTTTGATTTCTGGGTTGGGAAGATCTGCTAGAGAAGGGAAAGGCTACCCACTTCAGTATTCTTGGGCTTCCCTGGCGGCTCAGCTGGTAAAGAATCTGCCTGCAATGTGGGATACCTGGGTTCAATCCCTGAGTTGGGAAGATCCCCTGGAGAAGGGAACTGCTACTCACTCCAGTGTTCTGCCCTGGAGAATTCCATGGACTGTTTTGTCCATGCGGTTGCAAAGAGTCAGACATGACTGAGGCACTTTCGCTATCATCATTCAATAGTTGCTATGCTTGTGAAATTCTTTCTTGCTTCAGTCACCAAATTCCCACCAGAAGATCATTCATCTTCATTCACACCTTATCTCTCCATCCACTCCACGCGCTCCCTCAGAATGGATGCAATTGGAAGCCTCAGTGCTCACCCATGACTGCATGTGCTTGACAAGCTGTTTAAATGCTGGAGTCTCCTCCTCCTCATCCCTAACATGGGGAATGAATCTCATGCTTCTAACTCTCCCACTTGACTATGACACGGCGAATCTCATTGTTACCACTGATACTATTAGTAGCATCGTTGTTCCCATTATCATCATCAGGGCCACTGTTTTCATCCCTAGTCAATTTCCATTTGTAATTTGAATCCTTCAAATATTATGGTCTAAAACATTCTTTGCCTCCTTGCTTTAATAATAAATCTGCTTCAACTAATCATTGATCTTAAAATGTGGATAGTAATAACGATTCTGTACATTACAAAGTTGTTGAGAAACTAAGAAGAGAGAGAGTATTTCAATATGCCTGGTATAGTCTTAGATAATAGAGATTACCACTATCATTATTCCTATAATTATTATAAATCTGTCTGTTTACACAGGTTACTGTAGTCTTTTTTTTTTTTTATCAAAGCATCATTGGTCTGTTAGTTTCAGGTGTACACATAGAAACTTGATGCTTGTATGCATTGCAAAATGATTGCCACACTAATTGGTTCCTATTCACCATACTACAAAGTTACAAAACTTTTATTTTTTCTTAAGGTGAGACTCTTCCAAATCTACTCTTTTCAGTTCAGTTCAGTTCAGTCGCTCAGTCGTATCTGACTCTTTGCAACCCCATGAATCACAGCACATCAAGCCTCCCTGTCCATCACCAACTCCCGGAGTTCATTGAGACTCACATCCGAGTCAGTGATGCCATCCAGCCATCTCATTCTCTGTTGTCCCCTTCTCCTCCTGCCCCCAATCCCTCCCAGGATCAGAGTCTTTTCCAATGAGTCAACTCTTTGCATGACGTGGCCAAAGTACTGAGTTTCAGCTTTAGCATCAGTCCTTCCAAAGAACACCCAGGACCGATCTCCTTTAGAATGGACTGGTTGGATCTCCTTGCAGTCCAAGGGACTCTCAAGAGTCTTCTCCAACACCACAGCTCAAAAGCATCAATTCTTCGGTGCTCAGCTTTCTTCACAGTCCAACTCTCACATCCATACATGACCACTGGAAAAACCATAGCCTTGACCAGACTGACCTTTGTTGGCAAAGTAATGTCTTTGCTTTTTCAATATGCTATCTAGGTTGGTCATAACTTTCCTTCCAAGGAGTAAGCATCTTTTAATTCCATGGCTGCAATCACCATCTGCAGTGATTTTGGAGCCCCCCAAAATAAAGTCAGCCACTGTTTCCACTGTTTCCCCATCTATTTCCCATGAAGAGATGGGACCATCTACTCTTTTAGCAACTTTCAAACTCGCAGCACAATATTTTGACTATAGTTATTGCCGAGGTCCAGCCCCAGCTGATCCAGGGTATTTGAAGCGGGGACGGTGTTGGCAAGGATCAGGATACAATAGCTTCAATTAGATATTAATTAGAGATGTAAAGAGTAATAGAATGAGGATAGCTCAGTAGGAAAATTCAGTGGAGAAAAGAGGCTGAGTAGCTTGGTTTACGCGGGAGACCAATAAAACTTCAAGACAAGAAGTTTGCACCACTTACGTAGGCCGCAGGCGTCCTTCCGTTCTCCCGAAGGAGAGGAGACACTGAGGCCTCCCCGGTCGGATCTTAGAAGCCCAGGCATAATTAGTAAGCATGGCGGGCTCCATGCTCCAGATGGAGACTCAGCCAGAGTTTGAGAGAGAGAGAGACACAGGGAGACCAGGATTTCGAGAAACTGATCCCAATTCTTTATTTTCCATGGTCTACTTTTATACACTGAGATGTTATGCAAAAGTCACGTGGGGTCAGCTGTCCTGACTTTTATCAAAGTCAGGTGCTTCATACAAATGTATACAGAGGTCTTAGGGGTGTTACATCATCTTCTGGCCAGGGGGCCTGCTGACAATTTATGACCCTCTCCTTGTGACAGCGGTCAGTCAACCAGGACACTTATTTCTCCAGGGGTGATTAGTCTTAAAACAGACACCACCCAAATAAAGTTACATTCCTACAGGGTGAGGGTGTAGTGGGTTTTAGTTAAGGAAAGAATTTACTTAGCCTAAGGTCTAATGTGATTAATATCAAAGTTTAATACTTATTTCTTCTATATATTCATTAATGTGTGTAAGGGCAGGGGATGTGGAGACTTAGCAGCAAACATTGGCTCAACAAATGAAAAACCCTTCACCAATACCATTTCTAATCAGCCCATTATACTTATACTAATAGTTTTCTAACTTCTCTAAGGAACCTGTTTTTAGAAGGTTTAAAGCATCTCGTGCTTCTCATGGTTAGGAGGCTGTGAGCAATCATATGTGGCCGGACAAGCCTGTAAGGCAGGCTAGAGAACCTTCAGAGGAGTTTGTAGGTTAAAACACTCTTGTCACACCCAGGAGTTTTTATTAACTGGAGCTCTAAGTTAACTCCTTCTCCAAAAGAGGTGGTGGGGGACAGCCCCCCGTAAAGTCAGAGGTGTAGGTGAGAGCACAAAGTAGTAAAGTAGGCAGGCTCTGGTTATGGGGGTAGATGCTCAAGGATTTCCAGCGGGACTCCTGAGGCTCGATCCCACCTTTGCATATGTCGAGCCTCCTTCCTCATGACCTTTGCCAAGGGCGGAGCGCCTCACGCTGGCCCCCAACAAATTATGCTGTCCATTACATTCTCATGGCTTGTTTATTTATAAGCTAGAAGTTTCTGCTTTTGATCCTCTTCCCCCATTCTGCCCACCTCCCAGTTTCCTTCCCATTATGCTAAGTGAAATAAGTCAGACCAAGACAGTGTATGCATTCATTTATATGTGGAATCTAAAACACAAACCTGATGAAGAAACAAAAAGCAAAACAAAATTCACTGCAGTCTTAACAGAAAGTATTACGATGTTATACTCCAAAATGCTCATTTCATGGGACTGCAAACAGTCTTTCTTCTCTGCATGTGTTACTCTAAAAAAGAGAGAACAAATATGAATTTTATGGACAGCTAGCAGTCTCTACCTCATCACACATGTAGGATGTTGAGAGCAGCAAAGATCCTGAGCCACATACTTTCCACTTGACCACTGTCCAAGTGAAAAAGAAGGTGCTTTAATTTCCCCTCAGCACATAAAGCTATGAACCGACAACAGTCAAAACATCATTCTCTGTGAGCTTGTCTTTCTCCCTTATGCCAGATAAGAGATTAAAATACATGAAGTCATTTAGAAAGGCAGATGTGGGTAATATTTTTGGATAAGATCATCTCACATTTTTTTGAAAAAATATGTTTCCTAATTTTTAACTGAAAATATTGATATAACAAAAAACCATTTAAAATAACAGATTTGGGAAAGAAAATATGTGCAGCCTAACAATATAAATACATGCAGCTTATGAATAATTAAAATGTGCTTTTACTTCTTGACTTTCATAAATTTGAATGTTCTGTTCTCTAAAATAGTAATGTCATTATCCCCTATTAACATTCAAACAATTATAAAAGGGTACCTTTAGATTTCATTTACAATTCAAGTAACTGTCTATCTTCACTGTTTAGGAAAACAATTACTGTCAGGAATTACTCAACATTTCTGAATTTGTTTTGTTTTTGTGTTGTGAACTATCAAAGTGAGCTGTCTTTATTCAGGGAGTGGGTCCTTTTTGGAGTTAATAGCTGTGTGTTACATGCCCACAGCACTCCGACTGGGAGGACGTGTGTGAATGTTCACTGTACCATATAAGTAAGACATGATCAAGTTTGTATTCTCATAACGTCAAAGGGAAAGAATGGATCTGTGTCTCCCTTTGCACTCTTTATTTACTCAGAGTTTGTCTGTGTTGCCTAATCTCTGTAATCTAAATGTCAATTCTGCCCCTTGAGGTCAAGACGAAGTTCATACATGCCCATACACTATACCCCAGAGCAAACAAGTACTATTGCTGTAATCTTTGCATTTCCAGATGCTTGACCTCACTTGTGCCTCCTAGCTCTTGTTTCCAGAGCGCAGGTTGTGGATTTCCTCAAGTGCTTCAGGTATTGATCCTGTCAAACAGGAACTGGATCTGTTCTGTTACAACGGATAGAAATTTTCACTTTCTTTCAATCCAGTATATGTAGACAAAGAAAAACAGACCAAAATTTTCCTATGTGAGTGAGGATAGCAGATTTATCAGCAAATTGGTCGGGAGGAGGGATCAGAGTCTACAGATGAATGAACAGAAACCTCAGTTAGAGTTAAGAAGCCGGAAGAGGGAGCCCTGTGATGATAGCAGAGCCCAACAGGAAGAGAAGGAAGCATCTTCTTCCTTGCAAGGTCTCAGCCAATGAAAAACCAGAATTTTGTTTCCTGCAGTTTGTAAATTTCCTTTCCCTCCATAAAAGAGTTCTCCTTCCCCTGCTGTGTGTGCATTTGGCTCACACCATGGTTGCAAACCCTGAATTTCAATTCTCTGCTGGCCCCAAATAAACCTATTTCTGCTGGAGAAATATCTGGGCAACAACTTAAAACTGCATTTAAAACTCTTGTTTTCAGATTTTTGTGTGTGTGTGCTAACACTTTCCGGCCCTCAGTCAGATGTTTTGACTCTGCATCTCCTCCCTCTTTGCTCTCTCCCTCTCCCCTCCCCACCAGGCTCCTCCTTCCATGGAACTCCCCAGGAAAGAATAATTAACTGGGTAGCTGTTCCCTTCTCCAGGGGATCTTCCAGACCCAGGGATCAAACCAAGGTCTCCTGAATTGAAGGAAGATTCTTTACCATCTGACCCACCAGGGAAGCACCCTATATTTTGGACCTACCAGCAAATCCTTGATTACTATTTAGATGAAACAACTTAATTTACTTTTTAAATTCTCAGCCTTCTCTCTCCTTAAATTTGCAAATTGTGTTCCCTAAAACTTGAGCCCATTAATACTATGAAAATGCCACATGGTTGCTCCTTTACCCAAACAACCAGCTAAAGAGAAAACAACTGTAATCCTCTGTTCAGCTTCTCCATGAGGCAGGTGCCTCTCTCCTCTCCCCAGTGGGCAGGGAGGGAAGATGGGGGCTGGCGCTGGCACTGCCACAGAGCTGGTCAGATAATTGTGGACAGAATTGTGACACAAATGATGTGTCATTTGTGACTTTTTTTTTTAAGAATGTGAAAAGATCATTCCCTTAAAAGGATCATTCCCTTAAAAAGAGCATTCCCTTAAAGAAACGGCTGGCTCACAGGTGGTTGCTGAGGCACTCTTCCAGGGCGTGGACGTAGCTGGAGGGAAGGTTTGAAGACAGGGAGGGGGGTGGAGGCACGGATAGCAAACAGAAATCGGGAGACAGGGGTGTACCTGCTATGCTGAGACCCCTGCAAGTGTGGATGGAGCTGAGCAAGGACAGGAGAACAAATCAGAAATTGGTCAGAATACATACATACACTATCTTGTGCAAAATAGCTAGCTAGTGGGGACCTGCTGCAGAGCACAGGGAGCCCCGTTCAGTGCTCTATGCTGGCTGAGGGACGAGATGGGGTGGGAGGAAGGGAGGACCAAGAGGGAGGGGCACACATATACGCAGAGCTGATTCGCATTGTTGCACAGCAGAAACTAAAACAGCATTGGACGACAATTATACTCCGATAATTTTTTTATAGAAAGCATCATCCTGTCCCAAGAAGGCACTGAAAGCACACACACACACACATACACACACACCGAGAAAAGAAAAAGAAGAGAATTAGGTCAGAGCATTAGTCGTCTCAGGCTTTCTTGAAAGAACACTGCAGGCTGGGGGACTTAAACATCAGAATGTATTTTCTCCCAGGTCTGAAGGCTGGAGGTGCAACTGGGCACTTTCTGGTTTGGTTTCCGGGTGAGCTCTCTTCCTGACTGCGGACAGTCAACTTTGCTCTGTATCCTTACGTGGCCTCTCGTCTGTGCAGTGAAAGAGAGCGAACTGGGACGTCTTCTTTCTATAAGGACTCCAGTTATACAGGATTAAAACTCCACCCTCGAACCTCACTTAGTTTTTCCCTTTTTTAGGGCTCCAGAGAGGATGAAGAGACAGGGACAAAGAGAAAACAACACCCAGCTGTGCATGTGACTGGTGATGGAAGTAACGTTAGAGGTTGTAAAGAATAATATTGCACAGGAAGCTGGAAAGTTAGGTCCGTGAATCAGGGTAAGTTAGAAGTGGTCAAACAGGAGTAGTCACACTAGGGGGTTAGTGCTTCAGCAGATTAATTTGGGGGGAGCACAACTCAGTCCATATCAAACAGACATACAGTGGGACCGAATAATGCATGACACATGACATTTTTTAGTCTTTATTGAACTGGTTGCAATATTGCTTCTGTTGCTTATGTTCTGGTTTTTTGGCTGTGAGGCATGTGGGATCCCTGGAGAGTTCCCTGACCAGGGATTGAACCCATACCCCCTGCACTGGAAGACATAGTCTTAACCACTGGACTGCCAGGGAAGTCCCATGACCCATGACATTTAATCCTAGGGAGATGGGAAGTCACTGAAGGGTTCTGAGCAGAGGAGAAACACGAACTGATAACAGCATATGGACCACTCTGTTTTTTTCTGGGTGAAAAATAGACTGTGTATCAAATGAAGGAAGCTGAGATACCATAGGCAACTGTTGAACCAGTTCAAGAGGAAGATAATCAACTCAGGGTGGTGACTGTAATCGCATTTAAACCAAAAGCCGAGAAGATTTGCTGATGGGTTGGATGTGGGATGGGAGGAAAGGCAGGAGTCAAGGAAGACTGAATTGGGGATCTGGGTGGGAGAGAACGTGAGGTGAAGCAAGCAATGGTATCTGTTCATTAGCTCTACAAGGTGAACGTCTCTCAGAACAGTCGATAGTGAAGGATAGGGAGCGAGTGATTGCCAGCATGGGGGGGGGCTCACAGCAGGAAGATTTGCTGTGGCTTCAGTTCACCCCGGTCACAGGAGGCAGGACCACAGACACAGCCAGCGTGCTGACTGGTTGGGATAAGGTGATGTCAGCACCTAGAAATTCTCTCCTAATCTCTTAGTGAACAACATCACAAGCTGAGAAGAGAATGAGGTCCTGCTGAAAGACTAAACAGAAATGAAATGTATGAAGTAGTCAGCTAGAAGAGTGCGAGAGGGACTGGAAAATTAGCAGACTTGACTGGGTTAAAAATGTTAGCTTCTCAAAGAATTCAAGAGTCAAGTGATCCCCATACTATATAAACAAGAATAAATAATTTAAATGCATTGTATAGCATTAGTTTAAACTTGATGCACAAACCCACCAAATATTTGTTTACTTGTTTTTTCAAACTAAACATATTGAGATAATAGAAGTGAAACCCTAAATAAAATAGAAGCAAGCTGGATCCTTTATTATAAAGAGAAATATGTGCTGTGATTAGGAAGGATTTATTATATGAATATTATAATACTTAAATACTAGAAAACCTACTTATGTAAGTCCTCAAGTCCTCAAGTCAAAAGATCAATGGTAATTTGTCAAGAGATAGATTCCAAAGATTTGAAAAAAATTGACATACCATTAAAACTCTCTCTCTCTCTCTTTTTATTTTTAACAAATATACTAAGACTCTGGAGCTATCATTTATTATTGAATTTTAACTCATCTGCCTAGTAAGAGAACTGATACTGCATGTTATATATTTTTAGTAGTCAAGTTTTTGTAGCTACCAGCTGTCAAATTTCCCAACTGTCTTTGAAAAAAAAATGCATGCTCTCTCATTGTAGGATGGAAGATTGAAAATATTAATTATACCAGGCTTGCTCATCATTTTATCTGATTCTTTTGAAATTTTTATTTTTGCCAGTTTGATTGATCATTTTAACATTAAGATGATACATTCTCCAATTAGAATCAGAATTGTTAATTTTACTTAAAATTTTAATTTTTAAATAGGCCTTTTGCTAGACAGAAGCAAGTGTAGAATTTTTATATCTTCCCAATGAATTGTTCCTTCATTAAGTGATGGTTATACTTATCATTGTTTTGGGCCTAAAATTATTCAGATTTTAGTTTTACTGCACTAGCTTTTTTTTTGGAGGGGTGGGGCGGGGGGAAGAATTGGTTGGCTGTGCTACACTACAGTGCTTGTGAACTCTTCATTCCCTGACCAGAGGCTGAATTCAGGCCACGGCAGTGAAAGCTCCACTCCTAGCCACTGGACCACCAGGGAGCTCTGCATTTTATTTTCTTTGGTTACTATTTTTCTGGATTTGTTTTTTTTTTTTATCTAAATACTTTCAAATTTTTTAATCATTTATCTTTTTGTCTTAAAAAAGATAACCAAGTTACACTTAAATATATTTCATGTGAAAAATATAAAACAGGATATGTGAGTTTTTAAATGTATTGGATACTGTCATTTTTTTCAGAAGTGTTTATACCAGCTTTTATCCCAAGGATCAGTTTATAAATGTACCTCTTGATTTGCAACCTCAGGAGTCTCTCCTTTCTCTACTGACTCGATGTATAAATGTGCACTCGGTTAAACATCAGATATGCATATATGCATACAGAGATGTGCTACCCTATACGATAGCTTACATTTTTTGTTCATTTGCTCAGTCATGTCCAGCTCTTTGTAACCTCATGGACTGCAGCATGCCTGGCTTCCCTGTCCTTTACCATTTCTTGGAGTTTGCTCAAATTCAAGTTCACTGAGTCGATGATGCCATCCAACCATCTCATCCTCTGTCATCTGTTGTCCCTATCCCCTCCTGCCTTCATCTTTCCAAGCATCAGGGTCTTTTCTAATGAGTCAGCACATATATATATATATACACATATTATACCTGTATAATATAATATATCAGATCAGATCAGATCAGTTCAGTCGCTCAGTCATGTCCAACTCTTTGCGACCCCATGAATCACAGCACGCCAGGCCTCCCTGTCCATCACCAACTCCCGCAGTTCACTCAGACTCATGTCCATCGAGTCAGTGATGCCATCCAGCCATCTCATCCTCTGTCGTCCCCTTTTTCTCCTGCCTCCAATCCCTCCCAGGATCAGAGTCTTTTCCAATGAGTCAACACTTCGCATGAGGTGGCCAAAGTACTGGAGTTTCAGCTTTAGCATCATTCCTTCCAAAGAAATCCCAGGGCTGATCTCCTTCAGAATGGACTAGTTGGATCTCCTTGAAGTCCAAGGGACTCTCAAGAGTCTTCTCCAACACCACAGTTCAAAAGCATCAATTCTTTGGCGCTCAGCCTTCTTCACAGTCCAACTCTCACACCCATACATGACCACAGGAAAAACCATAGCCTTGACTAGACGAACATTTATCTGTATATAATATATACAATATATATTATATATAATATATGCCTGCATATAATATAATATACACTCTCTTCTAAATTTTTATGTTTCTGAAACTCCCAATAAAGTACTTAATAAGCTAGAGTGATGTGAAAGTGTTAGTCAATGTCATGTCTGACTCTTTGTGACTCCATGAACTATAGCCTGTCAGGCTCCTCTGTCCATGAAATTCTCCAGGCAAGAATACTGGAGTGGGTAGCCATTCCCTTCTTCAGGGGATCTTCCCAACTCAGGGATTGAAACTGGGTCTCCTGCATTGCAGGTGGATTCTTTACCATCTGAGCCTCCAGGTAACTCCTGATAACCTGGAGAGAGAAGCACAGTCTCAAAATATGAAGAATATTCATCTGAGATCATTGTTTATAATAGTAGTGAAAAAGTTGGCTTAAAACTCAACATTCAGAACACGAAGATCATGGCATCTGGTCCCATCACTTCATTGGAAATAGATGGGGAAACAGTGGAAACAGTGGCAGAGTTTATTTTTGGGGGCTCCAAAATCACTGCAGATGGTGACTGCAGCCATGAAATTAAAAGACGCTTACTCCTTGGAAGAAAAGTTATGACCAACCTAGATAGCATATTGAAAAGCAGACATTACTTTGCCAAGAAAGGTCCATCTAGTCAAGGCTATGGGTTTTTCCTGTGGTCATGTATGGATGTGAGAGTTGGACTGTGAAGAAGGCTGAGCACC
>NW_011494637.1:3077932-3098444 GCF_000754665.1 Bison bison bison | reverse complement strand
CTTTTGAACTGTGGTGTTGGAGAAGACTCTTGAGAGTCCCTTGGACTGCAAGGAGATCCAACCAGTCCATTCTGAAGGAGATCAGCCCTGGGATTTCTTTGGAAGGAATGATGCTAAAGCTGAAACTCCAGTACTTTGGCCACCTCCTGTGAAGAGTTGACTCATTGGAAAAGACTCTGAAGCTGGGAGGGATTGGGGGCAGGCGGAGAAGGGGACGACAGAGGATGAGATGGCTGGATGGTATCACTGACTCGATGGACATGAGTCTGAGTGAACTGCGGGAGTTGGTGATGGACAGGGAGGCCTGGCATGCTGCAATTCATGGGGTCGCAAAGAGTTGGACACAACTGAGCGACTGAACTGATCTGATCTGACCTGAACTGAACCACTACTGTTACAGGTTTTGCTGCATTTCTTTAACTCTTCAAAGGTAATTAGAGTTTATTTAGTGTGTTTTAGAACCGTCTCCAAACTTGAAAGACAGAGATTCTGGGTTGGTAGGCACTCTAATATTTGATGTACAATTTCCCAAACTCCTGGGTGTAGGTTCTTTTGGTTGTGTTGTGTTAGTTGCTCATGTGTGATGCCATGGACTGTAGCTGACCAGGCTCCTCTGTCCACGGCATTTCCCAGGCAAGAATACTGGAGTGGGCTGCCATTTCCTTCTCCATGCACTGTGCTTTAGAGCTGTCCTTAACCTTGAAAGACAGAGATTCTGAGTTGGCATGTCCTCTACCATTTGACGTACAGTTTCCCAAAGCCCTAGTCATAGGTGCTTTCCGTAGCCTTTTGAGGAATTTATACATTTAAGTAGCTGCAGTAAAATTAGTTATAGTAAAAATGTTGGGGGTCAGGAGAGAGGAGCTGTGTTTTGTGCTGGTCTCAGATGATCAAGGGTGATTCTATGGCTAGAAATGTCTGAGGGCGCTCACTTGAGCCCCCCTGAGCTTCCCACAGACATCTCCAAACCAGGGTTGCCACGGGACTGACCCTTGTGGTTCATATTATGACAGCAAGACATCTTTCAGCAATAACTACGAGGATGCTTTTATTACTTACAGGATGTGGAAATTGTAAAGCACACCTGGGGCCACACAGTGAGATTAAAGGAGAGAGACAGAGGCAGGAAGAGATACACAGAGAGAGGTTCTGCTTTTACTGGGTCTAGAGTTTCATGGGCTCACTCTTTACCAGTGAACGGAAAACCAAAAGAGTGAGAATTTCAAGCCCAGGAATAGAAAAAACGAGTGGCCCAAATGGTCAGTTATCAAAATCAACCTAGATCTCTAAAACAAAGGTGTCTCAGTGGTGTGGCGGTGTGGCTGGCAAGGTATTTATTTGAGATTATCTTCTTTGAAGAGAATGCCTCTTTAAAGTGGATTCCTCATCAATCAAAGCTTAAGTCAGGCCCTTGCATGACAGAAAGAATAGATGGTGGTTTAAATGTCCAAACCAGGGGACCTGGTTTGGGACCAGTATTCCCAAACTCACGGTCAGTGGATGTGTTATAATTTCTGAGTCTATTTGTAAAGAGAAAATTCTCTGGGCCCAGGAATTCTGAGCAGGCCAAGAGTCCAGCTGGTTTCCTCCCCAGGAAGCTCTGTACGGAGTGAACACAGCCAGGGATAGGGAGCCCTGGGCCTGGTTTCTGCCTCTGCCTTCATTCCTTCCATCTGTGGCAGGTCCCAAGGGCAAGCCTCGCAAGCACTCCTAGATTCTGCTCCTCATTCCTCCCATGGGTCCACATTTCCAACTAGTATCCTGTCACTTCAGCAGAAAGGCCTTCATGAGTGCTCACTTGCTTCCAACCCTTTGTGACCCTATGGTCTGCAGCCGCCAGGCTCCTCTGTTTCATGGAATTTTCCCAGGCAAGAATACTGGAGTGAGTTGCCATTTCCTTCTCCAGGGGATCTTTCCAACCCAGGGATTGAACCCACATCCCCTGTGTCTCTTGCACTGGCAGGCGAATTCGTTACCGCTGAGCCACCAGGGAAGCCCTCAGCAGGACAGGGTCTGGCACTTCTGTGTGCATCTGCTAGCCAACAAGCCACTCCACTTTCTCTTATCTGAGACTGTCTTCACACCTTCATTTTGAAGGGTATTTTCACTGGACACAGAATTCTGAGATGGTTGTTTTTGTTGCTGTTTCTAGCTCTTTAAAATGCCCTTGATGTCACTGTTTCTCTAGATGCTGGGCTTCTTTTTTCTCTTGCTAGTTCCAGAATTTCCCTTTGTTTCAGCTTTCAGCAGTTGGAGTAGGAGGGACCCAGGTGGTTTCTTTCTGTCTCTTCTTGCCTGAGGTTCTGAGGTTTTGGAATTCTGGGAGGATTTTTGGAAATCAATTTTTGGAAATGCTTATTCTTTTATCTCTAAACTCTTTTTTCCTGCCCCACTCTTTCCATATTGCTCTGGCCCTTTAATAGCTTCGACACTAGAATGTTTGAGATTACCCCACAAGCCTCCGAGGCTCTCTTTATTTTCTTCTCAACTCGTTTTCTCTCATTTCTTTAGTCCAAAAATGTCCATAGATCAGTCTTCAAGGTGTGTGACTAATTCTTCAGCCATCTCCAGTCCAGTGTTAAGTCCCTTCAGTGATTTTTCAGTGATTTTTACTTACTGAACTTTTAATTCCTAGATTTGGCATTTGATTCTTTGAAAATTTTTCATTTATCTGATGGCCTTTATCATTTACAACTTAAGGCTATATCTTTCTTTAATTCTCTGTTTATATATTTTTAATTGCTTTATAGTCTGCCTAACTCATCTCATGGCTGCTTTTGACTTCTTTTTTCTGCTTTCATTCTTCACTTGGAATATTATACATTATAAACAAGCACACATATATGATATCTAGTAGCGTTTTGTTGTTTACTAGACAGATGCAGGAGATGCAGGTTTAATCCCTGGGTTGGGAAGGTTCTCTGGAGTAGGAAATGGCAACCCACTTCAGTATTCTTGCCTGGGAATCCCATGGACAGAAGAGCCTGGAAGGTTGCTGTTCATAGGGTCACAAAGAGGTGGACACTACTGAGCGACTGAGCTTGCACATACGGGCATTGTGAATAACATTTTAGGGAGCCTAGAGTTGATTATCTTCCTCTGAAGAGTGCTGCTGCTTTTTTTTTTTCACTTTATTGGAGAGTTACTAACTGCTCTCCTTTAACTTGTATGGGTCCTCTTTACACTTTGTGAATAAGGGTCTGTGGAAGACCCCAGGTATTGCTAACCGCTACTTCACACCTTACTTCTCTCTTTACTGTGGATTGTTGTTTATGAAGTGGGTCCACAAGAGGCCGTATTTCTGGTGAGGTTCTTGCTCCCAAGATGTGGCCTGAGTGATATTTCAGCTGGTATTTCATTCTGATATTATTGAAGGATCAGGGACTTCTGTCCACTCGGGTAAGGCTTAGAGGTCAGCATTTGTTAGCACTGTCTGAACTCTGTTGTTCCTGGATCTTTTTCTGTCTGCAGCGGCCATGCTCTTTTAAGCCTCTGATATTTTGCCTTGTACTTATGTAAGAAAATATTTGAGAAGGACTCACTTACAGCAATGACTTGCGGGTTGTCCGCTCAACCCCTGACCTGCCTTGTCAGCTGTGTGGTTTGGCCTGGACAGCAGCTCTTTGCATTATGTTAGGGAAAGTGTTCTCAGGCAGAGAGATGGGCTAATTGGAAAGCTTGCCACTACAGTTTCTCTTTATTTCATGGGGTTTTACTCATATATTACCTATGCCCAATGATGGAAAGGGTTATCTCATGTGTTTTGTATAGCTATAGCCTAATTTTTGATGGGAGGGCTAGACCAATCTCTGCCACATCCTTATTATTACCTACTGTATTCCATAAAGCCAAATTATTTCAACAGGATAGTAAGTAAAAGTAGAAGGAATGATGGGACTTTCATCGTAGTCCAGTGGCTAAGACTGCACTCCCAATGCACAGGGCCAGGGTTGATCCCAGGTTGGGTCACTAGATCCCACATACCACAACTATAAAGACAAATAACAAATAAAAATAAATATTAAAAAAAAAGAAGTAAAAGGAATGACTATACGAAGTTAGTACAATTACCATTAATTTTGAAATATAGGATAGTTTTGCTCAAAAGTCAAAAAAAGCCTACTAAAATAATAATGGAGTATTTTTAATTGATTACACAAAAATATGCAAAATTAATAGGCTTCCCATGTGCGAGGAAAGAACATCTGGAAATACAGTGTTAAGAAGAGCCATTCGCAGTCACAATAGAAATGATTCCAGCCACTATGGATTATTTGTTTACAAAAAGATAAACTTTTCTGAGAAAATAGAAAAACTTCTTAGAAAATTGAATATAGAAATCAATATTTTATTTAGTCACCTTCTCCTTGATAGCAATCAGCGTGTCTGAGCCTCCTTCTATGTTTCCCAGCATCAGAGTCTTTTCCGATAAGTTGGCTCTTCACATTAGATGACCAAAGTATTGGAGCTTCAGCTTCAACTTCTAATATTCATTAGACTTTCTAATCAATCTTTAGGCTTGATTTCCTTTAGGATTGACAGGTTTGAACTCCTTACTGTCCAAGGGACTCTCAAGAGTCTTTCCCAGCACCACGATTGGAAAGCATCAATTCCTCAGTGCTCAGCCGTCTTTATTGTACAACCCTTAGATCTGTTCATGACTACTGGAAAAACCATAGCATTGATTATACGGACCTTTGTCAGCCAAGTGATGTCTCTGCTTTTTAATGCACTGTTTAACTTTGTCATGGCTTTTCTTCCAAGGGGCAAACTTCTTTTAATTTCGTGGCTGACTTTAATTAAATGAGGATAAATCTCATATACAAACTAACAGTACTTCATCCCTAGAAACAGTATTTCCTGCTATACCAGTAAATTTTAATCACCTCAAAAATGTTGAGAAGTATTCTAATGTGTGACTATACAGTAACTTACTTAACCAACCCTCATTGATAATTGTTTTGATGGTTGTCAGTCTTTAACATAATGAGAAAACTCAGGGATGCAATGATAGTAGTCCATGACATTATTCACCAAAATTTTCTGACTCTTCCTCGTTCTAAGCAGAGAACAGAATATCATTACTGGTGGGATCCTCAGGGTGAGCTATTAAAGAAAATGCTGTTACCTTTAAGCTACAATATTTTACATTTTTATATTTACAGCAAATTTATGTTCCTCAGGAGCAACCTTTTCTTCTGATATGGGAACAAAGACATTTGAGATTAGGGTCTTGATGTGTGAACATATGAAGCAAAGTCCCCACCTCAGCATGGGCAAAGTGGAAACTTAGTCATTTTTAAGGCATTGAGATTTTGCTGTCTGTTACTACATCATAGTCTCTTCAACCAGCTCTATTCCAACTCATGCAAACATCAATTCATATATTTGTTGACTAGGACAAATATCTCTTTAAAACACTTGGAATTGAATCCTGGATCAGAGGCTATATTCCTTTTATATTTTGATACATGTTGTCACATTATATCTTTAAAAGTATGCATGGTAAGAAATTATTTATATGTAGGCATCAATATTGGAAAGTCCCCAGGAAGAGATTTTAAGAAAAATTAGTCATTCTTAAAAGCAATATTTTAGAAATGTAGGAAAATTTTCCCCAGTGTTTGATATGTGGCAATGATGTAATCTAACAACCTAAGAATGCTCTGCTTGGTAATTTCACGAAATAGACAGAGGGCTACAGGTCCCAGCAGATGGGTAGAAAATGGCTCACTCGAGAGTTATTTCATGTTGAGAAAATCTTCTAAATTACATGGAGCAAAGATCATTTACTATTGATGGGGAGATACACCAGGGGTACTGATTGAAGTGAAAATGTGAACAAATGGCATCTCAACAGCAAGCAGATGACACCAAAGGATCTTTTCAGGAGTCTTTACCCATCACCATTTCCTTCTTTGTCTGCAGGTGTTATCAGAGGAAATCTTGCTGGAAAACTATTTTTGCCACATCATTACCTGACGATAATTAAAAACTTTCATGTAAATAAAGATGTCTGTGTTTATTAATATTATATTATACCTTTTTAAGTAAAGGCATAAAATTTATGTTCTAAGATTAGGATAAATATTAAGGAAATGTATTCATTATGTTTATATCATTAACTATGAAATATTTACTGTTTCTCACATAGGTAGGGATATATATATATATATAGTATTGTTACAAAAATTAATCTATTTCTTTGATTAAATAATATGTAATATAAAAATGTGTTATAAAATATAAATGTTTATAATTTTTTCCATATATAAAGTTTTATATTATTAATACTTATTATACTGTAGGTACTAAGATATTGCTTTCCATCATTATTTTTAAAATCAGATATCTAAATTCCAGGAGCATTGTTAATCAAGAGAAAATCATGCCTACTGGGGGCAATCATATATACTGAGTACACATGATCAACATCCATTTACAAAAGATTCTCAGGACATTCTGGTGCCTCCTGGAAGGCTCTTCTCCCACCTTAGTGGCTGAACGTGTCCTAGACTAGAGTTCTGGACTCTAGAAGCCAAGACTTCAGTGTGTGGCTTAATTCTGATCATTTGGACTTTTAGGAGAGTTTTCTGGGGGCCTCTAGGAAAGGTTCCCCCACCAAAATGTATTACTGTGGCTGGACATTTTGTTTACATTGATTTACTGTTAGTTATTCAACATGGGTTTCCCGGGTAGCTCAGCTGGTAAAGAATCTGCCAGCAATGTAGGAGACCCTGGTTCCATACCTGGGTTGGGAAGTTTCCCTGGAGAAGAGACAGGCTATCCACTCAGCATTCTTGGTCTTCCCTGGTGATTTAGACCGCAAAGAATCTGCCAGCAATGAGGGAGACTTGGGTTTGATCTCTGGGTTAGAAAAATCTTCTGGAGGAGGGCAAGGCAACCCACTCCAGTATTCTTGCCTGGAGAATCCCATCGACAGAGGAGCCTGGTGAGCTATAGTCTGTGGGGTTGCGAAGAGTCAGACACGACTGAGTGACTAAGCAGGCAGCACATTCAACATGAATGTTCTGAAAACATTTGTAACTAAAAGACTGATATCAATATCATCCATACTTGATAATGTATTTAATTTATTTTATTAAAAGGAAATATTAGTTACTATTAATTGTAATATTTCAAGATTAATTATAATATATTGATTTACAGTGATTTGGCTTTGAGTAAATCTAGAATATATATTTTGAAGTTAAAACACCTTTTACTTTAAAATAAAAATATTTTTGTAATATAACCTATTATTAATAATATTTATGCCTTCATGGTGGGAAAAATAGAAATTATGGAATTCTAGGCATTTTCAGTAAACAACTTATTCAAAATTTCATTTAAACTTTTGTGAGTATTTGTCAATCTATCTGCTATAGAATACAGATTTTAAAAGTCAGTTATCTGTCATGTCTTCTGTGGAGGCCTAGCCAGCACTTCTTTGGTGTCTTGAGCCAATTATAGATGCTACTTTAGACTTAGAGGGAAAAGAAGGATGAAGAGGAAGGAGAGTGAAAAAGGGACGGAAAAATGAGGTCTTGGGTGGAGTGCCAATATGTCAAAATTGATGTGCTTTCACCAGGGCACTGCTTTTAAAAAGAAGGAAGACTTTTAAAAGCTAGACTAACACTGTTCTTTGCCAAAGAACGTGTGACACTGAAGACAGCCAAAGCTAATATAGAACAAATAAGATTTGGTAAAAATATTTTAAAAAATGAATGGTACTCAGATATTTTTGGACATATTTATATCTGCAAATTTCAGTGCAGGAAAAACTTGATTTGATGAAATAATAGTCCCCAAAAAGCACAGTGGCAGAAACTATGGTTGATTAAAAAAAAAAAAATGTCCAGAGACCAGTGAAGGCAATTGAATTCAGTCAGAGAAGATAGTGATAAATGAAGGTGTTGTTAGTAAGAGATGGAAAACAATAAACAAAATAGAGAGATTTCTTTAAGGTAGAAACTCAAGGATTTCATGATGGACTATATGCCAAGAATAAAGAAGGGAGAAGCAACTGGGTAGATGATTGGGTAGACAATGATGCCATTCAAGAATATCATCATCAATGGTATAAAACTCGCTGTTTTTATTTTTGTTCCTTTTGTTTGGTGTTGGAGAAAAAGTTCTAAAAATCTGTAACTACACTGTCATCTGTTAAGTGACTAGAGAGGAGATGCATGTTTGATTGTTTTATGATAAAATAAGAACTCTTTCAAACAGTTTACATAAAAATTAAGTTTTCAAATGAAAAACTTACAGGCAAAAGGTGAAAATATAAAAAAGTAAAACTGTATTTTGTTGCATAAACACCTAAAGGAGAACTTGCAAAGCTAAATTTCATGAACATAAAAGTTCCATCATTAAAAAAGAAAAGGAATGTAAATCAACCATAAATTGTCAAAAATTATTACATGTTATTTATTTGTATATATATATGTGTGTGTATGTGTGTGTGTGTAATTTTTAACAGAAAATGATGAGGACACAAACATATAACATAAAAGAAATTAGTGCAATAGTTGAAAATATGTAGAAATTTTTAACCAGATGGATAATTCTTAAAATCAGAGGAAAAATTTCCACTTTTAGTATTTGTCAAAATGTTTTCAGTGATAATATCAAGCATATGGGAGGCATATAGAATAGACATATTTTTCAAGTTTCTGGGGAAGATGGTGTGCAGCATAAATTGGTACAATTCTTCTGGAACAATTAATAATATTTACTGAGAGCTTTAAAATCATTAATAAAAATTTTTATATCTGGAAATTTACCTTAATGAAACATTAAGGATCTATGCAGATATTTTGCTACACATAAATTAATCATAATTTAATTTAAAATTTGTATAAAATTGGAGCAAATATTCAAATGTTTAGTTACTCAAGTAATTATATCTCTATGGTGGAGTAAAAAATAGGCATTGAAAAATATATTTGAGGGATATATCACAAAGTTGGGAAAGTTTTCATAGTATATGCACTATATGTATACAAAAAAATGAATCTCATTTTCTGAAAAATACTGTATATATGACATGTGTTTTGCAAAGGTACAGGAAGATTTGCCTCATATTTAAGATGAGACGAATAAAAAACAAATAATATGGAAAAAGAGAAGCATGTTCTTTTTTCAAAAGTAACTAAACCATGACTTATAACTTTGTTCTTAATACTATGTTATCCAAATTTTACAAAATAATATCATGATTTTTTTCTAGTTTGTTCTAAACTTGAGTGATGCCTTATATTCACTAGGTTGAGGCATTGTTTGAAAACCTCTCCAAATATTATCTTGATTAATTCTCATTATAGTTCTATGATGTTATTACTCTTTTTATACCCAATTTTGCAAGACTTCTCTGGTGGCTCAGATGGTAAAGAATCCGCCTGCAATGTGGGAGACCTGGGTTCGATCCCTGGGTTGGGAAGATCCCCTAGAGAAGGGATTGGTTAACCACTCCAGTGTTCTGGCCTAGAGAATCCCATGGACTGTATAGTCCATGGGGTCACAAAGAGTCAGACATGAGTGAGCAACTTTCACTTTGCAGATGAAACAATGAGAATGAGAAAGTAAGAAAGAGGTTATGTCCCCAGAGCCACACGCCAAGGAAGAGTCCCTGCTGCTGTGACATAAAGTACACAGTAATCCACTTTACAAGGGAAAGACATTTAGGAAGGATTTCACCAAGCGATCATCCTCCACTGAGAGTCAAAAGTAGAGGATGCAGTTCCTCGGGGCAACAAGGAGTTCAGATTAGTCACATTATATGGAATTATCATTAGAAAGATACCCTTCTCTTTTCTCACACTACATTGTTTATTCTATCTTATCTTTTTCATAACCAAAGACATAATATATACAATTTATTTCCAATTTTATCCATTGTCATATTTCAAAAACCCTTGAAATGCAGGATGTTGAAAATTGCAATTATTATTAAGACTAGTGAGCTTCCCTCCAAATGTGTTTCACTAAAGAGCACCTCCATCTACTGTGCTCCGCAAGCCAGAAAGTTTAAGTGGCATCATCCTTAACATTTCTCCATCTTTCACCCTCTACATCCAATCAGTCACCCAGGTCCTATTGATTCTGCCTCCTAAATGCCTCTCAAGACCATCCAGTTTGATCAAGTCTGGGAGCACCAGCCTCATCTAATTGTTATAGATGGTGATGCAGGGTGGCTCAGGCCCTTGCTGACTGACCTTGACATCTTGCAATGAACCGCCTGCTCACCTTGGAGGAGAGGCTCTCTGTGTTAATCCTATGGCACAGATACTCCAATTGAAGGCCCCGCTGAAACGTCTGTCTCTCTAGAGATAGAATGGCTTTAATTACTTTAAATGTTCTGTGTTCACCTGAGAGATGTGAGATGGTCATTTCATTGCCTAGCCAGTTGTTATTTTTATGCATCATGATCTTATAGGGTTTCCTTTAGTTTTGGTCTCTGTAGATCATACTGAATGGGCTTCCCTGGAAGCTCAGATGGTAAAGAATCTGCCTGCAATGCAGGAGACCTGGGTTCAATCCCTGGGATAGGAAGATTCCCTGGAGAAGGGTATGGCAACCCACTGCAGTATTCTTGCCTAGAGAATCCCCATGGACAGAAGAGACTGGCAGGCTACAGTCCATGGGGTTGCAAAGAATCGGACATGACTGAGTGATTAAGTACACAGCACAGATCATACTGAATATTTCTTTGAATGGTGGTTGTTTATAGCCCGTTACTTCAGCAGCAGCACAGGCTGACTTCTGTCTGTCTTCATCAACTTTGTTTCCAAGGAAGTTGGGAGAAAAGTGCTTTCTACTTTGTTAGAAACATCTTTGCTTAGAATACTTGGCCTTACCGTGAAGATTACTGAGTAGTGCACTGCATTGTTGGCTCACTCCACTGAGCCTCAGAGGGCAGCAAATCAATTTTTCAAGGCTTCTACTGGTTTGGCTTGTTGGGGGATATGCATGATGGTTCTTGTTTTCTGAATCTTACCTGACAGCTCCCACTGCCCAGTAATCCAAAAAGGGAAGCGTGCAAGGAGGAGGAGTGAGCCAGGCTACCCCCAGTTCTGCATGAGGCACAGCTGCAGTTCAGGGCAGCCGGCTGGCTTGCTTTCCACCCCTGTACCCTGGCCACGGAGCATCCTCTGGGTTCACAGTCAGGCTGATTAGCTCTGAATCCAAGTATTCCCTCATCCTGAACTGACAGCCACATTTTTGTTTTCTGATAACAATAAACCTGGACTTAACGATGTGAATTCTGAAAAGAAAACCACTAGCCTGCCCTTCTCTGACAATCACACTGCATCTCCATTGCTCATAGGTACTCCTGTGGAGAGCTCTTCCAGATCCGCGAATACTGTGAAAGAAATGACCTCCTACAAATTCTGCAGGCTTGTCCATCTCCATGCTGTCCCTCCCACCACTGCGGCAGCTGGCCTTCGTTTGCATGCAAAATTTACCTTCCTTTCTCTTTCTGAAGTCTAGTCCTGCTTCTCTTTAAGAACTTGGTTGTTAAAACCTCAAATGTCAGCCATATTGTAATTTAAATTTATACGAGACCTCCTTTAGGAAAATGCTCTCTGCTTGCCTGACACTAAGCAGGCAGAGCCCTCCCACCACACCTTGTTCAGACCTTCTTTTGCTCCTGAGGTTAATGATCAGACCCCAGGTTTCTGCAGGAGCTGAGAAAATTCTGGTATAAATGCCATCACCCAAGAGAATGTCTTCCACAATTATAATGCAATTATAGCATGATGGAACCCCTCCCAGACCGATGCTGTGGCTGCATGATAGATTCCACCCTCTGCTTTTAACTTTCCAACCCAGGGCTCCCTGAGGAATAATAGCAGGAAAGGGCAGGGGCCCCAGCCCCACCAGGCTTATGCCCATAATCTCTGGTCTTCCATAGGAGGTCTCAGATGGTAAGGTACTAAAAGTCGTGGGTGGGTCCTGTAGGAGGGAAAATGGGTCACTCAGGGTATTCAGTGAAGAGCTGGGTGTCTTTTCAGCAACACCTTTTCATTGGGTTGATTTATAATGCTTTTCAGTAGCAAACAAAGCAAAATAAAACAAAAGTTTAAGTCACAATTAAAGACGATCTTCTTTTGTGCAGATAGCCAGGAAATGAGATGGCTGGGCCCTTCAGCTTCTCAATGAGTAGTAGCAGTAGTGTTAGTTGCTCAGTCATGTCCAACTCTTTGCAACCCCACAAACTGTAACCCACAAGGCTCCTCTGTCCATGGGATTCTCCAGGCAATACTGGAGCAGATTGCTATTCCCTTCTCCAAAGGATCTTCCCAACCCAGGGATCAAATCCTGGTCTCCTGCATTGCAGGCAGATTCTTTACCATCTGAGCTACAGAGAAGATCCTTTCAATGAGAGTTAGTTCCAATTGGACACTTCCCTGTTTATTTACTGTTTACAGCCACCTCTGTCTCCTCTGCCAACGTTAATACGAGTTAGTTCCATGTATGAGTCATTGGCAGGTTCAGGATGGCACATGGTTCCTCATGGTCTGTGGAATATCTACAGAGAATTCCCACAGGTTGCACAGTCTTAACTACAAATTGCTTTTCCCAATGAGCACAGAGTATTTGAAGCCAGCTGTCAAATTGTCACAGTTTACAAATCAGTGAAATAAGTGTTGGAACTCATTGAATACTGTGATAGCAGCATCTGTAATTGACACATGTATATTTTATAAAGGCTTCCCTTGTAGCTCAGTCGGTAAAGAATCTGCCTGCAGTACAGGAGACCCAGGTTCGATCCTTGGGCTGGGAAGATCCCCTGGAGAAGGAAATGGCAACTGGCTCAAGTATCCTTGCCTGGAAAATCTCATGGACACAGGAGCCTGTTGGGCTGCAGTCCATGGAGATGCAGAGTCGGGCATGACTGAGTGACTAACACTTACTTACTATATTTTAAAAGGGGCAGTATGGAGCTATGACCAACCTAGATAGCATATTGAAAAGCAGAGACATTACTTTGCCAACAAAGGTCTGTCTAGTCAAGGCTATGGTTTTTCCAGTGGTCATGTATGGATGTGAGAGTTGGACTGTGAAGAAGGCTGAGCACCGAAGAATTGATGCTTTTGAACTGTGGTGTTGGAGAAGACTCTTGAGAGTCCCTTGGACTGCAAGGAGATCCAACCAGTCCATTCTAAAGGAGATCAGTCCTGGGTGTTCTTTGGAAGGAATGATGCTAAAGCTGAAACTCCAGTACTTTGGCCACCTCATGGGAAGAGTTGACTCATTGGAAAAGACTCTGATGCTGGGAGGGATTGGAGGCAGGAGGAGAAGGGGACGACAGAGGATGAGATGGCTGGATGGCATCACTGACTCGATGGACGTGAGTCTGAGTGAACTCTGGAGTTGGTGATGGACAGGGAGGCCTGGCATGCTACGATTCATGGGGTCGCAGAGAATCGGACACGACTGAGCGACTGAACTGAACTGAACTGAACTGAACTGATGGAGCTATTTGCGTGACCAAACAGTATAGCACAGCTTGATTCCAGCAACAATTCCCTGTGGAAAGACCACTGGATTTTACACTAGAGCTTTAGCCAGAGAACCAAAGTTCTCTTTGAAATTTAAATTAGAATTTACCCAGGTGTGGAGCTGCAGGTACCAGAGTATATTAACTCTACTTCAAAGTGATGTAACCAAATTTAACATATTAAAAAGTAGGTCTAGTTTCCTTTTTATATTTTATTCTAAAGTCTGTTGATCTTTTGTGACTTTATTTTTCTTTGCTTCTTACTTATATCTAGTTTGATCAGTATGTCAAATGAGGTAGCCCTGTACTTATACTCTTAAATTTAAAAAATCCAACTCAGATACTTAGACTCTTGGAAACAACAGTGTCTGGAGCAATCATGCAAGAAATCTTAGCAGAATCAAGCTGTCAACAAGGAGGAATCACAGATGTTGAAGTGGTTACATATATTTGACTAAACCACAGAAGTGTCTAATATGTGCCTGTTTCTCTATATGGGACTGATTTAAGCTTAAGAAAAGTTATATGTCTCTAAATTTTACCTCTGATATTTCATTTTTGACTCAATAAAATTAGAAATGATTTTACCATAAGTTATTTTGTCTCCATAAAATTTAAAAAAAGCTTAAAAATAATGATGCCTCATAAATCTATTTTTAAACAGTTTATGTTGCTATTTTTAAAATCCATTGATAATTAAAACACATTATAAATTTAAATGTTGAGATTATTATGTAAGATGATACAATGACAAGACATGAATCACTGTCACTGTTTTAGGCACAATTGTCAAGGAAGACGCAGGCATGGGTAACAGGAGACATACTTTTGCTCATCTGTTGCCTACAAGTGTATCAACAAGTACACACTCTCTCTTCACTCTTTTTAAAGACATGGTTTCTTCTTATTGATCACCTAGTTTTGGTAAAATATTAGACGATGCCTCAGCATATCACTATTTATGTACCTTCCTATTGGTAAGTTATTTATATAGCTTTTACTAAGCTTTAAATCAATGGACTATAAAAATACAGAAAATTAATCCACTTCTTTACTTGGTTTGTATTCAGTATTTCCTCCTATCATCGATCCATCACCCCAGGTATGAACTATCGTATCTGTGAAAATTCTTCTTGTCATACAGAGTTCTAAAAATTAACCAAGGTTTTATGAAAATATTTCAGGGTATTCTAGAACCAGCTTTTCTATATTTGAATGATCTTGACTTTTCTTTCTGCCCTAAACTATTTCTGCATGTTACGTGCATGTGTGCTAAGTCACTTCAGTCGTGTCCAACTCTCTGTGACCCCATGGACCGTAGCCCGCCAGGCTCCTCTGTCCATGGCATTCTCCAGGCAAGAATCCTGGAGTGTGTTGCCATTACCTACTCCAGGGGATCTTCCTGACCCAGGGATCAAACCCACATCTCTTGCATCTCCTGCATTGACTGATGGGTTCTTTACCACCTGGTAAGTCCAAACTAACTGTAGATTATGAGAAATATAAATTGGGGAATTGCGTGCTTGATTTAAAGATGAGACAAAAGGAAATGTGCAAAGACCCAGATTGAAAGCCTGCACTGCACTTGCTTGACAAATCCCAACCCACTTAAATGCAACTGTCCCCCTATGCCTGTTCATGTGGTGACAATCAGCCTGGGGAAGAGCCCACAGCCCTGAGAACTGGGGTCACTTTAAATTAAGAAGCGATGACTACTGGCATCTTTAATCTAAACTATTATTTACACATATATCCTTATTATTAGTTCATTCACTGTTCACTTCTGTACAATCAGTATTCCATACTTTCTTTTCAAAATATCAACATTGGCATCCTCTCATTGTCAGCCAGTGGAAAAAAATTTTCATGTCTATTACTAAAAGAAGCCACCTTGTAAAAGTTCCACACTCTGATTCCAACTCTGTGACGTTCTGGAAAAGGCAAAACTGTAGAGACAGTGAAAAGATCACCAGTCACCAGGAGCTGGGGATTTGGTAGGAAGGATGAATAGATATAACACAGAAGATTTTTAGGACAGTGAAAAGATATGCAGAGTACATTATGCAAAATGCTGGGCTGGATGAAGCACAAACTGGAATCAAGATTGCCAGGAGAAATAACAATAACTCAGATATGCAGATGACACCACTCTTACGGCAGAAAGTGAAGAAGAACTAAAATGCCTCTTGATGAAAGAGAAAGAGGAGAGTGAAAAAGTTGGTTTAAAGCTCAATATTCAAAAAACTAAGATCATGGCATCTGGTCCCATTACTTCATGGCAAATAGATGGGAAACAATGCAAACAGTGATAGACTTCATTTTTGGGGGCTCCAAAATCACTGCAGATGGTGACTGCAGACATGAAATTAAAGAATTCTTGCTCCTTGGAAGAAAAAGGACAACATATTAAAAAGCAGAGACACTACTTTGCCAACAAAAGTCCATCTAGTCAAAGCTATGGTTTTTCCAGTAGTCATGTATGGATGTGAGAGTTGGACTGTGAAGAAGGCTGAGTACCAAAGAATTGACGCTTTTGAACTGTGGTGTTGGAGAAGACTCGTGAGAGTCCCTTGGACTGAAAGGAGATCAAACCAGTCTGTTCTAAAGGAAATAAGTCTTGAATATTCATTGGAAGGACTGATACTGAAGCTGAAGCTCCAGTCCTTTGGCCACCTGATGTCAAGAGCTGACTCATTTGAAAAGACCCTGATGCTGGGAAAGATTGAGGGCAGGAGGAGGAGGGGATGAGAGAGGATGAGATGGTTGGATGGCATTATTGACTGATGGAAATGAGTTTGAGTAAGTGCTGGGAGTTGGTAATGGACAGAGAAGCCTGGCATGCTGTGGTTCATGGGGTCACAAAGAGTCAGACAAGACTGAGCAACTGAACTGAACTGAAAGTGTTTCTTATGACATCACAATGATGGGATTGTCATTACACATTTTCCCAAACCGATTGAATGTAAAACATCTAGAGTTAATGTTTAACTTTCATAATTTCAATAATAACTTTCAGTGATTATGAGATGTCAATGTAGATTGATCAGTTAGAGCAAGTATCCCACTTTGGTGGGGAGTGTTGAAGACAAAGGAGTCTATGAACATGTGGAGACAGGGGTCATATGAGAAATCTTTGCAGTTTTAATTTTTCTAAGAACTTTAGGCTGTTCTGAAAATTCTTAATTAAGACAGAAGCCATAATTTTAAGCATGGCATTGGATGGTTGCTTAAAATCCTCTGTAGTTGTTCCATCTTATTTTACTTCATTAAGTAAAATAAAAAGATATATAAATTTCTCTAAAGATGCCCATGTCCCACTTACTGGCACTTGTGAATATATTACAATACATAGCAAAAAAAAACTTTGCAGATGTGATTAAATTAAACTTTTTGACACAGGGAGGTTATCCTGGTTTATCTTTGTGTGTGTGCTCAGTTGTGTCCAACTCTTTGCAACCCCATGGACTGTAGCCATACCAGGCTCCTCTGTCCATGGGATTTTCCAGGCCTAATTTAGTCACAACGATCCTTATAGAGGGAGGCAGTTGGGGTCAGAGAAGGATATGTGACTATGGAAGCAGGTATTGGAGAGATTTGAAGATGTTCTTATTGAAGTTGAAGATGGAAGAAGAGGCCTAATGCCAAGGAATGCAGGCATCCTCTGGAATCTGGAAAATGGAAGGAAATGGAATATCCCCTGAAGCTTCCAGAAGGAATCCTGTCTGCTGAGGCCTTGATGTTTCACCCCAGTGAAGCTGACTTTGGACTGCTGTCTTTAGAATTGTGAGATAATCAATTTGAGTCCCTTTAGGCTAAAAATGGGTGGTAACTTCTTCCAGAAGCAATAGGAATATAATACAAATTATTTGTTGAAGAGTCATAAACTTCAGCCAAATTCTGTGACTACTCCATTTGAAATTGCAAGTGCTTCTTCCTATCTTCTGTGCCTTACTTTCACACTTTATTTTTCTCTTACTTCTATCTGACCTCTTGTTTATTCTCTTATTTCCCCATCTTTCTAGAATTTATGTATCCATGAGAACAGAAATGCTATTTAGTTATGACTGTTTTTTCAGCACCTAGGACAGTGCCAGACTTACACTTGCTCAGACCATGCCTACTGTATGAATGGTAAGTATGGAAGGAGAAGGAAACTGTGGACCTTAATCTCATTCATCAAGTAGAGACACATTACTTTGCCTTCCTCTGTGTCTCTCCTTCTCTGTATCACCAATGGTACAATTCTGGGTTCTGCAATCTTCTATCTGTACCTGTATAATAACACTTGGCTCACCGTTTTATATTTAGTTATTATATTCTTGGGCTTTCTTGGTGGCTCAGAGGTTAAAGAATCTGCCTGCAGTGTGAGAGAGTGGATCAATGGCTACACACTCCACTATTCTTGCCTTGAGAATTCCATGAACAGAGGAGACTGGTGGGCTACAGCCCATGGGGTTGCAGAGTCAGACATGACTGAATGACTTTTGCTATTGTATTTTTCTTCATATCATTTCTGGAAGAGCAAGACCATGCTCATTTTTGTAATACACATCCAAACACAATACTAGGAACACAGTAATATCTGCAGGTATGGCTAACTAGTACAAAACTCAAGACTGTTATTAGCACTCTTACGGAAAAGACAATGCCATCTATTAGAAAGATCCCTTCACCCTAGAAGTCAAGTATGAATTCTAAAAATTACAAGTCATAATGTCCTAGACAACTTACTCAACCTTTCTGGGCCAACCTTGCATTTATAACATGAACCCTACTTTACAAGGTTATGAGAAGTTTCAGTTGTAATCTTGACTTAAAAAGTATTCACAACCTAAAAGCTGAAAGCTATCTTTTATTTGACATGAAGTGTTAGGGCCTTAAGCCTGGGATACAACATCTCAAGTAACTCTGAGAGGACTACTCTGAGGAGGCGAGGGGTTGAGCCAGGTTATATAAAAGTTTTGCAACAAAGGGGAAGTAGTCTGAATGTCAAAAGATTATTGTTAATTAATTGAAAACCAGATATCCCAAATTAAGGAATTTAGCGTTTTTCTCTATGTATGGGAGATGCAAGTCTGGGCTCACTCTGTGTGTGTGTGTGTATATACATATGTGTTGTATATATACATATATGCTTTCACGTTCACTTTCATGTATATGTAACCATTTCTTTATGAATTATAAGGCATTATAACATTGCAAGTTTATAAGACAATATCTCCAAATCAAGTAAGAACCCATTTGGATTCTGGGGATGAATGTCTCTTTTAATTTAAACATTTCTAGATTCTTAATGAAACACACTACCATGGCCTTACTTTCTACCTGTAAATCGACTACAGCCAAGTCTATAATAGATCTCCATCCCTGAGTTTTCTCTTAAGTTCAGGAATAGACACATGTTTTCATTACTAAATGAAGTTGTGAGCTGTCATGGCTGGAATCTACCTACATTAATCCCTTCAACACACTAGTGTATGGATCTTTACTGTGTGACTGCAGTATGCCAGGTAATCCACTGTGGTAAAAAAAAAAGAAAGAAAGAAAGAAAGGAAAAAAGTTCTAACAGCTGAGTGCCAGACCGTTTGCTCTACAAAGGATCACTCAGTGACTTTGTAGAGGTTGAATTTAAGGGCCAAGCAAAGGTGTGGAGATTCACTAGGGGGTTCTGATAGTTATCCAAGGAAGGGGTGATGGTCCTGCATCCTGAAAGGCATCTTTAATATGGATCAAGTGGAGCTAACTGCACTTGAGGAACATAAAATTAAATATACATATTTATTGTTTAGTAAAGTGGGTGAGGCAAAGGGAGAAATTAAAAATCACTCCCACGATTCCAGTGTGGGTGATTAGGGGGTTAGCAATCCTAGCTGTGACAGTCATTCAGGAGAAGGCATTGGTTTAGAGGACAGATCATTAGTTTAACATATGACAAACCACTTTGGCAGGTTGACTTGAGGCATCTCAGGACTGTGTACAATGATCCACTCATGTCTGGACTGTGGATAAATGGTAGGGCTTTTAATTTTTTCTCTGAAGTACTGCTGGGCTACCATAGCAGGTCCCCAGTTTTGATGAGTAAAGAAGATGTTTCCCCGTGTCATCACACTGAAACACCCAAGTGTCAGAGAATAAAACTGGAGAAGTGACCTTATCCTCTTGAGTGATTTGTTAAAATATGTTTAGTGCCCAGTGGCAGGTTTTCATCTTTCTAGTTAATGAAGAAACGTAAGCATTAACACTCCCAAAGGGCCTTTCCAACAACTCTGATAAGCACTAAAATAACTGTCCTCCATGAAACATTGCAAATAGAATCATCACAACACATCATAATGAAAAGTGTGTCACAAATTGATTTTTTTTAGCTACCACTGGATCTTCATTAACACACATTGTAGATGTGTTTTCTGAAATCACATGCCATTTTCCTAGGCTAAATGTATTTTAGAGGAGCTGTGACAGATCTGATGTGAAATGCACTGTTTTGCAATTACTGTGTGTCTCTGACACTGGCATTCTCTAATTCATACTCACAAAAGTCTTGCACATGTAAGATTATTAGCAATTATTTTTTGGATGAGAAAACTGAATCAGTTAATGAAATGACAATCACATTATATTATGGGCTGTGAAGCCAAAACAGACTTAAGTTCAAATCTAGGCTTAGGCAGGTTATTTAGTATCCTTGAGCCAAAATTTACTTGTTGATAAAGTAAGACTATCTGTACAACAGAAATATTTTTAAAATGTCATTTATTTAGCTAATATTCTTAATTAGTATTTAGTGGCAGATACGTAACAAATGCTGGTCACCTTCTCGTCACACTCTTGCACTGCCGCTTTATTTGACTTAAAAACTAAGAACCAAAAGTAAACAGGAAACTTCTGCTTCTGATTGTAACAGAGCAGAGACAAGTAGATCAATACAAACACTCAGAATAATGAAAAGCTTGGAATATATATATATATATATAAATTAAATTATATATACTATAATTATGCAGC
>NW_011494637.1:3076847-3077832 GCF_000754665.1 Bison bison bison | reverse complement strand
AAAAAAACACAAAAATGCAAAAAAAAAAAAAAAAAACACCAAAAACCAAAACTATGCACATGGTACTAAAAATATCACAAAAGAGTCACTTGTCTATAGTAGTCAGCTGAAAACAAAAAGATAGACCATTACCATGTACATCCTCAGATGGGACTATGTATGCCAAGTGACTTAAATTTTTTGCCATACTATACATGTTTGTGAGTGATCATGAAAGCATCATAAATATTACATTTGAGTTACAAATAAAATATAGCAAGTAGGTGAGTTTGTAAATATTGAATCTATATATACCAAGGATTAATTATATATGTAAATATTGTATTTACAATATAATATTTCTCACTTTCCAAACAAAGTGTCTTTCAAAACCAAAAAAGTAAAAGGCACTGTCAGACAAACAATGGCTAGAAGAATTTATTGACAGAAGACCTATACTGCGATAAACACTGAAGGGAATTCTTAGGCCAAATTAAAAGAATTACAATGTGGAGTATGTTAAGTATAGAACCACAAGGATAAAACTAAAAGGATAAGTGTTTAGTGACTTTAAAAATGGTAGAAGGGAGAACAAGACGGTGGAGGAGTAAATGGACATGGAGTACATCTCTCTCCACACGTACATCAGGAATGCACCTTCAGACACAGAAGTAAACGCAGACCACCAGCTGTAGGCGGACAGGAGGACCTGACCAGTGGAAAAGAATATATCACATCAGATCAGATCAGTCGTTCAGTCGTGTCCGACTCTTTGCGACCCCATGAATTGCAGCACGCCAGGCCTCCCTGTCCATCACCAACTCTCGGACTTCACTCACACTCACGTCCATCGAGTCAGTGATGCCATCCAGCCATCTCATCCTCTGTCGTCCCCTTCTCCTCCTGCCCTCAATCCCTCCCAGCATCAGAGTCTTTTCCAATGAGTCAACTCTTCACTTGAGGTGGCCAAAGTACTGGAGTTTCAGCTTTAGCATCATTCCTTCCA
>NW_011494637.1:3076641-3076747 GCF_000754665.1 Bison bison bison | reverse complement strand
TATGGGTCTACAAGAAACCCACTTCAGACCTCAAGACACATATAGACTGAAAGTGAGAGGATGGAAAAATATATTCCATGCAAATGGGAAGCAAAAGAAAGCTGAA
>NW_011494637.1:3074406-3076541 GCF_000754665.1 Bison bison bison | reverse complement strand
GGTTTTCCTCCTTTTTTTTTTTTTTTCTCTCTCTCTCTTTTTTTTATTTTAATTTTTAAGGCTTAGTTTTTTCTACATTTATTCCTTTGTTTGCTTTTCTTACTTTTCTTTTCCCCTTGAAGTTACTCTTTAATTTATATAAATCTTCTTCATCTACCTCTGTTTAACTTTGCATATCTATTCTTTCTTTCTTTTCTTTCTTTCCTTTCCTCTCAACATATTTGTTAGTTTTGTTTTCATTTCTTTATTTCCGACTTTTAGTTTTGTTTTCGAGTTTGTGCTTAAGTTAGTTTTGTTCTTAACTGATAAATATAATTTTTGATTTCCTTTATTCACCAGATCCATCTACTGTACTTTATTTTTGTTGGACTATTTTCACTTTGCTCATGGGTGTATATGTACATGTGTATATTCCATTATTTTAATTATTATTTACCTGATTTTGTAACTGCCATTTGTCTGGAGTTCATCTTTGGTTTCTTGTTTTTGGATATTTGTTTTACTGTCCCCTAATGCCATAACTAACCACCTGTGGAATCTTTGTTCCTAACCAGAGATCAAACCCTGAGCCTTTGGAGTTGGAGCACTGACCCCAAGACCCTAGACTACCAGAGAACTAACCCTAGGGAGTATCCAATAGTGAGAACTCACACAAAGGAAACCACCTGAATCCAAGATCCAGCATCACCCAACCACCAGTAGCACCCTGTGCAGGACGCCTCATCTAAACAACAAACAAAGCAAAAATACAAGCCCAGTCATCAGCAGACAGGAGTACCACCTCACTCAGCCTTGCCCAGCAGAGGAAAAACAAACAAACAGACAAAACCTCAGCACAAATCTCACCCTGTATGAAGCTCACACAAACCACTGGACCAACCTTAGGAAGGCAGAAACCAAAAGGAAGAAAGCATTCAACCTTCTTCAAGGAAAGAATTCAACTTTCCTTGAAGCCAGGGAAAAGGAGACCTCAAACCCAATAACTTAAAAAAAAGAGAAAGGCAGAGAAATGCTGCACAAATGAAGGAACAAACTAAAACACAGAAGCCCAAATAAATGAAGAGGAAATAGGAAAATTACCTGGAAAAGAGTTCAGAATAATGATAGTAAAGATGATCAAAAACCTTGAAAACAAAATGGAGAAAATGCAAGAATCAATTAATAAAGACCTAGAAGAATTAAAGAAAGCATACAGAGACAAATAACACAATTACTGAAATTAAAAATTCTCTAGAAGGAATCAATAGCAGAATATCTAAAGCAGAAGAAGGAATCAGTGAGCTGGAAGATAAAATGGTGGAAATAACTTCTGAAGAGCAGAATAAAGTAAAAAGAATGAAAAGAGCTGAGGACAGCCTCAGAGACCTCTGAGACCATATCAAATGCACCAACATTTGAATTATAGGGGACCCAGAAGAAGAAGGGAAAAGGAAAGGGTACGAGAAAATTTTAGAAGAGATTATAGTCGAACATTTCCCTGACATAGAAAAGGAAATAGCCAATCAAGTCCAAGAGTTGCAAAGTCCCATACAGGATAAACTCAAGGAGAAACATGCCAAGACACATACTACTCAAACTAACAAAGACTAAACACAAGAAAGAATATTAAAAGGAGAAACAGAGAAGCAACAAGTAGCATACAAGGGAAACTCCATATGCTTAACAGGCTGATTTTTCAGCAGAAACTGCAGGCCAGAAGGAAATGGCAGGATATATTTAAAGTACTGAGAAGGAAAAATCTACAACCAAGATTACCATACCCAGCAACGATCTCATTCAAAATTGATGGAGAAGTAAAAAGCTTTTCAGACAAGCAATAGTTAAGAGAATTCAGTACCACCAAATCAGCTTTACAAGTGTTAAACGGACTTATATAGTCAAGAAATACAACAGAAGAAAAAAGATCTACAAAATCATCCCCAAACAATTAGAAAATGGCAATAGGAACATATATATCAATATTACTTTAAATTTGAATGGATTAAATGTTCCAACCTAAAGACACAAACTGCCTGAATGGATACAAAAGCAAGACCAATATATATGTTGTCTACAAGAAACCCACTTCAGACCTCAAGACACATATAGACTGAAAGTGAGAGGATGGAAAAATATATTCCATGCAAATGGGAAGC
>NW_011494637.1:3072857-3074306 GCF_000754665.1 Bison bison bison | reverse complement strand
ACAGTCTTTGCCACACCCATATATATGACAGGCAGAAACATGGGTCTTCTGGAAGGGGCAGTGGCTGGGAGCTGGAGTTTAGGGATTGTGGAGCAATCCCAGGGCGAGGGCTGCTGTTGACTGCAGAGAGACAGATGGAGGGAATGTGAGGGAGGAGATCATGGTGGGAAATGCCTGTGGAGGAAAGCCAGGCAGCCATGGAAGCGAGGCGATACTGCTGAGTCACACATAGTGGTTGGAGCCATCACCATAGCCTCTCTTTCCCCACAGGCCAGCTTTGGCAGCTGAACAATAGAGAAGCTGGCCCATCAAATGCCTGACACACTAAACTATAGAGTAGGGCCCCACCCAGGGTGCCCCCTTAAGTGCCTGATGCGCCAATCTACAGAATAGGACCCCATCGAGGTGCCCCTTTAAGTGCCTAATGCTCTGATCTACAGAGTAGGACCCCAGTCAGGGGGCCCTTCTCTGTGCCTGATGCGCCGAACAACAGAGGACCCCAGGCAAGGGAGCCCTCTAAGTACCTGAATGAGTGGAGCTACAGAGAAAGACTGGCCAAAGAGGTCTTCTGATCACCAGCTACAAGAGGCTCGAAAAAAGACTCTGATAGGGCCATAACTCCTGCAGCAGAATAAGTCTGTGTCCCTGAACACTTGGTACCACCAAGGTCCCCACAAGCCAAGCAGCTGCATGACCTTCACACTCACCTCTCACTGGGGCAGAGCTGCCACAGGTGGGGGGAAAAAACATCATGTGTTTATGTACGTAGGGTGGCTTCTGTTCTGTCCGACTCTTTGCAACCTGGTAAACTGTGGCCGGCCGTAGGGGGTTCTCCAGGCAAGAATACTGGAGCATACTGGCCATTATTGGTTGCCATACCCTTCTAGAGCACTGTATTTCCTGCTGCCCTAGCCACCAGCCCCCCTGAGTACCTTGGGTCACCAGAACCCATGCGACCCAAGCCACTGTACCACTTCCACACCTGACCCTCACTGGGAGAGACCCAAGCCCTCCAGGGCAGCCTCAGGAGCTAAATCCCAGTGGACAACCCACATGTAGAGGTGGAAATAAAACCACAATTGAAACCCAGGGGCAGTGTGGCTAAGGAAGAAGACCCAAAACCTTCACACCAGCTGTACAAGCTGTAGGTTAAATACACATGATCAACTAAGCAAACTCTGTGTCTATGGAATATGTAAAATGACACTGAGAGCTCCCGCAAAAGAAAACACAGTGGCTCTGATAGCTGTGGACATTGCAGGCAAGAACACACGGGAGTGGGACTAGATAAGAATCTGAGCTGCCCCCACAGCAGGTCCAGAGATCAACACAGTGTGGGAGGGCATCCTAAGGAGGTGAGGTGGACTGTGATTCCCAGTGCTGGAAAAGACTCTGACAGCAGTGACTCAAGAAAAGCATTTATTATTCTTACTTTTTTGACTTGTTCTG
>NW_011494637.1:3062060-3072757 GCF_000754665.1 Bison bison bison | reverse complement strand
ACATATAGACTGAAAGTGAGAGGATGGAAAAATATATTCCATGCAAATGGGAAGCAAAAGAAAGCTGAAGTAACAATCCTCATATCAGGCAAAATAGACCTTAAAATACAGAAGATTACAAGACATAAGGAAGGACACAACATAATGATCAAGGGATCAATCCAAGAGGAAGACATAACAATTGTAAATATCTATGCACCCAACATATGAGCACCTCAATACATAAGACAAACACTAACATACATAAAAGGAGCAATTGACAGTAACACAATAATAGTAGGAGACTTTAACACACCAATGGACAGATCATCAAAACAGAAAATTAATAAGGAAACACAAGTCTTAAATGGTACATGGATGAAATGGATCTCATTGATATCTTCAGGACTTTCCAAAGTGCAGAAGAATACACATTCTTCTCAAGTGCACATGGAACATTCTCCAGGATAGACCACATCTTGTGTCACAAGTCAAGCCTCAGTAAATTTAAGAAAATTGAAATTGTATTAAGCATCTTTTCCGACCACAATGCTAAATGAGACTAGATATCAATTACAAGGGGGGAAAAAAACTGTAAGAAGCACAAATACATGAGATTAAACAACGTCTTTCTAAATAACCAACAGGTTACTGAATAAATCAAAAGGGGAATAAAAAAAATTCTAGAATCAAATGACAATGAAAACATGACAACTCAAAACCTATGGGATGCAGCAAAAACAGTTCTAAGAGGGAAGTTTATAGCAATACAATCCTACAACAAGAAAAACATCAAATAGGCAACCTAAATTTACACCTAACACAACTGGAAAAAGAAGAATAAAAATACCCAAAATTAGTAGAAGGAAAGAAATCATAAAGACCTGAGCAGAAATAAATGAAGAAGAAATGAAAGAAACAATAGTAAAGATTAATAAAAATAAAAGCTGGTTATTTGAGAAGATAAACAAAATTGACAAACCCTTAGCCAGACTCATCAAGAAAAAAATAAAGAATCAAATCAACAAAATTCGAAATGAAAAAGTAGAGGTTATAACAGACAATGCAGAAATGCAAAGGATTATAAGAGACTATTATGAACAACTATATGGCAATAAAATAGATAACTGCAGAAATTGTCAGATTCTTAGAAAAGTTCAATCTTCCAAGACTGAACCAGGAAGAAATAGAAATTATGAACAACCCAATTACTAGCACTGAAATTGAAGCTGTGATCAAAAATCTCCAAAAGAAAAACAAAAACAAAACAAAAGCCCAGGACCAGATGGCTTCACAGGAGAATACTTTCAAACATTTAGAGATGAGCTAACGCCTATCCTTCTAAAACTCTTTCAAAAAATCGCAGAGGAAGGAACACTTCCAAACTCATTCTACGAGGCCACCATCACCCTGATACCAAAACCACACAAAAGCAAAACACACACACACACACACACAAACTACAGGCCAATATCACTGATGAATACAGATGTGAAAATACTCAACAAAATTTTAGCAAACACAATTCAGCAACACATCAAAAAGCTCATACACCATGATCATGTTGGGTTTATTCCAGGGATACAAGGCTTCTTCAGTATGCAGAAATCAATCAATGTAATACACTATATTAACAAATTGAAAGATAAAAACCATATGATCATCTCAATAGATGCAGAAAAAGCCTTTGACAAAATCAGCACCTCTTTATGATTAAAACTCTTCAAAAAATGGGCATAGAAGGAACCTACCTCAACATAGTAAAGGCCATATATGATAAGCCTGCAGCAAACATTATTTTCAAAGGTGAAAGACTGAAAGCATTCCCCCTAAGATCAGGAACGAGACAAGGGTGTCCACTTTCAACACTGTTATTCAACATCATTCTGGAAGTCCTACCTACAGCAATCAGAGAAGAAAAAGAAATAATAGGAATCCAGATCGGAAAAGAAGTAAAACTCACTGTTTGCAGTTGACATGATACTATACATAGAAAACCCTAAAGATAGTATCAGGAAATTACTAGAGCTAATCAGTGAGTTTAGCAAAGTTGCAGGATACAAAATCAATACACAGAAGTCACTTGCATTTCTATATACTAACAATGAAAAATCAGAAAGAGCAATTAAGAAATCAATCCCATTCACCATTGCAACAAAAATAATTAAATATCTAGGAATAAACTTACCCAAGGAGACAAAAAAAAAACTACACAGAAAATTACAAGACCCTAATGAAAGAAATCAAAGATGACAATAACATATGGAGAGATATTACATGTTCCTGTGTAGAAAGAAAAAATATTGTGAAAATGACTATACTACCAAATGCAATCTATAGACTTAATGCAATCCCTATCAAATTGTCAATGGCCTTTTTCACAGAATGAGAACAAAACTTTCACAATTCATATGGAAACACAAAAGACCCTCAATAGCCAAAGCAGTCTTGAGAAAGAAGAATGGAGCTGGAAGAGTAAAGCTTTCTGACTTCAGGTTATACTACAAGGCTACAATCATCAAGACAGTATGGTACTGGCACAAAAACAGAAATATAGACCAATGAAACAAGATGGAAAGCCCAGAAATAAACCCATGCATTTATGGGTACCTTATTTTTGACAGTGGAGGCAAAAATATACAATGGGGCAAAGACAGCCTCTTCAATAAGTGGTGCTGGGAAAACTGGAAAGCTACATGTAAAAGAATGAAATTAGAACACTTCCTAACACCATACACAAAGATAAACTCAAAATGGATTAAAAACATAAATGTCAGACTAGAAACTATAAAACTCTTAGAGGAAAACATAGGCAGAACACTCAATGCCATAAATCAAAGCAAAATCCTCTATGATCCACCTCCTAGAGTAACAGAAATAAAAACAAAAGTAAGCAAGTGGGACCTGATTAAACTTAAAAGCTTTTGCACAGCAAAGGAAACTATAAGCAAGGTGAAAAGACAACCCTCAGAATGGGAGAAAATAATAGCAAATGAAACAACTGACAAAAGATTAATTTCCAAAATATACAAGCAGCTCATACAACTCAATACCAGAAAAACAAACAACCCAATCAAAAAGTGGGAAAAAGACCTAAACACACATTTCTCCAATGAAGACATACAGATGGCTAACAAACACATTAAAAGATTCTCAACATTGCTCATTATTCAGTTCAGTTCAGTTCAGTCACTCGGTTGTGTCCGACTCTTTGTGACCCCATGAACTGCAGCACGCCAGGCCTCCCTGTCCATCACCAACTCCCAGAGTTCACCCAAAAGCATATCCATTGAGTCCGTATTGCCATCCAACTATCTCATCCTCTGTCGTCCCCTTCTTCTCCTGCCCTCAATCTTTCCCACTATTAGGGTCTTTCCAAATGAGTCAGCTCTTCGCATCAGGTGACCAAAGGATTGGAGTTTCAGCTTCAACATTAATCCTTCCAATGAACACCCAGGACTGATCTCCTTTAGGATGGACTGGTTGGATCTCCTTGCAGTCCAAGGGACTCTCAAGAGTTTTCTCCAATACCACAGTTCAAAAGCATCAATTTTTCTGCGCTCAGCTTTCTTTATAGTCCAACTCTCACATCCATACATGACCAGTGGAAAAAGCATAGCCTTGACTAGACGGACCTTTGTTGGCAAAGTAATGTCTCTGCTTTTTAATATTCTGTCTAGGTTGGTCATAACTTTCCTTCCAAGGAGCAAGCGTCTTTTAATTTCATGTCTGCAATCGCCATCTGCAGTGATTTTGGAGCTCCCAAAAATGAAGTCTCTCACTGTTTCCACTGTTTCCCCATCTGTTTCCCATGAAGTGATGGGACCGGATGTCATGATCTTCGTTTTCTGAATGTTGAGCTTTAAGCCAACTTTTTCACTCTCCTCTTTCACTTTCATCAAGAGGCTCTTCAGTTCTTCTTCACTTTCTGCCATAAGGGTGGTTTCATTTGCATATCTGAGGTTATTGATATTTCTCCCACCAGTCTTTATTCCAGCTTGTGCTTCTTCCAGTCTAGCGTTTCTCATGATGTACTCTGCATAGAAGTTAAATAAGCAGGGTGACAATATACAGCCTTGATGTAATCCTTTTCTTATTTGGAACCAGTCTATTGTTCCATGTCCAGTTCTAACTGTTGCTTCCTGACCTACATACACGTTTCTCAAGAGGCAGGTCAGGTGGTCCGGTATTCCCATATCTTCCAGAATTTTCCACAGTTTATTGTGATCTATGCAGTCAAAGGCTTTGGCATAGTCAATAAAGCAGAAGTTAATGTTTTTCTGGAACTCTCCCGCTCATTATTAGAGAAATGCAAATCAAAACTACAATGAGATATCACCTCACAGCAGTCAGAATGGCCGTCATCAAAAAGTCTCCAAACAATAAATGCTGGCAAAGGTGTGGAGAAAAAGGCACACCCTTGCACTGTTGGTGGGAATGTAAATTGATACAGCCACTATAGAAGGCAGTATGGTGATTCCTTTAAAAATCTTGAAATAAAACCACCATATGACACAGCAATCCCAATCCTAGGCACATACCCTGAGGATACCAAAATTGACAGAGACACATGTATCCCATTGTTCATGGAAGCTCTATTAACAACAGGTAGAACATGGAAGCAACCTGGATGTCCATTGACAGATGAATGGATAAAGAAGTTGTGGTATATATACAGAATGCAATATTAGTCACCCATAAAACAGACCACATTTGAGTCAGTTCTAATGAGGTGGATGAATGTAGGACCTATTATACGGAGTGAAGTGAGTCAGAAAGATTTTTGAAAGATAAATACCATATTCTAACACATATATACGGGATCTAGAAAAAGGGTACTGAAGAATTTATTTACAATGCAAAAATGGAGAAATAGACATAGAGAATAGACCTATGGACATAGCGAGAGGGAAGAAGAGGGTGAGATATATGGAAAGAATAACATGGAAACTTACATTACCGTATGTAAAATAGATTGCCAATGGGAATTTGCTGTATGGCTCAGGAAACTCAAACAGGGGCTCTGTATCAACCTAGCGGGATGAGATGGGGAGGAAGATGCGAGGGAGTTTCAAAAGGGAGGAGATATGTATGCCTATGGCTGATTCATGTTGAGGTTTGACAGAAAACAGCAAAATTCTATAAAGCAATTATTTTTTCAATAATAAATTAATTAATTAAAAAATGGTAGAAGGAAGAGCATGCTCACATATAACAAATATTTAATTTAATCATCATCTGTCATATACATTTGCAATTTTTAGTGTTATTATTGGAATATAAAAAAGTAATAAAACACAATTAGAAAAAGGTTATCACATACATACTTAAAAGTGACACAAAATTAGAAATATAAATTTTAAAAATAATTACGATTGTTGCACTAAAGATTAATGGAAAATGTAGGCAAAATGCAGGATCAGGTGAGTAATTTCAGCAGAAATTGAGACTAAAAATAAAATTAAATTGAAATTCTGGAAATCAAAAACAGAGAAGGAGAGATGAAGGCTGTCTTCAATTGGTTCTTCAGTAGATTCCACACAGTCTAGGAAAGAATGAATGAACCTGAACACAAATGAATAGAAATGACCTAAACTGAAATTCAAAAAGAAAAAATAGGCATAGCCTCTCAGGACTGTCAGGGAAAAACAGATCCATATACAGACACAGTTGATCTTTGAACAACAGAGTTAAGAGTGCCGACCCCCCATGCAGTTGAAAATTTGCATAAAACTTTACCTTTGGCTCTCCACATTCTCAGTTCCGGATCCACAGATTAACCAACTGCAGATTGTAGACTATAGTATGCATGTATTGAAACAAATCCACAGGTAAGCGGATCCATGCAGTTCAAATCCATGTTTTTCAAGGGTCAACTGTAACAAGAATCCCAGGAAAAGAAGAAAAAGAGATAAAACATTTGAAGACATAATGGCCAGAAATTTCTAAAGTTTGTAGCAAACCACAGACCATAGATTCAAGAAATTAAGAGAATACAAAGCAAGGTAAGTAGCAAAAGACTGACAATAAGCATATCATATTCACACTGCTGAAAACCAAAGAAAAAGAGAAAACCTTCAAGGAAGCCAGAGGGTTGGAGTGGTGGGGGGTGGCGGGGACATGTTATCTATACAAAACATAAGCATACTTTTGGTGAGAAATTACACATAAAAGACAACAATTGAAAGGCATCTTTAAAGTGCTAACAGCAATAAAAGAAGCTGTCAACCGAGAATTCTATGCACACATAAGATATTCTTTTAAAATGGAGAAAGAAATACTTTGACAAACAAAATTTGAAGACAGCAGACCTTGTCTGTAAGTCATGCTAGCAGAATTTTTCCAAGTAGGGAAAATATATGCCAGAAACTTGAATCTTCACAAAGAAGAACATTATAAAGCAACTAAATTAAGATAAAGTATATGCTTTATTTTTACTTTAATTGCTCCAAAACATAAGAGCTATTTAAAGCAATATGAATATGAAGTGTTGCTTACTTACACAATATGTAAAACTAAAATATATAATAACAGTAATGTAAGGAATGAAAAGGGGATACAGAAAATATGTTATTATAAGGTCTTTGTATTATTCATGAAACTGTATACTATTATTTAACAATGTACTACATTTATCTTATAAGCCCTAGGGCAGGTGCTAAAATATTTTTAAAATATTTATAAATAATAAGTTGATAGAATATATAAAATATATTCATAAAATTACTCAATTAAAAACCAAGAAAAGCCCTACATGTAAAAAAGAATAAGCAAAGAACAATCAGGAAGCAGTTAACTATACGGTATATTGTAATTTAACTGTATCAATCATAACTTTAAATGTGAATGGTCTAAATGTATTATTTAAAATACAAAGATTGTAGGATTGTATTAAAAAAGTAATACACATAGTTTGTCTACTATATAAAAAAGCTTATTTTTTAAGAGGGTTAAAAGTAAAATAATAGGTTAAGGTACCTCATGAAATCTTTAATCATAGGATATTTCAAAGTAAAATTCAAGACAAGGAGGTTTATTGGATATAAAGAAAGACACTGCACAGTGATAAAGAAGGCAATTCCCTAAGCGGATGTCCGAATTCCCACTGTGTATCCCTAATGGGGCTTCCCAGGCGGCACTAGTGGTTAAGAACCTGCCTACATATGCAGGATGTGAGTGACACGGGTTTGATCCCTAAGTTGAGAAGATCTCCTGGAGCAGGACATGACAACCCGCTCCAGTATTCTTGCCTGGAAGATTCCACGGACAGAAGAGCCTGGGGGGTTATGGTCCACAGGGTTGCAAAGAGTCAGACACAACTGCAGTGTCTTAGGATGCATGCCTGTGTACCTAGCAACAGAGCTTCTCTTTTATGGAAGGTCATCACATTTTGGGTCTTGGTTTTATATTTTATTTTTATGTGTTTCTATTATCTTACGTTTTTAAAATGGGTTGCTTGATTGATTATTGTTGAGTTTTAATACTACTTTTTATGTTCTGTATCAGTTCAGTTCAGTGCAGTGCAGTCGCTCAGTCGTGTCCGACTCTCTGCGACCCCATGAATCGCAGCACGCCAGGCCTCCCTGTCCATCACCAACTCCCGGACTTCACTCAGACTCACGTCCATCGAGTCGGTGATGCCATCCAGCCATCTCATCCTCTGTCATCCCCTTCTCCTCCTGCCCTCAATCCCTCCCAGCATCAGTCTTTTCCAATGAGTCAACTCTTCACATGAGGTGGCCAAAGTACTGGAGTTTCAGCTTTAGCATCATTCCTTCCAAAGAAATCCCAGGGCTGATCTCCTTCAGAATGGACTGGTTGGATCTCCTTGCAGTCCAAGGGACTCTCAAGAGTCTTCTCCAACACCACAGTTCAAAAGCATCAATTCTTCGGTGCTCAGCTTTCTTCACAGTCCAACTCTCACATCCATACATGACCACTGGAAAAACCATAGCCTTGACTAGACGGACCTTTGTTGGCAAAGTAATGTCTCTGCTTTTTAATATGCTATCTAGGTTGGTCATAACTTTCAAGTCCTTTATCAGAAATGTGATTTGCAATTATTTCTTCTCAGTCTTTTAGTCCTATTAATAGTATCTTGAACAGTCATTGTTTTCAATTTTGACAAAATCTAGTGTGTGTATATATATATATATATATATATATTTTCCACTTATGGATTGTGTTTTTGTTGCAGTATCTAAAAACTGTTCTCCAAACCCAAGGTCATGAATAATGTTTGTATGTTCTATTCTAGAGGTTGCGTGGTTTTGCATTTTACACTTAATACTACGATTCATTTTGAATTAGTTTTTCTTAATGAGTTGTGAAGTATGTGTTGTATTTCTTTTTCTGGCATAGAGGGGTTTTGGAAGAGCAGTGGAAGGAGGTAGAATTACTTAAACATTGGTAAGGAGAAACCAGTCATATTTTTCGTGAGTGTTTAACGGCTGATGGAATATTGGGTTCTTGAAGAGCAACAGTCAGATCAGGTCAGCCGTTTCCTGTCAGTTATTTCCTGTGGGCCTAATATGAGTTTGTGAAGTGAGTGTGTTGGAGACTGAACACAGAGCAGGACAGCTGTATGTTCCCCCTCTAAGGGAAACACAGCATTCCTGAAGTCTAAAGCAGCGGTGCGTGGAAGACTGTTGACTAAGAAAGTATATAGAGAGATGATTATAGGCTAGAATCATTTCTCCTGCAAATCATCTGCTGCTGAAGGCTACAGGGGAGGCATGGCAGTTGCTCAGGAGGCCCTTTGGAGGAAAGCTGGAAATTAGGCAAGATTGCTGACAGCCCCATGCCCAAGGCCCTTACCAAATGGAAGCAAGCTAGCATTCTGAAAAAGCTACACACTGAAGCAGCAAATATAGTGAAATTCCTCTAATGCATTCTGGGGCTTCAGCATGTGCAAAGAAGCAGCCTACAAAATGCTGTTGGCAGGGCCATGGCCACAGAGGAATTCCTGCAATTCACAGGATTCACAGGTCTTCACTGCAGTGAAGAAACCCTCCACAGAGGGACAGAAACAAATCTTCTGGGGGCATTCCAGGTGCTCATTGGGAATAGAGCTGAGACCCACTGAAAAACCAAAGAAAAGGCAGGAAGTGGAGGATATCTCCCAAAGCAGAGCCGGGTTTGGGAAGATGAAGGATGAAGCAAGAAGTCCAGAAACTTGTACAGCTGCTGAATCCCAGAAGACCTCTGGGTGAGGTTGTTCAAGTGTTGATTACTTACTGATAAGTAAAATTTATATCAGTTGAAATTAGAAGTGCTAAACCAGAAACGGGAAAATAGCTAAGTGACCAAAAAATAAATTCAGAGAGAATGGAATTCAGTCAAGAACTCAGAACCTTGGCTACTTCAGCTGATTTGGTGAAAATTAAAGTAGCTGAGAATGGCCCCAGTGCTGCCTGTTCCTGAAAGTTATGGCTGATAACATCACCTGTAGTGGATGTGAGTGTGACATCAGATGGGAGCTGGGCATCGGGTAGACTATGACCTCTGAGCAATGATCACAAAAAGAATACACGTGTCTCTGAATCATTGGATATTCAGTCTGAGAGGAAAATCACCTTTGAATGAGTATCTATCACATCTTAATAGGACACCACTGAAATGGGTATTTTACATTGGTGGTCAAGAAGCTGTTTTTCTTATATTGCTGACGGCAGTCAATTAGCTATACAATTTTCAGAACTCATTGGATGGACAAACCCTGAATCTGGTGAGCTAGACAGAGGTGGAAGCATATAAATGTATCTTGAAAAATAAGTGCTTTCACTATTGAGGATACTGTTTGCTGTGGGTTTGTCATATATAGCTTTTATTATTTTGAGATGTGTTCCTTCTATGCCTGCTTTCTGGAGGGTTTTTATCATAAATGGATGTTCCATTTTGTCAAAGGCTTTGTCTGCATCTATTGAGATAATCATATGGTTTTTATTTTTCAATTTGTTAATGTGGTGTATTACAGTGATTGATTTGCAGATATTGAAGAATCCTTGCATCCCTGGGATAAACCCCACTTGGTCATAATGTATGATTTTTTTAATATGTTGTTGGATTCTGTTTGCTAGAATTTTGTTAAGGATTTTTGCATATATGTTCATCAGTGGTATTGGCCTGTAATTTTCTTTTTTTGTGGCATCTTTGTCAGATTTTGGTATTAGGGTTATGGTGGCCTAATAGAATGAGTTTGGAAGTTTACCTTCCTCTACAATTTTCTGAAAGAGTGTGAGTTGGATAGGTGTTAGCTCTTCTCTAAATTTTTGGTAGAATTCAGCTGTGAAGCCGCCTGGCCCTGGGCTTTTGTTTGCTGGAAGATTTCTAATTACAGTTTCAATTTCCATGCTTGTGATGAGTCTGTTAAGATTTTCCATTTCTTCTTGATTCAGTTTTGGAAAGTTGTACTTTTCTAAGAATTTGTCCATTTCTTCCAAGTTGTCCATTTTATTGGCATATAGTTGCTGATAGTAGTCTCTTATGATCCTTTCTATTTCTGTGTTGTCTGTTGTGATCTCTCTATTTTCATATCTAATTTTGTTGATTTGATTTTTCTCCCTTTGTTTCTTGATGAGTCTGGCTAATGGTTTGTCAATTTTATTTATCCTCTCAAAGAACCAGCTTTTGGCTTTGTTGATTTTTACTGTGGTCTCTTTGGTCAATGGTAGAAAAATTGAAACCATTTCCTCTAAAGTCAGGAACAAGACAAGGCT
>NW_011494637.1:3061346-3061960 GCF_000754665.1 Bison bison bison | reverse complement strand
TTTTCACTCTCCTCTTTCACTTTCATCAAGAGGCTCTTCAGTTCCTCTTCACTTTCTGCCATAAGGGTGGTGTCATCTGCATATCTGAGGTTATTGATATTTCTCCCGGCAATCTTGATTCCAGTTTGTGTTTCTTCCAGTCCAGCGTTTCTCATGATGTACTCTGCATAGAAGTTAAATAAACAGGGTGACAATATACAGCCTTGACGAACTCCTTTTCCTGTTTGGAACCAGTCTGTTGCTCCATGTCCAGTTCTAACTGTTGCTTCCTGACCTGCACAACCATGCAAAACTCGGTAAGACAAAGGAACTAAGGGGAAAAACAGGAGTGTTAGTAGGACTGTACCTACCCTCAGTGGGTTGGGGAACTAAAGCAGGGGTCCTATCCCCACAGCAGGGCAATTGTCGGAGTCAGAAGAGAAACATTTAAGGCTGAGAGTGAAACAGCTGCTCTGTGGCAGCCTAAATGGAATGAGAATCAGACAGTCTTTGCCACACCCATATATATGACAGGCAGAAACATGGGTCTTCTGGAAGGGGCAGTGGCTGGGAGCTGGAGTTTAGGGATTGTGGAGCAATCCCAGGGCGAGGGCTGCTGTTGACTGCAGAGAGAC
>NW_011494637.1:3060840-3061246 GCF_000754665.1 Bison bison bison | reverse complement strand
ATGCAGCTGTTTTTCATTATTCATGGTAGTTGGATTTTAGAATGCTATCAGGAACACTGAAATAGTGGCTACTGAGCTGTTTCTCCTAAGGGAAACATAGAGTTAGTTTCCTTCAAACCCCTGATCATAATATTTTTGTCAGCTGATCAATACATAACCTTGTTGTATGTGTATTTCTGCTTAAATATGCCTTATTTACAATGTACTGTTAATGTATTGGCATTGAGATCATGGTCAACAGCACTACAGCCATAACTATAATTCATTTCTGAAAGAAAATTTTCTCTAACATCTATTTTCTCTATAAGGCACATCGCAGTCTTCTTGTGCTTAGAAATACCAGCCAACACTCCAGCACTATTTTAAACAATGAAATCATCAAAAAAAAAAAAGAAGCACAAAAATG
>NW_011494637.1:3060082-3060740 GCF_000754665.1 Bison bison bison | reverse complement strand
CAGAAAATTACTAGAGCTAATCAATGAATATAGTAAAGTTGCAGGATATAAAATCAACACACAGAAATCCCTTGCATTCCTATACACTAACAATGAGAAAACAGAAAGAGAAGCTAAGGAAACAATTCCATTCACCATTGCAATGAAAAGAATAAAATACTTAGGAATACATCTACCTAAAGAAACTAAAGACCTATATATAGAAAACTATAAAACACTGGTGAAAGAAATCAAAGAAGACACAAATAGATGGAGAGATATACCGTGTTCATGGATTGGAAGAATCAATATAGTGAAAATGAGTATACTACCCAAAGCAATCTATAGATTCAATGCAATCCCTATCAAGCTACCAATGGTATTTTTCACAGAACTAGAACAAATAACTTCACAATATGTATGGAAATACAAAAAACCTCAAATAGCCAAAGCAATCTTGAGAAAGAAGAATGGAACTGGAGGAATCAACCTGCCTGACTTCAGGCTCTACTGCAAAGCCATGGTCATCAAGACAGTATGGTACTGGCACAAAGACAGAAATATAGATCAATGGAACAAAATAGAAAGCCCAGAGATAAATCCATGCACCTATAGACACCTTATCTTCGACAAAGGAGGCAAGAATATACAATGGAGAAAAGATAATCTCTTTAAACAA
>NW_011494637.1:3050486-3059982 GCF_000754665.1 Bison bison bison | reverse complement strand
GCCTTATGACCCAGCAATCCCACTACTGGGCATACACACTGAGGAAACCAGAATTGAAAGAGACACGTGCACCCCAAAGTTCATTGCAGCACTGTTTATAATAGCCAGGACATGGAAGCAACCTAGATGTCCAACAGCAGATGAATGGATAAGAAAGCTGTCGTACATATATACAATGGAGTCTTACTCAGCCATTAAAAAGAATACATTTGAATCAGTTTTAGTGAGGTGGATGAAACTAGAGCCTATTATACAGAGTGAAGTAAGCTAGAAAGAAAAACACCAATACAGTATACTAAACCATATATATGGAATTTAGAAAGATGGTAATGATGACCTTATATTCGAGACAGCAAAAGAGACACAGATGTAAAGAACAGTCTTTTGGACTCTGTGTGAGAGAGCAAGGGTGGGGTGGTTTGGGAGAATGGCACTGAAACATGTATATTATCATATGTGAAATGAATCACCAGTCCAGGTTCAATGCATGATACAGGGTGCTTGGGCTGTTGCACTGGGATGACCCAGAGGGATGGGATGGAGAGGGAGGTGGGAGGGCGTTCAGGATTGGGAGCAGATTTTCACACGTAGCAGATTCATGTCAATGTATGGCAAAACCAATACAATATTGTAAAGTAATTAGCCTCCAATTAAAATAAATAAATTAAAAAAAATAAAATAAATGCTTTCCATGTCTACTTTTAAACACTAAACATGATACTTCTGAGGCTGCTGAACCCATAAACAGGGTTGATCTGTAGAAAATAAAGATTAGGATTATTCAAAAAATGCAAACAGTAAGAATAAAAGAACTCAAGAATCTCAGAAAAATTAAACTGGGTTCAGATGTTTACTTAAATATAATATGAAAAAGGAGAAAGTGGATGGCAATGACTGTGAGTGCATGCTAAATCACTTCAGTCATGTCCAACTCTTTGCAACACTATAGGCTGTAGCCTGCTAGGCTTCTCTGTCCGTGGGGGTTATCTAGACAAGAATATTAGAGTGGGTTGCCATGCCCTCCTCTAGGAGATCTTCCCAACCCACTAATTGAACCCTCATCTCTTATGTCTCCTGCACTTTGGGGAGGATTCTTTACCACTAGGGCCACCTAAGAAGCCTAGATGGCATGACTACTAATATGTAATAACCACTAAAAGAGACTAGGTGTTCTCTGGCTATTCTATCAGCAGGCCAATTGTGTGTGTGTGGGGGTGGGGAGGGGGAATTGTGAGAGATTTGCTTAATTTATCCTAGCCTTAACAACTTAAAAACATCTAATGGTGACACAAAAAAGAAATCCCTAACCTTTCATATAAAGGGGTGATTTTAATAGCTATGAGGTAAAGAAAGGTGTGTGTGAAAGGAAGACAGGGTTTCTTGGCAACTTTCTTCTAGGCAACTCCCAGAAGAAGACCTGAGACCATTTGCTTTGATTTGGAGAGAGACTCTGGGGATGGTAAACAAACAAAATACTTTATTCAGATGCCAGTAATATGAAGAATGTATTGTCATACTAAAACCTTCCAATGAAAAGCCAAAAGGGAATTTGACTAAGTTAAGAGTGTATGGAGTTGCCTCCTCCCACCAGAACATATTATAGGAGTAGACATGATGCCCAAATGAAGGGCTTTCCCCTTATAGAAAGCACTAGGAAAAGAGGATGTTGTACAAATTTCCTTATCCTGTTTCAGTTGACTATAGCAGAGGGAAACCTAAACCATCTTGAGAAGCTATTGTAAAGCAATTTAGAATACCTAGGATCATCAAGAAATTTTCAATTTATCTAAGGATGCAAGTGTATTTGTACATGCAAATCCATTATTCAAGAGACCTGTATGGGCTGGGAGAAAAGCTGATAGCTCCAGGAGATTAATTATAGAGTCTCAAGAACTGAAATAAAAGGTAACCTCAATAGCGATGGCATGCCCACAATGGTGCTAAGAATTCATGCTGTGCAACTAGCTAAAGATGATTGCTATTATGTGTTTTGATTTGGTCAATGCTGAGCTAAAGAATGCTCTTTTGAGAAGTTACCTAGATGCAATGAACATCAAATACCCTATTCATAGTCAACTTGTCATAGTACATTTTATCCTAAAATCTGTAGATCATTTATTTTTTGGTCTAAGACTATAGTTAAGGTAAAGAATATTTGGAAAACCAAAGCCAAATTAATTTACAAGTGACTCAGTGGGCTCACATATACAGAACTGATAGGGAAAATCTTTGCAAAATTTGTGCCTGTGAAAGGCTTTGGCACACTCAAACTAAAATATATTTGAGGATGATTGCTACCTATATGACACTATCTTGGAGAACTCAATGTTTTGCGGTCCAAATTATATCCTCGAGGTGCCTTCAAACAATAAGCACTCAACTGCAACATGTTTGTTGGGTAAACAAGCATTGGCAGAAAGGTTCTAAAAGACTTGGGGAAATTTAGTGTAGATCTAGTGGTCCTAGAAAATTTTGATTTTTATTTACTGGGAAGAGAATGTTGAGGAAAAAGCCTTGTTTGTCATATTGCTTGTTTAAAAGAGATATCATTTCAGGTGGAAGGGAAGAATGGTGAGCATCCTAGTAGACACTTAAAAGAATTGATAAACAAACCCAAGAGATACTTAGTGTGATATGGGGAAAAGACAATGAAGTCCATCCACCTTGACCCGGGAAAGGCCATTCGGCACATGCTTCCAGATGAAAATGGTTGCCTCCCTCCCAGTAGTCTTGTCTCCTAGCTATTCAGTTAATGGCTTCCCTGATAGCTCAATTGGTAAAGAATCTGCCTGCAAAGCAAGAGACCCTGGTTTAATTCTTGGGTCGGGAAGATCTGCTGGAGAAGGGATAGGTTACCCACTCCAGTATTCTTGGGCTTCACTTGTGGCTCAGCTGGTAAAGAATTCACCTGGAATGTGGGAGACCCGGGTTCGATCCCTGGGTTGGGAAGATCCCCTGGAAAGGAAAAGGCTACTCACTCCAGTTTCTGGCCTGGAGAATTCTATGAACTGTGTAGTCCATGGGGTCACAAAGAGTCGGACACGATTGAGCGACTTTCACCAATCTGGGTACTTCTGTGAAGGGTTTCCACAGATGAAATTAAAGTCCCAAGTCAGTTGACCTTAAGACTCAGAGATTACCCAGGTGGGCCTGAATTAACTGTCCAAGCTTTTTAAAAGGCTGGAGAAGGCAGATGACAGTCTCTTGCTGCCCTCCTGGAAGAGAGCAAACAGTCCTGCTGTGAACTACTGGTGGGCAGAGAGGCTCTGGAGGTCCGAGAGCAGCCCTTGGCCAACAGTCAGCAAGAAAACAAGGATGTCAGCCCCACATCTGAAGAAGTGAATTCTGCCAACACCACTGAGCTTGCAAATGGACCTTCAGAGGAGGACAGCTGGATTTCAGCCAGTACTGCTGAACAGAGGTTCCAGCTAACGAAGGAAAAGATTTGCACCTTGGCTCCCCTGAGACCAGGGATCTGGCATGAGGCTGGCTGTACGAAATTTGAAGAAGAAACACGTGTCTGCCCTGAGAAAGGGCCCTGAGGTGGAGGGCTGGGGCCTCTCTGATCTCTGCTGTACCTTCCTTCTCCTGCTGTTCTGCATCACTTATCTTTATTAAGGCCTGTGGGGATGTACTCGGAACTCATGTAGTCCATTGAATGACCTGCCTCTATGTGATCAACAGCGTCTGGGTAATCAAAGAGTAACAGCACAGGCCATAGGACTGACCTATCCATGCATGGAGCACAATTTAGAATCCAGAAACAGACCCGTACACATTAGGTACTTGACTTATGACAACAGTATCACTCTAATTCCCTGGAGGAAAGGATGCCATTTTCAATAAATGATGCATAGCCAACTGCATTCATATGGAAATAAGTAATATTGATTCATCCCTCACATTATATACAAACATGAAGTCTAGACGGACTGTTAATCCGAGGGTGAACACTGACAACAAAAACAGCTTTTGAAAGTAACAGTCTTCATGGCCTTAGGTATGCACCTCTCTCAGGTAGAATCCCTACCTTTGAGAAAAGAATTGATAAATTGGGCTACATTAAAATTAAGAGCTTCCATTCATCAAGTAACACCACTATCAAAATAAAAATGCCAGGCACAAATTGGAAGATATCTATAACACAAAAAGTGAGTGTCATCCTGAACAGAGTTCCTACAAATCAGTTAAAAAAAAGAGACAAGTTATACACAATAGGGGCTTCCCTGGTAGCTCGGCTGGTAAAGAATCCGCCTGCAACGCAGGAAACCCCGGTTCAGTTCCTGGGTTGGGAAGATACCCTGGAGAAGGGATGGACTACCCACTCCAGTGTTCTTGGGATTCCCTGGTGGCTCAGCTAGGAAAGAATCTGCCTGCAATGCGGGAGACATGGGTTTGATCCCTGCGTTGGGAAGATCCCCTGGAGAAGGGAAAGGCTATCCACTCCAGTATTCTGGCCTGGAAAGTTTCATGGACTGGATAGTCCATGGGGTGGCAAAGAGTCAGATATGACTGAGCAACTTTCACTTATACACAATAGAAAAATGAATCCAAATATTAATAACTAAACACTTTTCAAAATAGAATACACAAATGGTAGTGTACATAAGGGGAAAATATTTTCAATCTCACTAGTTACCAGAGAAAAGCAAATATAGTATTGCTACACATGGTTAAATTTTTATGACTGCCAATAATGTTAAAGTTTGGAAAATATGTGGACAATGTAAAATTATGTTACACTGCTGGTAGGAAGGTAAATAGGTAAAATCAGTCTAGAAAACCATTTTGCAACGTACAATTAGACCAAATATTTTAGCATCGTATGTTTAACATTTATCCTTTCAGGTATACACCCAAGATAAATGGCAACATATGAGTAGCAATGCAAAAATTATCCTGGTAGCACTACCCGTTAGATCCTCAAGCTAGAGGTTACTCAGTAGACATCAAATCTAGAAGAATGAGTAAATAAATTATGTAATTCACACATAGTATGACACCATACCCCTTCCTGGCACAATAGACAACAATGCAGCTGTTTCTTGCAACTGTAATGTTGAAAACACCACCAGGCACCAGCCACTATGCTGTGTAATTCCTTCTGTATAAAGACCAAAAGGAGGCAAAACTAATCACTGGTGGTAGAACTTAGGAAAATGGTTACTTCTGGAGAGGGAGGCATGGTGACTAGGAGGGGACCTGACAGTGACCTCTGGAATGCTTGTATTTTCTTTCTCGATTAGGGTTTTGTGTTAATATTTTAAAAATATGTTGAACTGCACATGTAATTTTTGTACATTTTTATGTGCATACATCAATTAAAATATATTTAAAATATACACAATCTACAGTCTCCAAAAATACAGTCCTTTAATATTTCAAAGGAAAACCTTCAGGTTTTTAAATTCTGATTAAGCTGCTTCTTCTACAAAGATTATGATTGTCTTTGACTCTATGTCTTTTACTGAAAAAGTTTCATCCTATTTCATTTCATTTTATTTTAAGGATATTTTAATGTGTATTTAGAAATTTTAATAGCAAGTTGACAGCACTTTTGTGTTTGTTGAACTTAAGACAAAATACGAGGTAGCATTTGTCTTTTAACAATCAACCTTAATGAGTTGTAGTTTACATAAAATGAAATGCACACATTATCAGGGTACAGTTTGATCATTCTGACAAATATTTATACTTACCACAACTCATGGCTGAACCTCAAAAACATCAAGCTAAGCAACAGAAGACAGACACAGAAGATTAGCTTGTATGATTTGATTTCAATTCAATTCAGCCGCTCAGTAATATCTGACTCTTTGTGACCCCGTGGACTGCAGCACACCAGGTTTCCCTGTCCATCACCAACTCCCAGAGTCCACCCAAACTCATGTCCATTGAGTCAGTGATACCATCCAACCATTTCATCCTCTGTCATCACCTTCTCCTCCTACCTTCAATCTTTCTCAGCATCAGGATCTTTTCAAATGTGTCAGTTCTTCACATCAGGTGGCCAAAGTATTGGAGCTTCAGCTTCAGTCCTTTCAATGAATATTCAGGACTGATTTCCTCTAGGATGGACTGGTTGGATCTCCTTGCTGTCCAAGGAACTCTCAAGAGTCTTCTCCAACACCACAGTTCAAAAGCATCAATTCTTCAGTGCTTAGCTTTCTTTAGAGTCCAACTCTCACATCCATACATGACTACTGGAAAAACCATAGCCTTGACTAGACAGAGCTTTGTCAGCAAAGTAATGTCTCTGCTTTTTAATATTTCATTTCATATTATATTAAAACATAATTGGGGAAGTCATCAATAAGTTATAGATCAAATAGCTGGTGGCTTATCACCTGGAAGACTTCTGGCATCCTGGATGACCTTTCTTCAGAGAACAGACAGTCTTCTGGCATGGTTGGATGGACAATCCCTGGCCTATGGTCGTGCCCTGGAACCTGCCTCAATATCATCCTTTTCTCAGTTGCCGTGAAAGAGTGATAAAGCCTAGAAGCTTGAAGAGTTCCCAAGTTTATTTTAAATGTCTCTCCCTTGATCCATTACAGCACATTTTATATGCTGTTTTAACACATAATTTTTTTTTGTCTCTTCTATAGAGTGTGAGTGGATAAAAGACTGGATACTGTCATGTAATCTCATTCACATCACCACGATGGCACAATGCATGGAAGACTGCAGGAGCTCCGGCAACATCTGAGCTGAGGGCTGGGTAGATGAATGCAGGAATCTCCTGTAAAACAACCACAAAAGATGAGTGTCTCATGCTTGCTTAACACTTATTGTGTCTGGGAATTCATTACTGCCAAGGATCACCCAATTTGAATATCTGTATTAAGTTAAAAAGAAGTTTTCTGTATAGTGTAGCTTTCAACTGTCTTTTTAAAAATGACTTAAAAAATATGTATTTTATTATTTTATGGCTGCACCAGGCCTTACTTGTGACATGTGGGACCTTCTAGCTGCATGTTAACACAAAGAGTCGGACACGACTGAGTGACTCAACAGAACTGAACTGAACTGAACTCTTGGTTGCAGCCTGTGGGATCTTAGTTCCCTGACCAGGGATCAAACCTGGGATCCTTGCATTGAGAATACAGAGTCTTAGCCACTGGACTGCCAGGGAAGCCCCTCAATTGTCTTTTAACATCTCCATGTGTAGTTCTACACATAACATTGAGCTCTTATAGGATTAGTTAGTTTTATTGACTACAAAGTACTTGGGTATTGAAGAAAATCTTGGGGGAAAAATAAGATATGAACAAAAAGGAAAATAAAATTACTTATAATTCTCACATCTCGTGAGAGGTATCATTCACAAGACTCTTACCCATGAACTGTAGATAAGTCCTCCTTTATGATCGTACAATTTGATGTTTATATTCAGGACATCTGTGTAGCTTGTGATGCTAGCTGTTGTTCTGACCTGTAAATCTCACTCCAAAGGTTGACTCAGTTACCACCTTACAAGCCCACCCATTGCAGCCTTCTCTGTGATACTGCTGCTGCTGCTGTGAGGTGTTGGTCAGGCCAGGCCATAGAAGGGGTCCACTGCTCTCTTCCAGACACCTTGATCTGCTGTGTCCCGACCCCGACCCCTCTGGGAGAGATCCTGGTACTTGGAAGGGATCAGACTTTGCACTTCTGCAGCTCCCAGGAGCAGAGTCTCTAAATGAGAACACAATATAAGAACACAGGAGATGAGAGACACTAGAGGGCAGGCATTTTGGGTCTAGGGAGAGCAGAGGCAGGAGTTAAAGGGCAAAGACAAAGAAATGGGTGACTTGTTGGGGTGGATGCGTGAATGTGGGAAGAAGGGCTGAGGGCAGATGGCGTCCACCAAACAGAGTCATGTTGAAGGGATGGACTAGGAAGGCAGTGAGAACATTCACTGCACACATTTCCCCAGACTTGGCTCTAGTAGATGTGTTTCCAGGCATCGACCTAGACCAAGTATCAGTTCACTTCAGTTCAGTTGCTCAGTCGTGTCTGACTCCTTGCGATCCCATGAATCGCAGCACACCAGGCCTCCCTGTCCATCACCAACTGTTTGGAGTTCACTCAGACTCACCTCCATCGAGTCAGTGATGCCATCCAGCCATCTCATCCTCTGTCGTCCCCTTCTCCTCCTGCCCCAATCCCTCCCAGCATCAGAGTCTTTTCCAATGAGTCAACTCTTTGCATAAGTTGTCCAAAGTACTGGAATTTCAGCTTTAGCATCAGTCCTTCTAAAGAACACCCTGGGCTGATCTCCTTCAGAATGGACTGGTTGGATCTCCTTGCAGTCCAAGGGACTCTCAAGAGTCTTCTCCAACACCACAGTTCAAAAGCATCAATTCTTCGGTGCTCAGCTTTCTTCACAGTTCAACTCTCACATCCATACATGATCACTGGAAAAAACCATAGCCTTGACTAGACGGACCTTTGTTGGCAAAGTAATGTCTCTGCTTTTCAATATGCTATCTAGGTTGGTCATAACTTTTTTCCCAAGGAGTAAGCGTCTTTTAATTTCATAGCTGCAAGCACCATCTGCAGTGATTTTGGAGCCCCCCAAAATAAAGTCTGACCTTGTTTCCACTGTTTCCCCATCTATTTGCCATGAAGTGATGGGACCAGATGCCATGATCTTCATTTTCTGAATGTTGAGCTTTAAGCCAACTTTTTCCCTCTCCTCTTTCACTTTCATCAAGAGGCTTTTTAGTTCCTCTTCACTTTCTGCCGTAAGGGGGGTGTCATCTGCATATCTGGGGTTGTTGATATTTCTCCCGGCAATCTTAATTCCAGCTTGTGCTTCTTCCAGTCCAGCGTTTCTCATAATGTACTCTGCATAGAAGTTAAATAAGTAGGGTGACAATATACAGTACTCCTTTTCCTATTTGGAATCAGTCTGTTGTTTCATGTCCAGTTCTAACTGTTGCTTCCTGACCTGCATATAGGTTTCTCAAGAAGCAGGTTAGGTGGTCTGGTATTCCTATCTCTTTCAGAATTTTCCACAGTTTATTGTGATCCACACAGTCAAAGGCTTTGGCACAGTCAATAAAGCAGAAATAGATGTTTTTCTGGAACTCTCTTGCTTTTTCAGTGATCCAGTGGATGTTGGCAATTTGATCTCTGATTCCTCTGCTTTTTCTAAAACCAGCTTGAACATCTGGAAGTTCGCGGTTCATGTATTGCTGAAGTCTGGCTTGGAGAATTTTGAGCATTACTTTACTAGCATGTGAGATGAGTGCAATTGTGCGGTAGTTTGAGCATTCTTTGGCATGGCCTTTCTTTGGGATTGGAATGAAAACTGACCCTTTCCAGTCCTGTGGCCACTGCTGAGTTTTTCAAATTTGCTGGCATATTGAGTACAGCACCTTCACAGCATCATCTTTCAGGATTTGAAAGAGCTCAACTGGAATTCCATCACCTCCGCTAGCTTTGTTCGTAGTGATGCTTTCTAAGGCCCACTTGACTTCACATTCCAGGATGTCTGGCTCTAGGCTGT